>NW_028274813.1:65146000-65462000 GCF_037043125.1 Eumetopias jubatus
CCACCACAGCTGACTTCTGGAAGTTCCAATTTTGTGCTCCACTGCTTATAATACTTTGCCATAACCTCCTTAAGAAGGCTCCCTCCCTTCCCAGTAACCTCCAATAAATCGCCCCAGATTCACTTCTCCACACTTCCTACCTTCCAAAAAGTGGTCACTTTTCTATTTGTAGGATTGCAGCCATTCTTTTCTCAGACCTATGATAGATTTCACAGGTGTTCAGAATGATTTGTTAACTATCTAGCTGAATTCCAGGGACCAGTGAACTTAGGGTTGCCTACTCCTCTACCATCTTAAGTCTTCCTTTAAGTTGTTTTTTTTTTTTTTTTGCAAGTAAGTTTTTTTATCTTAATTCCAGTGTAGTTAAGATACAGTGTTATATTAGTTTCAGGTGTATAATATAGTGATTGAACAATTGTATTTATTACTCAGGGCTCGTCATAATAATCCCCATCATCTATTTCACCCATTTCCCCACCCACCTCCCCTCTGGTAACCATCAGTTTGCTCTCTATAGTTAAGTCTGTTTCTTGGTTTCTCTCTCTCTCTCTCTCTTTTTCCCCTTTTGTTCATTTTTGTTTTTTCTTAAATTCCACATATGAGTGAAATCATAAGGTATTTGTTTTTCTCTGACTTATTTCACTTAGCATTATACTCTCTAGCTCCATCCATATCATTGCAAATGGCAAGATTTCATAGTTTGCTTATTGGAAATACTGCAATAAACATAGAGGTACTTATATCTCTTTCAATTAGTGGTTTTGTATTTTTTGGGTAAATACCTACTAGTGAAATTGCTGGATCATAGGGTAGTTCTATTCTTAAATTTTTGAGGAACCTCCATACTGTTTTCCACAGTGGCTGCACCAGTTTGCATTCCCACCAACAGTGCATGAGGGTTCCCATTTCTCCACATCCTCGCCAATACTTGTTGTTTCTTGTGATTTTGGTTTTAGCCATTCTGATAGTTGGGAGGTGATATCTCATTGTAGTTTTTATTTGTATTTCTCTGATGAGTGATGTTGAGCATCTTTCCATGTGTCTGTTGGCCATCTGTGTGTCTTCTTTGAAGAAATGTCTGTTCATGTCTTCTGCTCATTTTTAAATTGGATTGTTTTTTTGGTGTTGAGTTCTATAAGTTATTTATAGATTTGAATACTATCCCTTTATAGGATATGTCATTTGCAAATACCTTCTACCATTCTGAAGATTGCCTTTTAGTTTTATCGATTGTTTCCTTTGCTGTGCAGAAGCTTTTAATTTTGATGTAGTCCCAGTAGCTTATTTTTGCTTTTATTTCGCTTGCCTCAGGAGACCTATATAGAAAAATGTTGCTATGGCCAATGTCAGAGAAATTATTGCCCGTGTTCTCCTCTAGGATTTTGTTGGATTCCTGTCTCACATTTAGGCCTTTAATTTATTTTGAGATTATTTTTGTGTATGGTAAAAGAAAGTGGTCTAGTTTCATTCTTTTACATGTAGCTGTCCAGTTTTCTCAACATCATTTGTTGAAGGGACTGTCTTTTTCCCATGGCATATTCTTGCCGCTTTTTTGAAGATTAATTGATCATATAATTGTGGCTTTGTTTCTCAACTTTCTGTCCTGTTCGATTGATCTATGTGTCTAATTCTGTACCAGTACCATACTGTTTTGACTACTACAGCTCTGTAGTATAACTTGAAGTCTGGAATTGTGCTGCCTCCAGCTTTGTATTTTTTCCTCAAGGTTCTTTTGGCTATTCAGGCTGTTCTTTTGTGGTTCTGTACAAATTTTAGGGATATTCTAGTTCTGTGAAAAATCCTTGTTTTGCTAGGGATTGCATTAAATGTGTAGATTGCTTTGGGTCATATAAATATTTCTACAATATCTGTTTTTCCAATCCATGAGCATGGATTATCTTTCCATCTGTTTGTGTCATCTTTAATTTCTTTCATCAGTGTTTTATAGTTTTCAGAGTACAGATCTTTCGCCTCCTGGGTTAAGTTTATTCCTAGGTACTTTATTCTCTTGGTGCAATTGTAAATGGGATTGCTTTCTTAATTTCTATTTCTGTTGCTTCATTATTAGTGTATATAAATACAATAGATTTCTGTACACTGATTTTTGTATCCTGCAACCTTACTGAATTTGTTTATCAGTTCTAGTAGTTTTTTGGTGGCATCTTTAGGGTTTCCTATATATAGTATCATGTCATCTGCAAAGAGAAAGTTTTACTTCTTCCTTACCATTTTGGATGCCTTTTATTTCTTTCTGTTGTCTGATTGCTGTGGCTAGGACTTCCAGTAACTACGTTGAATAAAAGTGGTGAGCGTGGACATCCTTGTCTTGTTCCTGATCTTAGGGGAACAGCTCTTAGTTTTTCACCATTGAGTATGATGTTAGCTGTGGGTTTTTCACATAAGGCCTTTATTATGTTGAGGTGTATTTCCTCTAAAGCTATTTTGTTGAGGATTTTTATCAGGAATGGATGCTGTACTTTGTCAAATGCTTTTTCTACATCTGTTAAAATGATCATATGGTTTTTATCTTTTCTCTTATTGATGTGATGTATCACATTGATTGATTTTGCAAATATTGAACCATACTTGCATCCTGGGAATAAATCCCGTTTGATGGTAGTGATTGAATTTTTTAATGTATTTTTGGATTTGGTTTGTTGAGGATTTTTGCATTGGTGTTCATCAGAGATACTCACCTGTAGTTATCTTTTTTGTGGTGTCTTTATCTGGTTTTGGCATCCGGGTAATGCATGCCTAGTAGAAGGAATTTGGCAGTTTTACTTTCTCTCTCCTGACTCCATTTTATTTTTATTTTATTATTTTATTTTATTTTATTTTTGTCCTGACTCCATTTTAAGTGAAGTTTCCTTTATTCAGTTTCATACTAGTATATGCAGTTTTTTGTATATTGGCCTTAAAACTTGTCACCTTGCTAAACTTACCTATCAATTTTTGCAACATTTTAAAATAGATTCTTTGGTATTCTCTGTGCAGATAATCTAGTCATCTGTGAAAAAGACTTGGTCCTTTCAAATTGGATGCTCTTTATTTCCTTACCTTATTATTATTTTTTTAAAGATTTACTTGAGAGAGAGAGAGGGAGAGTGAGCATGAGTAGGAGGGGCAGAGGGAGAGAGAGAGAGCCTCTCAAGCAGACTCCATGCTGAGCATGGAGCCCAATGTGGGACTCAGCCTCATGACCCTGAGATCACAACCTGAATTGAAACCAAGAGTCAGCTGCTTAACTGACTGGGCCACCGAGGCGCCCTTTTCCTTACCTTATTATTGTACCTGGGTCCCTTAATGGTTGTTGAATGAAAGCAGTGAGAACAGACTCAATTTGAAAGGGAATGCATTTAGTCTCTCACCACTAAGTATGAGGGTAACCAGAGGTTTTCATATGCATTCATTACCAGTTTCAGGCATGCCATTTATACTAGTTTGCTGAGAAAGTTTATCACAAATGGATGTTGAATGTAGTTAAGAGGTTTTTTTGTTTTTTTGTTTTCTTTCCTGCATCTGTTGAGATCATGGGCTTTTTCTTTTTTTCTGTTTAGTGGTGGATTACACTGATTGATTTTCAAATATAGAACCAATTTTGCCTTGACCCTACTTGGTCATGATGTATTCTTCCTTCATAGTGGTGGATTCAGTTTGCTAATACTTTGTTGAAGACTTTTCAAATTTATTTTTCTTCAGTGTTTTGTTTGGTTTTGGTGTCAGGGTAATGTTGGCCTCATATAATGAATTTGGAAGAGATTGAGTAGAATTGTTATTTTTTTCCTTAAGTGTCTGGTAGAATTCATCAGTGAAATCATCTAAGCATGAACTTTTCTTTGTGGGGACTTTTAAAACTAGGCTTTCAGTTTATTTAATAAACTAGGTTATTCAGGTTATGTATTTTTTTTTAAGTGAGTTTTGGTAGTTTAGTGTCTAAGTCACCCATTTTATCTATGTTAACAAATTATTGGCCCTAAGTTCATAATTTTTCCTTATTATCTTTTTAATATCTTTGTCATTCTCAATATTGATAAGTTGTGTCTTCCTTCTTCTAGATCAGTGTGGCTAAAAGTTTATACATTTTATTGAAATTTTTAAAGAACTAGCTTTTACTTTCATGTATGTTCTGTATTTTTCTCTTCTCTATTTCATTTTACTATTCTTTATCATTTGTTGTCTTTCTGCTTATTATGATAAAACTTGCTCTTCTTTTCCAGGTTTTTAATATAGAAATGTTAATTATTAAGACTCATAGGTTCAGAGAGCATACTTGCATGATTTCAGTACTTTTAAATTTGTTAAGATTTGTTTTATGACCTATTATATGGTCTATCCTGATGAATGTTTGGTGCTCCCTTGAAAAAATCCTTATTCTACTACTTCTGGGTGGAGTAATCTATTCATATCAATTAGGTCAAGTTAGTTGAAGGTGCTGCTCAAGTCATCTATATCATCGCTGATTTCCTTGGTACTTGTATCAAATCCTAAGAGAAGAACACTGAAGTCTCCATATATAGTTGTGTATTTGTCTGTTTTTCCTTTTAGTTCTATCGCTTGTCCCTTAGATAACTTGCTCTGTTATTAGGTGCAGAGATATTTAGGGTTGTCTGGTCTTCTTGATGAATTGGCCCATTTATCCATAGATAAATGCTTCTCTTTACCTTGGAAATACTCTGAAGTTAACTTGTTTGACATTAATATAATCTCTCTAGCTTCTTTTTGACTAGTGTTCACATAATAAATATTTTTCCATTCTTTGTTTTTGATATAATGTTCAGTGATTCATTAGTTGCATATAATACTCAGTGCTCATCACATCATGCATCCTCCTTATTGCCCATCACTGAGTTACCCCCTCCCCCCACCCCCCCCGAAACCCTCAGATTGTTTCCTGAAGTCCATAGTCTCTCATGGTTCATCTCCCCCTCTGATTTCACCCCCCTCAATTTTCCCTTCCCCTAATGTCCTCCACATTATTACTTATGTTCCACATATAAATGAAGCCATATGATAATTGTCTTTCTCTGCTTGACTTATTTCACTTAGCACAATCCCCTACAGTTCCATCCATATTGATGCAAATGGTGGGTGTTCATCCTTTCTGATGGCTGAGTCCTATTCCATTGTATATATGAACCACATCTTCTTTATCCATTCATCTGTTGAAGGGCATCTTGGCTTCTTCCACAGTTTGGCTATTGTGGACATTGTTAAAATATATCTGTATCTTTATATTTAAAGCAACATCCTTGTGGATGGCTTTTTCTTTGAATCTGACAATCTCTACCTTTTAATTGTTTTAGATTATTTTTATCTTATGTGATCATTGTTGTGGTTGGATTTTCATCTACCATCTTGCTAGTTATTTTCCACTTAACCATCTCTTCTTTGCTTTTAGTCTCTTTTCCTGTGTTCTTTCAAATTTATTAGGTATTTTAAATTCATTTGTCTCTATTATTGGCTTACTAATTTAATGTATTTTTCTTTAAGTTTTTGCTTTGGATTCACAATATACTTTTTTAAAGTTTTCACACTTCACCTTCAAATAATATATCTTTTTTTAAAGTCAATAAACTTTTTTAAAAAGAATTAGGTATTTATTTTAGAGTGTGAGAGAGAGTGACTGTGAGAGAGAGCGAGTGCGAAAGAGAATATCCTCAAGCAGGCTCCCTGCTGAGCAGGGAGCCCAACATGGGGCTTGACCTCAGGACCCTGAAATCATGACCTGAACTGAAATCAAGAGTCAGACACTCAACTGACTGAACCACCCAGGCACCCAAAAGTCAATAAATTTTCATTTCAGGAATTTTACATGTGATTCCTTCCACTGTCAGTCACTGTAGGTCCTCCAAAGTCAGAATCATGATCGTCAAAATAGCCCTTTTAAAAAGAACTTTTATTCAATCCACAGTTGTCACTGTCCTGTAATCTTTGGGATTCAATTTCTCTACTTTAGGACCACATTTAGGGTCAGAGTAGATGGATCTGCCTGGTTCTCAATTTCAAATACCCTCTAAATGTGAATGAGTCCAAATCCTATTCATCCCTAAACTATCACACCCTAGAACTGTACAGATGGTTGGGATATGCCAGTACCTAAGATTTAAAAAATTTAACTATTAGGTCTTTCACAGAGTTTTAGCAGATAGATATGTTGTAGTTCTTTCCCACAGATCTAACACACAGTTCTGTGAATAAAGGAACCCACACATACACTCTATGAGGCGTTTCCAACCATATAGGTCTACAGACAAAGCCCCATTGGGGTAGTCCTCAACCAAATAATATAATTTCTAACAGTATAGTTTCATTTCCACTGTTCTATCCTTTGTGCTGTTGATTTATCTTTTGCCTCTATATATGTCATTAACCTCATAATACATAGTTATTACTTATGCTTTAGACAACTAATAATCTTTTAAAAATTCTAGAGAAAAACTTTAAAAAAAATCTATCTCCACTTTTTACCATCGTCAGGACTCTTCAATCCTTTGTATGAATCCAAATTTCAATCTAGTTTCAATCTTTCTGCCAGAAGAATTACCCTTTAACATTCATACTGCACCAGAGCTGAAAATGCATTCTCTTTGTCTAAAAAAGTTTTTATTTAATCATTATTTTTGAATGATTTTTTTGCTGGGCATGAAATACTGAGCTGACCTTTTTCTTGCTGTTGTTTATATACTGCAAGACAATGTCACATATTATCTTCAGGTTTACAAGTTTTTCTGAGAAAAATTTTCCTCTCTTAATATGTAATATTTCTTATTTTTCTTATTGCTGTCTAGATTTCTCTTGAATATTGATTTCTAGCAGTTTGACTCTGTGTGTGTGTGTGTGTGTGTGTGTGTGTGTCTGTGTGTGTGTGTGTGTGTTCTGTTTGGGGCTCTCTGAGCTTCTTGGTTTTGTGGTTCTGGAATTTTGGAAAATGTATAACTATTTTCAAATATTTATTTTGACCCATTATTTATCTTTTTTCTTTTTGTATCTTTAGTTACTTCTGTTTGAAATTATGTCACAATATCTTGAATGAGTTTTTCCCCCTCTTTTCTTTCTGTGCTTCAGTTTGGATAATTTCTATTTACCTATTTTCAGGTTCACTAAATCTTTTTCTCTGCTGTGTTGAGTCTGCTGATAAACCCATTAAAGGAGTATTTCATCTCTGATATGTTTTTATTTCTCAAATTTCCACATGACTTAAAATTTTCATCTATCTGCTGAAATTCTCCATCTGTTGTTCTTGTCAAATTAGTTTTCATTTTCTTTGGATAAATACACCCTAGTGGAATTACTAGATCATATGGCATTTCTATTTTTAACTTTTTGAGGAACCTTTGTACTGTTCACCGCAGTGGTTGTACCAATGTACACTCCCACCAACACTGCACAAGTGTTCCTTTTTCTTCGCATCCTCACCAACACTTGTTATTTACCTTCTCAATACTAGCCATTCTGACAGGTGTGAAGGGATATCATTGTGGTGTTTATATGCTCCTCGCTAATCATCAGGGAAGTGCAACTCCTCATGTATCTATTTGCTATCTGTATGTCTTTGGGAAAATGTCTGTTAAGATCCTTTGCCCATTTTTAATTGGATTATTTGGGGCTTCTTGGTGTAGAGTTGTATAAGTTCTTCATATAGTTCGGATATTAACCCTTTATTGGACCTATCATTTGCAAATATCTTCTCTGTTCAGCAGATTGCTTTTCATTTTGTTGATAGTTTTTGTTGGACAAAATTTTTTTTAATTTGGTGTAATCCCAGTAGTTGATTTATTTTTTCTTTGCTTTCCTTACCTGAGGAGACAGATCTATAAATATGTTGCAAAAGCCAATGCCCAAGAGATTGCTGCCTGTATTTTTATTGTTTCAGGTCTCACATTTGCGTTTATTTTGAGTTTATTTTTGTGTATGGTGTAAGGAAGTGGTCCAGTTTCATTCTTTTGCATGTAGCTATCTCATTTTTCCAGCATCACTTTTTGAAGAGGCTGTCTTTTCCCCATTATATATTCTTGCCTCCTTTGCTGTAGATTAACTGACCATACAAATGTGGGTTCTCTATCCCTGGGTTCTCAATCTGGGTTCTCTATCCTGTTCCATTGATCTGAGTTTGTTTTTGTCCTTGTATCGTATTGCTTTGATTGTCATAACTTTGCAGTATACCTTTAAACCTTTTTCAAGATTGCTTTAGCTATTTGAGGTCTTTTGTGGTTCCATACAAATTTTAGTATTATTTGTTCTAGTTCTGTGAAAAATGCTATTGGCATTTTGAAAGAGTTTGCATTGAATCCGTACTTGCTTTGGTCAGTATGGACATTTTAACAATATTTGTTCTTTCAGTCCACGAGCATGGAATATCTTTCCATGTGTTTGTGTCATCTTCAATTTCTCTCATCACTGTTTTGTAGCTTTCAGAAAACAGGTCTTTGGCCTCCTGGGTTAAGTTTATTCCTAGGTATTTTATTCTTTTTGGTGCAACTGTAAATGGAATTATTTTCTTACTCTCTTTTTGCTGCTTTGTTATTAGTGTATAGAAACACAGCAGATTTCCGTGTATTAATTTTGTATCCCAAAAGTAAATTTATTTATCAATTCTAATAGCTTTTTGGTAGACTCTTTAGGGTTTTCTCTGTTGAATTTTGTCAAATGCTTTTCTGCATATATTGAGATGATCATATGATTTTTATCCTTCATTTTGTTAATGTGTATCACATTCATTGATTTGTGGATATTGAACAATTCTTACATTTCTGGAATAAATCCCACTTGATTATGGTGAGATATCCTCTTTTTTTTTCTTTAAAATTTTTTATTGTTA
This sequence comes from Eumetopias jubatus, assembly GCF_037043125.1. Taxonomy (NCBI): domain Eukaryota; kingdom Metazoa; phylum Chordata; class Mammalia; order Carnivora; family Otariidae; genus Eumetopias; species Eumetopias jubatus. The sequence continues at coordinate 65,154,819 of NW_028274813.1, forward strand.
TGTTAATCACCATGCATTACATCATTAGTTTTTGATGTAGTGTTCCATGATTCATTGATTGTGCATAACACCGAGTGCTCCATGCAGAACGTGCCCTCTTCATTACCCATTACCAGGCTAACCCATTCCCCCAATCCCTCCCCTCTAGAACCCTCAGTTTGTTTTTCAGAGTGCATCATCTCTCATGGTTCGTCTCCTCCTCCAATTTCCCCCCCTTCATTCTTCCCCTCCTGCTATCTTCTTTTTTTTTTTCTTAACATATATTGCATTATTTGTTTCAGAGGTACAGATCTGTGATTCAACAGTCTTGCACAATTCACAGCGCTCACCATAGCACATACCCTCCCCAATGTCTATCACCAGCCACCCCATCCCTCCCACCCCACCCCCACTCCAGCAACCCTCAGTTTGTTTCCTGAGAGTAAGAATTCCTCATATATCAGTGAGGTCATATGATACATGTCTTTCTCTGATTGACTTATTTCACTCAGCATAACACCCTTCAGTTCCATCCACGTCGTTGCAAATGGCAAGATTTCATTCCTTTTGATGGCTGCATAATATTCCATTGTATATATATACCACTTCTTTATCCATTCATCTGTTGATGGACATCTTGGCTCTTTCCACAGTTTGGCTATTATGGACATTGCTGCTATAAACATCGGGGTGCACGTACCCCTTTGGATCCCTACATTTGTATCTTTGAGGTAAATACCCAGTGGAGCAATTGCTGGATCGTATGGTAGCTCTATTTTCAACTTTTTGAGGAACCTCCATACTGTTTTCCAGAGTGGCTGCACCAGCTTGCATTCCCACCAGCACGGTAGGAGGGTTCCCCTTTCTCTGCATCCCTGCCAACATCTGTTGTTTCCTAACTTGTTAATTTTAGCCATTCTGACTGATGTGAGGTGGTATCTCATCGAGGTTTTGATTTGGATTTCCCTGATGCCAAGCGATATTGAACACTTTTTCATGTGTCTGTTGGCCATTTGGATGTCTTCTTTGGAAAAATGTCTGTTCATGTCTTCTGCCCATTTCTTGACTGGATCATTTGTTCTTTGGGTGTTGACTTTGATTATAGATTTCTTTATAGATTTTGGATACTAGCCCTTTATCTGATATGTCATTTGCAAATATTTTCTCCCATTCTGTCGGTTGTCTTTTGGTTTTGTGGACTGTTTCTTTTGCTGTGCAAAAGCTTTTTATCTTGATGAAATCCCAATAGTTCATTTTTGCCCTTGCTTCCCCTGCCTTTGGTGATGTTTCTAGGAAGGAGTTGCTGCGGCTGAGGTCGAAGAGGTTGCTGCCTGTGTTCTCCTTTAGGATTTTGATGGACTCCTGTCTCACGTTTAGGTCTTTCAAGCATTTGGAGTCTATTTTTGTGTGTGGTGTAAGGAAATGGTCCAGTTTCATTCTTCTGCATGTGGCTGTCCAATTTTCCCAACACCATTTGTTGAAGAGACTGTCTTTTTTCCATTGGACATTCTTTCCTGCTTTGTCAAAGATGAGTTGACCATAGAGTTGAGGGTCCATTTCTGGGCTCTCGATTCTGTTCCATTGATCTATGTGTCTGTTTTTGTGCCAGTACCATACTGTCTTGATGATGACAGCTTTGTAATAGAGCTGGAAATCTGGAATTGTGATGCCGCCAGCTTTGCATTTCTTTTTCAACATTCCTCTGGCTATTTGGGGTCTCTTGTTCCATACAAATTTTAGGATTATTTGTTCCATTTCTTTGAAAAAAGTGGATGGTATTTTGATAGGGATTGCACTGAATGTGTAGATTCCTCTAGGTAGCATTGACATCTTCACAATATTTGTTCTTCTAATCCATGAGTATGGAAGGTTTTTCCATTTCTTTGTGTCTTCCTCAATTTCTTTCATGAGTATTTTATAGTTTTCTGAGTACAGATCCTTTGCCTCTTTGGTTAAATTTATTCCTAGGTATCTTACGGTTTTGGGTGCAATTGTAAATGGGATTGACTCCTTGATTTGTCTCTCTTCTGTCTTGTTGGTGTATAGGAATGCCACTGATTTCTGTGCATTGATTTTATATCCTGCTACTTTACTGAATTCCTGTATGAGTTCTAGCAGTTTTGGGGTAGAGTCCTTTGGGTTTTCCATATAAAGTATCATATCATCTGCAAACAGTGAGAGTTTGACTTCTTTGCTGGTTTGGATGCCTTTTATTTCTTTTTGTTGTCTGATTGCTGTGGCTAGGACTTCTAGTACTATGTTGAATAGCAGTGGTGATAGTGGACATCCCTGCCGCATTCCTGACCTTAGGGGGAAAGCTCTCAGTTTTTCGCCATGGTGAATGATATTCGTTGTGGGTTTTTCATAGATGGCTTTTATGATATTGAGGTATATACCCTCTATCCCTATACTCTGAAGAGTTTTGATCAAGAAAGGATGCTGTACTTTGTCAAATGCTTTTTCTGCACCTATTGAGAGGATCGTATGATTCTTGTTCTTTCTTTTGTTAATGTATTGTATCACGTTGATTGATTTGCGGATGTTGAACCAGCCTTGCAGCCCGGGGATAAATCCCACTTGGTTGTGGTGAATAATCCTTTTAATGTACTGTTGGATCCTATTGGCTAGTATTTTGGTGAGAATTTTTGCATCCATGTTCATCAAGGATATTGGTCTGTAATTCTCCTTTTTGATGGGGTCTTTGTCTGGTTTTGGGATCAAGGTAATGGTGGCCTCCTAAAATGAGTTTGGAAGTTTTCCTTCCATTTCTATTTTTTGGAACAGTTTCAGGAGAATAGGTATTAATTCTTCTTTAAATGTCTGATAGAATTCCCCTGGGAAGCCATCTGGCCCTGGGCTTTTGTTTGTTGGGAGATTTTTGATGACTGCTTCAATTTCCTTAGTGGTTATAGGTCTGTTCAAGTTTTCTATTTCTTCCTGGTTCAGTTTTGGTAGTTGATACATCTCTAGGAATGCACCCATTTCTTCCAGGTTATCTAATTTGCTGGCATAGAGTTGCTCATAATATGTTCTTTTTTTAAATTTTTTTTCTTTGAAGATTTTATTTATTTATTTGAAAGAGAGAGAGAATGAGAGAGAGCACAAGAGACGGGGGAGGGTCAGAGGGAGAAGCAGACTCCCTGCTGAGCAGGAAGCCCGATGCGGGACTCAATCCCGGGACTCCAGGATCATGACCTGAGCTGGAGGCAGTCGCTTAACCAACTGAGCCACCCAGGCACCCGCTCATAATATGTTCTTATAATTGTTTGTATTTCTTTGGTGTTGGTTGTGATCTCTCCTCTTTCATTCATGATTTTGTTAATTTGGGTCCTTTCTCTTTTCTTTTTGATAAGTCTGGCCAGGGGTTTATCAATCTTGTTAATTCTTTCAAAGAACCAGCTCCTAGTTTCGTTAATCTGTTCTACTGTTCTTTTGGTTTCTATTTCATTGATTTCTGCTCTGATCTTTATTATTTCTCTTCTCCTGCTGGGTTTAGGCTTTATTTGCTGTTCTTTCTCCAGCTCCTTTAGGTGTAGGGTTAGGTTGTGTATTTGAGACCTTTCTTGTTTCTTGAGAAAGTCTTGTATTGCTATATACTTTCCTCTCAGGACTGCCTTTGCTGTATCCCAAAGATTTTGAACAGTTGTGTTTTCATTTTCATTGGTTTCCATGAATTTTTTTAATTCTTCTTTAATTTCCTGGTTGACCCATTCATTCTTTAGTAGGATGCTCTTTAGCCTCCTACTAAAGTATTTGAGTTCTTTCCGACTTTCCTCTTATGATTGAGTTCTAGTTTCAAAGCACTGTGGTCCAAAAATATGCAGGGAATGATCCCAATCTTTTGGTACCCTTTGAGACCTGATTTGTGACCTAGGATGTGATCAATTCTGGAGAATGTTCCATGGGCACTAGAGAAGAATGTGTATTCCGTGGCTTTGGGATGGAATGTTCTGAATATGTCTGTGAAGTCCATTTGGTCCAGTGTGTCACTTAAAGTCTTTATTTCCTTGTTGATCTTTTGCTTAGATGATCTGTCCATTTCAGTCAGGGGGTTGTTAAAGTCCCCCACTATTATTGTATTGTTGTCAATGTGTTTCTTTGCTTTTGTTATTAATTGCCTTATATAATTGGCTGCTCCCATGTTAGGGGCATAGATATTTACAATGTTAGATCTTCTTGTTGGATAGACCCTTTAAGTAGGATATAGTGTCCTTCCTCATCTCTTATTACAGTCTTTGTTTTCAAATCTAATTTGTCTGATATAAGGATTGCCACCCAGCTTTCTTTTGGTGTCCATTAGCATGGTAAATGGTTTTCCACCCCCTCACTTTCAATGTGGGGGTGTTTTTGGGTCTAAAATGAGTCTCTTGCAGACAGCATATCGATGGGTCTTGTTTTTTAATCCAATCTGATAGCCTGTGTCTTTTGATTGGGGCATTGAGCCCATTTACATTCAGGGTAACTATTGAAAGGTATGAATTTAGTGCCGTTGTATTGCCTGTAAGGTGACTGTTACTGTATATTGTCTGTGTTCCTTTCTGATCTATGCTGCTTTTAGGCTCTCTCTTTGCTTAGAGGACCCCTTTCAATATTTCTTGGAGGGCTGGTTGCGTGTTTGCAAATTCCTTTAGTTTTTGTTTGTCCTGGAAGCTTTTTATCTCTCTTTCAATTTTCAATGACAGCCTAGCTGGATATAGTATTCTTGGCTGTATATTTTTCTCGTTTGGTGCTCTGAAGATATCATGCCAGTCCTTTCTGGCCTGCCAGGTCTCTGTGGATAGGTCTGTTGTCAATCTAATATTTCTACCATTGTAGGTTACAGATCTCTTCTCCTGAGCTGCTTTCAGGATTTTCTCTTTGTCTCTGAGACTCGTAAGTTTGACTATTAGATGTCTGGGTGTTGACCTATTTTTATTGATTTTGAGAGGGGTTCTCTGTGCCTCCTGGATTTTGATGCCTGTTTCCTTCCCCACATTAGGGAAGTTCTCTGCTATTATTTGCTCCAATATACCTTCTGCCCCTCTTTCTCTTTCTTCTTCTTCTGGGATCCCAATTATTCTAATGTTGTTTTGTCTTATCGTATCGCTTATCTCTCGAATTCTGCCCTCGTGATCCTGTAGTTGTTTATCTCTCTTTTTCTCAGCTTCTTTATTTTCCATCATTTGGTCTTCTATATTGCTGATTCTTTCTTCTGCCTCATTTATCCTAGCATTTAGTGCCCCCATTTTTTATTGCACCTCATTAATAGCCTTTTGATTTCGACTTGGTTAGATTTTAGTTCTTTTATTTCTCCAGAAAGCGTTTCTCTAATAACTTCCACGCTTTTTTCAAGCCCAGCTAGAATCTTTAAAGTCATGATTCTGAACCCTAGGTCCGACATCGTACTAATATCCGTATTGAGTAGGTCCCTGGCTGACAGTACTATCTCTTGTTCTTTTTGCTGAGGTGATTTTTTCTGTCTTGTCATTTTGTCCAGAGGAGAATAGATGAATGAGAGAACAAAATGCTACCAGGTTAACAATGTCCCCAGCAAATATACTCTAAACAAATCAGAAAAGACCTGAAACCAGGGGAAAGAAAGGGAAAGAAAGAAAAAAGAAAGAGAAAAGAAAGAAAAAAAAAACAAAAAGAAAAAGTTAAAAACAAAAACAGAACAATACAAAAAAAACCGAATATGATCAAATATGATCAGGCTAGTGCATAGATCAGTGCCACACACTAGATTTTGGGCATATTTTGGTCTGTTAGAAAAAAGTGCCTCCTAAAATTTTAAAGGAAGAAAGACTTATATATGTACAAAATAAGGGTTGATACAATGAAGTGATGGAAGATGACTGTAAAGATGAAAATTATAAAAGATTTTATAAAAGGGATTGATAAGAAGTTGTTTGAAAAAAGAAAGAAGAAGATTAAAGAAAAAAGAAAAACGAAAGAAAAAAAAAGAATGTGATCAGGCAGGAGACTAGAACAAAGCCATACACTAGTGATTTAGGGTATATTTTGATCTGTTAGAAGAAACTATCTCAAAATTTTAAAGAGAGAACAATTTATATATATATATATGCCAAAAATAAGGGTAACTACTATGAAGGGATAAAATATGACTCTAAAAATGAAAAATAAAAAGTTTTTTTTAAAAAAAGGGATTGATAAGATGTTGGTTGAAAAAGGGAAAAAGAAAAATTAAAAAAAAACAGTTAAAAAAATTAACTTTGAAAAACTAATGAATCATGGTAAAAAAAAGCCATGAATTCTGTGTGCAGTATTCCCCTAGCGCTGGAGTTCTCCCATTCTCCTTGATCGGTAAACTTGGTCTTGGCTTGCTGGCTGTTCGTGCTGATATTCTGGGGGAGGGGCCTGTTGCCATGGTTCCCAAATGTCCTTGCCGGAGGCGGAATTGCCCCGCCCTTGTCGGTCTGGGCTAAGCAAGTTGCTCGGGTTTGCTCTCAGGAGCTTTTGTTCCCTGCAAGCTCTGGTACAGCTTTGTAGGACCAGGGTGAAAATGGTGGCCTCCCAATCTCCACTCGGAGGAGTTGAGAACTCGGGGCCCCGCTCCTCAGTGCGCCCCCAGAGAAAAGTAATCACTCCCGTCCCCCCGGTCTCTGGCCGCACTCCATGCTCACCTGGCCTGTGACCGAGCTTTTCTATCTCTGGCACTCGATCCTGTGTGGAGTCTCCAAACCCAGCAGATCCCTGCAGTGTGCTTCTGCGCCGCTCCTCCCTGGGGAGGGAGGGGAGTCTCCCCGGATCTGCCACTTGTTGGGTCCCTGCTGGAGGAGCAGTGGCCCGATTGGGCTGCAGATCACAGTTTATGGCAACCCCGAGCTGAGAGCCCGTGCCTTGGCTCAGTCTCTGCAGCCGGCTTCCCCGCTCCAATACCTGGGAGCTCTGTTGCACTCAGGCACCCCCGGTCTTTCTGTGACCCCAAGGGTCCCGAGACCACACTGTCCCACGAGGATTCTATTATCTTTATTTTTACCAGCTTCACAGTCAACGTGGTCTACTCCACTCTCACCTTTTGTGATTGCTTTGCTTCCAAACACAAGCAGTTCAGTAGAAACCTGAGCATCGTGTGCTCCGGAGCCAAAGCATTGCTCTGGGGCTGGCTCTGCCCTGATGTCCGCACGAGGGCTGATGGCTGTCAAACATTTCTCTAACTTCAGGGAGCCTGAATGCCAGGGCGTATCAGGCTGGATCCTGGTTTTTGTTGAGACCCGGGAGCAGGCTCTTCATGTCGTGTCAGGTTTCAGACTCCATGCCGAGGCAGATACATGGGGTGTAGACACTGGTGGATTTGTCCACACGGGCAACCAAGGAGGAGGTGAGAGTTGGCACACATTACCCACAGGCAGACCACACAGGGCTGGTCACATCAGACTCTGTGCCAGGAGGGACACAGAGCAAATCACAGGTGGCACCTGAGGACTGAGAAAATTGGTTGACTTCCTTCCTTCCCTTCCTGTTACTACAGCGTGGAGACATGTTGGGACATTTTGTGGTATTCCAAGAGGAGATACTTGAACCGCTGCCTACACAGAGGCTGGTGAGGGAGACGTGCCCCCCTTGACTGGAGGAATACGATTGTGTACACGTGGTGGGGGGGCTGTGCCTTTGAGCCCAACTTTGTGCAGCTGGGAGGGGTGCAGAATGGGCTGCAGAATCTTGCCTTGTTGTCTACAGAATTTTATGCCTGTGCCCTAGAGCTTGTGTGATGGCCGTAGCAGCCTTTTGAACAGTGACACCAGTCTTTAATAAGGTCTTGGGACGTCTCTGAGGTGGCCACGTAGAACCCAAAGATGGCAGCGTGGAGGGGCAGCTCCTGGTTTCAGGCTTGTGAGAACCACTCCAAAACAGCCCACGGCCCCTTGTGGCTGTCAAGGTCTTCATGTGGACGAGTTGGCAGCCCCCTGAAGGGAAGGCACCGTCTTGCCCTTTGAACTTAGAGTGCAGCACCTACTCGTAGCTGACATGCCCTGAGCTTCAGGCCCTGGAACGGACACTTGCATGGATGATGTCATGTAATCGGCACAGCGACTTTATGAAATTGCTTTTAGAGACGATGAGATCGAAGTTTACAGAAATTAAATAGCCTGCCCAGGGCCGCACGGTCAATAAGAGTTAAGGCTGCAGTTACACTCAGGCAGTCTGGTTCCAGATGCTCTGTTGGGGATGAATATTTTGTAATACAGACATTAGTGACCACCCTTGTAGTACTGAATAGCTGTTCTTTTTCACTCATGTCAAGATAGAAGGAAGTGAGCTGTACCTGTACAGAGTATTCAATGACAAATCCAGTGACACTTCCTTAACTTGATTTAAAAAAAAAGATTTATGTATATATTTTGGGCGGGGGAGGTGCAGAGAGAGAGGAAGAATCTCAAGCAGACTCCCCCCTGAGCAGGGAGCCCAATGTGGGGCTCGATCCCACAACCCTGACATCATGACCTGAGCCGAAATCAAGTGGGACACTCAACCAACTGAGCCATGCGGGCACTCCTCTTACCTTTATGCTTAACCAGGGTGTCTGAATCTTAGGAATGATGGGAACATACTGCAAATCAAATGACTCTAATTGGTACTTTAGGACAAAGAGGCCAAGGAAAGAGAATCTCAAGAAGGGAGTAGCCAACGGTGTCCCATGCTACAGAGGGAGAGAGTAAAATAGGAAATTGGAAGTTTCCCTCAGACTTGTGATTAGATTTCATGAGCTAAAACTACCTATTGTCTCCTTGTATAGCAAAAGAGGGCTTTCCCCCCTCTCACTTTTAATGAAGTAGATAATATACACATGGAACTCAATTCTAAGCATGGAAGGGGTCTACAGTGAAAAACCTCACTGCCTCCCTCCCATCCCTGGCCCCAGGCACCCAGTTCCCTTTCCAGGAAGCAAACAATTGCCCATTTATTGTGTATCCTTCCTGAGATTCTCCATACGCACGTAATAAATGTATATAACTTTTTTTTTTTACACATAGGTCATCATACTATATGTAGTGTTCTACAGTTTTTTGTTGTCGTTGCTAATTTAATAATGTATCTGTAGTCTTGTAGACCATCCTATAATAGTACAGCAAGAGTTTCCTCATGACTTTTTGCAGCTTCATGGGGTCCATGGTATGGATATATTCAAATTTATATAATGAAGGAATATTTTCAGCTGATACTCCACTGCCCAAACACCAACATTTAGGAAAGATACTGGAAACGGCCTTTTCTTTCAAGGACCGAATGTGCTATCTGGAGCTGAGTGGAGGGCCAATCATGTGCTGAGGGCTGTCTGTACTGGGTCTAGTTAAACCCAGTGAGAGGCTGGGTTTACTTCTGAGAGGCTTTCTTAAAAACTACCACTCTGAATTAGGACTTAGAAACTTTATTTCTGAAAATGGCATAACTCTTATACACTGGCTAGAAGCAGCCCAGATACTGTCTCCAAACTGGGGGAATGAGAGAAGTTGTAAGTCTTTTTGTTTCTGTAACTCTAGCATCCCCAGAGTATCTAAGTATCTTAGTTTTCTCCCCTTTCATTCCTAATATCCTAATATTTCTATTATCCTCTAATTCCTCATGTCAAATGGAAAAGGTTCTAGACTCACATCTGGCCAGTGCAAATTCCACTACTTACTCACTGAATGATCTTGGATAGTACCTGAACTCTTAACCTTGTATTTCCTTACCTGTAAAGCAGGGATTGTATTACCTATTTGCTTAAGTTTTTTAATTAGAATTAAACGACCTAACATTTAGAGCACCTAACAAAGTTCTTGTCATATATAGTTAAATTAACAACAAAAACAGTAAGCTGCACAACACTACATACAGTATGATGCTCTATGTGTAAAAAAAAGTTATATACATTTACTATGTGTGTATAGAGAATCTCAGGAAGGATACAGAAGTTTAAAATTGTTTCCTATTCTTTGCTCTTCTGGCTCTTATATGATCCATGCAATCGATCATTGCTGATTCTTGGTTTATGTTAACTTAGAAATTGGAATAGATGTTTATAAATCAGTCTTCTGTGACTTTGGTTGTAATCTTGGAATATTAATGATGGTAGCACACTTGAAGATTATATAATCTGAGCTTTTTTTTAAAGTAGAAGAGACCTGACCAGAAATTTGTGTGTGAACTGCGTAATTTAAAAAAACTGCTCACAGAATTAACAATTTAAAACCTATTTTAGCAGCACAAACAAAACGTAGTCCAAAAACAGTTTAATCAATTTTATCCTCACAGAAGTTTATAGTTGTAGGCTTAGTGTAAGTAACTTAGGGCCGCCTGGGTGGCTCAGTCAGTTAAGCAGTTGCCTTCGGCTCAGGTCATGATCCCGGGATCCTGGGATTGAGCCCCGTATCGGGCTCCCTGCTCAGCGGAGAGTCTGCTTCTACCTCTGCCTCTGCCCCTCCACCCTGCTCATGATCTCTCTCAAATAAATAAATAAAATCTTTTTTTTTTTTTTTTTTAAAGGGAAAATCCTGGTACCCAACAGACTAGGGACTTCTTGAATTGTGGCTTGGATTCTCTGGGCACATTTCAATTCTGAATCTATGTCCACATCAGCATGAGTTTTAGCAGTTCTGTGAAACAGAATGCATTTCCTCAAAACCAGTTAAGTGATAGATTATCCAGAATTTGTCCAATTATTTCATGACTTATTTTCCCCGGAAATAGTAGAAACTCCTCTCAAACTGTCTGAAGCCAAAAAATAAACTTACTGATACAGGTAATTGGACAGAAAAAAAAAGAAAAGAGCTCCAGGAATGTCTTGATCCTGTCAGTGTAAGTTTTTGGTCACAAAAAATACTTATGAGCTATTTTTGTTTAAAAAGTTGTCTTCTGGGGGCACCTGGTGGCTCAGTTGGTTAAGCATTCGATTCTTGATTTCGGCTCAGGTCATGATCTCAGGTTTGTGAGACTGAGTGCCACGTAGGGCTCCCCATGCAGCAGGGAGTCTCCTTGGGACTCTCCCTCCCTGCCTCCCTCTCCCTCTGCTCCTCCCCCAACTCATGCATGCACACTCTCTCAATTTCTTTCTAAAATAAAAAAAAAAGTTGACTTCTGGTTCATTAAACCTAATCTGAAAAACCCAGTTCTTTTTTTTTTTTTTTAAGATTTTATTTATTTGACAGAGAAAGAGTACAAGTAGGCAGAGTGGCAGGCAGAGGGAGAGGGAGAAGCAGGCTCTCTGCTGAGCAGGGAGCCTGACACCGGGCTCGATCCCAGGACCCCAGGATCATGACCTGAGCTGAAGGCAGCCGCCCAACCGACTGAGCCACCCAGGTGCCCCAACCCAGTTCTTCTTAAGGTTTAAATTCAATTTATAAATGATAATATTCTACAGATATATCTAGCAATTTTTTCATCTCAGACATTGTCATTTCTAGAAGTCCATTTTGGACCTTTAAAAATATTTTCTATATCTTAATGTTCTACCTTCTTGAATATGTGGAATATAGTTATAATGTTTTAATGTCTTTGTCTATTAATTCTGTCATCTGTGGCATTTCTGTTTGTTGAAATGTTTTCTCTTCACGATGAGCTTTATTGCCCTGTGTCTCATCTGGTAAGATTTCATTGGATTGCAGACACTAAACTTTGTTGGGTGCCTACTTTTGTATTCCTCTATTCCGGAGCTTTATTGCAGATGGTTAAGTTACTTGGAACAGTTTGATCCTTCTGTGTTTTGCTTTTAAGGTTTGTTACGTGGGACCAGAACCAGCATTTAGTCTAGGGCTAATCTTCCCTATCACTGATAAGTACTTTGCAAATCCTCCATGAATAGCTGTTCTTAATTTGTCACTCATGTCAAGATAGAAGGAAGTGAATACCTGTACAAAGTACAGGTAATTGGTTGATGGCAACAGACACTATTCCTGGCTCCACTTGAGCAAAGAAGGTTGTTTCTGCTCCCTGTGATCCTTGCAGGTGGTTCTTCACCTAGTTCCTCGGGTTGTTTCCTCACCATCTGTACTGACCAGCATTCATCTGACCCTCTGTAGATCTCTAGAACTTTCTTCCTGTGTAGCTCTCTTCTCTCCATTACTCAGCCCTGTGAATGCTAGCTACCTTGACCCCACCCCCCCATGCCCAACTTTGTCTCAGCAACTCAGGGAGCCCTCTCCCTCAGCTCTACTTGTGCTACAGCCTGAAAAAAAAAAAAAAAAAGAAAATCTCTCTAGCAAGTAAGATGGGACAATTGTAGGACTCGTTTGCTTTCCTTCTCTTAGGGATCACTGTCCTGTGCTTCCTGATGTTTAGGGTCTGAGAACCATTGTTTCTTATATTCTGGGTGGCATTTCTTTGGCCCTCGTAGGATGTTTAAATCATCCGTTGGATTTTGTATCTCTTTAAGGCTCTGTCTGCTGCTGCCTGCAACACTCAAGTTACACTGATAGACCCAGGGGTTCAAATGATGTCATTAGCACATCTCTGAGCTCTGCATTGTCTTCATTCTCAGGTGACTTGTGGCCATATCTATAGCCTCATTTTAAGGCCCTCTAGTTTAAGTCCGGCAGATAGTGGCTGTCTTGTGCCTTTCCAAGCAGTGACCTCAGCAGGAATCTAATTGCTCCGCACTGGCTGGGTTTGACTACTCCTCTATCCCTTTATCAATTACTGTTGTTGTTGGAGTATAGTCAGCTCCACCTGAGACATGAGTGAATGAAGACAAGACTGGGGTGACAAATATCAGGGAAAACGATGCTGACAAGCAAATCATCCTATGATAGTCACTTAGCCATAATCCTTCAAGAGATCCTAGAGTTCCTGTGGCTGTTTCTGGATTCTTAGGACACCATGTCCTCTTGGTACACAGAGCTTGCTTTTTTAGCACAATCAGCTGTTCCTGTTGAAAGTGAGACACGTTGGGGCTGATGCTTGGTAATTTAGAACCATCCTGAGGTTTCCATTGTAAAAGCAACTACAAATATTTAAAGTCTGGTACACACTCATCAACATTCAGGGATCTCTTTGGATATCAATTTTTGAAATTCCGTGTTCTTTTGAACCCAGGGTAGCTCAACAAAGTGAAGTTGAATAGTTCCTAGTTCTCTCTGCTTAGTCTGTTTATTTTGATGTGGTCACTATAACAAATAAGAAATTCAGTTTCCAGTCACATCAGTACAGTCTCAGCCTGCGGAGCCAGGTTGCTCTGTGCCTTGCAATTTGAAAACAAACAAAAAATTTCTGCAAATGTCCACTGTCTGATGACCTGGGTATATCTAATTGAATTTAAATCTTCACACCCAGTTTCAAATTCTTTTGAATATTACCTAAAAATTGTGAGTTTTAAGGGCATGATTTGAAAATTGACAATTTTTAGGTCATACTAGGATGTGAGTTTGTCTTACAGTTTGTCCCAGTACAAAAGTACCTGATGGAGCAGAAAAACAGAAGCTTCTGTTTCAGGGCAAATTTTGTTTTGACTTGAATTTTCTTTCGATCCTTTTTTATTTTGTCCTTTCGTTTTATTTTAGAGCCCCATCTATGCCAAGTGAACTGATCTTCCCATGTTGATGCCAAACTACTCAAATTCTGTCAGGGGGCTGTGCTTGCCAGTCCATGTGTGTAAGCTCACCGCTAAGGCGCTGGTTTTGGTGAACATCCTGTGCAGGCTAACCTGGGTGAGCTGTATTGAGGGCCCTGTGTTAGATGCCCCTACTCTGCACAACTCATTCCACATAGAAGAAAGGGAAAGAGACTGGCTCAGGTTGATCAGTGAGGAGTGGCTTGGCAAGACTTCAAGCCTCCTGCTTCCTCAGCTAAGCAATTTTGAGCAATGGAGAGAACGAATGTGGAGCAGACAGATGTGCATTCCACCATTGGCTCCACCAGGTACCAGCTAGGACTTTGAGCAGGTCCTTAACTTTCTGAGCTTTGTTTCCAGCTATAAAATTGGTGCTGTACCATCTGTTAGTGCTGTTGTGAGGATTGATGTAACTTTTGTAAATCACCTGGCACAGCATTTCCATTTCCTATTGACCTCTACCCCTGATGGGCACTTTACCATGGCAGAAATCAATTCCTCTGAGAATCACCTTGGGGGCAGATAAAACTGGTTTCTGAATCAGCCAAGCTGGGGGCTTGCTGGATAGACTTGTTGAGCTGCCCAGCCCAAGAGAGCAGCAACAGTGACCCTTGCCTTATTGTGGATGGCCTGTTGGGAATCCCACAGCAGGACAGATGGGGCTAGGCTGTGTACAGAGAAAGGCCAAAATTTCCCCAGAGATTTTTTTTTTTTTTTAAATCGGTTCCACAGAAAGGTTTCCATCTCAGAACCTTGGCAATGACCTTCTTTTATGTGAACTGGAGGCAAACTTGAAAAAAACTGTGCATTCAATGATGAGACTAGTTTAATAACTTATTTTTGGCGGCAAACACAACATGAAAAGAGACCACCTCCTGTGTCTTTAATGTAGTTTTAACCTAAAAAAATTTTCTGGACATACATTAAAGTCTAACTTCTCTGTTCCTGAGGAAACTGGGACATTGCTTTATCTTCTTTACAGCTCATCACCTTGATTAACATTACTGTCTCTATTAACATTGTCTCCTTAAGCCCTGAGCATGAAACCACTTTGATCACTTTGGCAGATGATGTGGTGCTACATACTGAATGTTTGTGTTCCCTACAAATTCTTTTGTTGAAGCCCCTACTCCCAATATAATGGTATTTGGAGGTGGGGCCTTTGAGAGGTAATTGAGTTTGGTAATTGGTAATGTATTATAGCAGCCAAAACATTAAATTCTATCTCAAGACCAAGTCAGATTAGTAGGCCACTACCCAGATAGAACTCTTGGACTTATGAGGGTTGGGAGTACAGAAAGAAACAGTCTTGTGAATCTTGCTGTTTTATCTATTATCAGGATGTTATCTATAACATTACAGATTCCTCTTGATGAGGCTCATCAGGAGGAAAAGGTCTCTGGCCTTTTTAATAAGAATTTTTTCTCTGGAGGGATTGGCTTGCTTTTATCTTATAGCTGCCTTGAGTTTCAAGACTGATCAACATTCCTTATTGGTGCTGCATACCAGGAAGGTTTGAACCAAATTTAACACTTGATTTTACATACTTTTTAGAACTTCATGGGATAAATGTTTGGTCCAGTCTAGATGCTGTTAGTTGCTGCCGTTATATAAAGAAGGGATTCTGTGATAAACTGTACATAGGTGTGCCAGAGGAAAAAGAGACATTAAAGTACCCACTTCAAGTCTAGAGGCAACATGGGGGACCAGGAAAACATGGGAAGGTAATTTTACAATTAGAATGCATTCAAGTAAAAAAAAAAAAAAAAAAAAAGCATAATAGTAGGAGATTCATGAACCAGTCAAGCAACATTTGCATTTTTCTTAAATTTTCACTGGCTTCAATCGTAACAAATGACTTTTCATATTAATATTTTAATATTATATTCAGGCAGAGTTTTCTTTCCTTCCTAAGCACTTTCTCATTTGTCAAACATAACAGGAGAGAGAATGTACAATTTTAAAAATTTATTTCTGAAATACTTTATTTTAATTAGTACACATTATATTAAGTATAGAATTTCCTTAAAAATCAACTCTAAGTTTCACTGTTAGGACACTGATACGAAGAAGAAAACATCTGGCTCTTTTCACTTTTTACATTTATCCAAGTAGACTCTCATATTAAGGTTCTTCTGTGTTATTTCTGTCCAAGTTGTGACAGCTAAAACAAAACATAACAATAACTTTATTTTAATCACAAAAGAAATTTATGTATTCAAACATTTGTAAACACCTTAAATATGTATGCTTTAATCATGGTAAAATCTAGGGTTCTCATTTATTGCATTTGTACCTAAAATAATAAATTTTCACTCTTCACCACGAATTCAAATGTTTATTACCTGAAGAGTAATAAAGGCTGTCATGTTTAAAAAAAAAAAAATGTATCAATATAGGTAGAAATTCAACTAATGGACAACAAAAACTCTGAGAATAAAGTCAATATTAACTCAGTATGAAAATGTAAAGAAAAATTTCATGTGCAGCTTTACTGCTGAGAGTTTACTTCTCCACATATTTTAATTAGATATTTAATATTTAATACATCATTAAAAAGAAAAAAAAGGTTTTCAGTTCTGGAAGGCTAGGTAAACTACTGGCCGAATTCTCCTAGTATCAGATAGCAATTAAAACTTGAAACAAAATACAAAAACCAACTACTGGAAGGAAATGGAGAGCAACTGAAAGCTGGTGGGTTTTGGAAGAGAACACAGACGGGGAAGGAGACGAGCACTGGCTGAGTTCCCTGGTTCGGTGGCTCTCAGCCTAAAGAATCAGAGTATGGGAACAACTAAAGCCACTGAAGGTAAGAGGAAATAAACGAGACAGAGTGAGGGAGCCCTAAATTCTGTGTACAAACTTTTCCTAAATCTACGGTGAAACCCTGAACCACGCACAAATGAAAGAGGCTAAGAAGCAAGATGTGAGCTGCTGCCCAAGAGACAGAGCTTGACATTTGAGTCTAACCAAATTAATTGCCTGCTAAAGGCCCCAATCAACTCTCCAGAAAAACGGAATTCAGTTTCCAAAAAAACATTCACAATGTTAAGGGTACAATCTAAAATTAATATATGAAGGAACAGGAAAATGGGGGGAAAGACAGTGGAGACAGACAGTGAAATGTATGATCTGTGTGTTGCAATTAAAAGACAAGGGTTTAAAAGCAGCTTGTGACAACTATCCTCAGTGAAATAATGGAGAGTATGTTCACAATGAAAAGACAGAAAATACCAGCAGAGAAATACAAAGTCTAAAAAAAAAAAAAGACAACCCAAACAAATATTCAAGAACTGGTAAGTACATACACCACTGTTCAAAAAAGCAGAAAGGAAATAAAGGAAAGAGTGAATCTAAAGACAGTACAACTTAAATTATACACTCTTAAGAACAGAATCAGGGGCACCTGGTTGGCTGAGTTGGAAGAGCATGCTACTCTCTTGATCTTGGGGTTGTGAGTTCAAGCCCCACCCTGGGTGTAGAGATTACTTAAATAAGTAAACTTAAAAAAAATAAAATTAAAAAAATCTTAAAAACCTCCAAACAGAATCCTCAGAGATGTATGGCATAATACAAAGTGTTGAACATATGTAATAGGTGAATAAACCCATACAATATGTGGTACATTAATTTACGACAAAGATGTCAGGAATGTACAATGGGGAAAGGACAGTCTCTTCCATAAATAGTGCTAGGAAAATTAGCCACATGCAAAAGAATAAAATAAAATCGATCTGTTTTACACTATACACAAAAATTAGTTCAAAATGGATTAAGGGATTGAACAAAAGACATGAAATCATAAGACTCCTAGAAGAAAACAAGCAGTCAATTCCTTGACTGACATGGGTCTTCTCAGTGATTTTTTTAATCTGACACCAAAAGCCAAAGCAACAAAAGCAAAAATAAATGAGACCTAGCCCAATTTATGACATATTTGGCAAAGTCAGACATGTGGACAGGATATAAGGAAATGGGGAACTGAATTTTGCCTGCGTACACTACTCCAAGTTTAAATTCTCTGAATTTATCTTTTCATAGATTTGGGATAATAGAAATAATGTTATGTATCAGAGTTTTCTGTATAGTTGTTCATGGCAAAACCTTGTATTTTTATAGCTCTATGGCTTTTGGCTTCAGCTGATTCAAATGAATATGATGATTCTCTTGCTCTCTTTTGAAAAACATCAACAGCAAGTTATGGTATGTTAAGAGAAACTAACAAGGTACACTTTACCTGTTTTATGAACTGTGTAGCATTAAAAAGTTCACTGCAGCCATATAAAATGTGTTTGCCTTGTTTCCCCTGTAAAAATGAGAGAGAACTCATATAAGTAACAAGTAATATTTTCAATATTCCCAAGAAGACTGATCAAGTCTAATAAGACTTTATTAATCTTAAAGGTTTTTTTGGGGGGGGTGGTTGTTGAATTTTGGTGTACACATGTCGATCTTAAATTGCATGGAAAGAGGGCGCCTGGGTGGCTCAGTCGGTTGAGCGACTGCCTTCGGCTCAGGTCGTGATCCTGGAGTCCCGGGATCGAGTCCCGCATCGGGCTCCCTGCTCGGCGGGGAGTCTGCTTCTCCCTCTGACCCTCTCCCCTCTCATGTTCTCTCTCTATCTCATTCTCTCTCAAATAAATAAATAAAATCTTTAAAAAAAAAAATTGCATGGAAAGAAGTGGTGAAATGGGCATATTTTTTTAATGTATTAATGTACCCTGTTGGTGCCATTTATACTGAAAATAGAAGGAATCTGATGACCGCCACATTTCACAGGAACAATCGTCTATAAAGTCCTAGGCCAACATTCTTCCAATGTAGGATCTATACTACTTGAAGAAAATATGCCTAGGGTTTTGTATGCTGACAGCAAGATATGGTACAAGTAGCATGAATTGTCACTGCAGTTCCATTTGTGTCATACAGTATTTCTATATTAATATACTCCATTTTGTAACTCCTTATGAATTTCATTCCTAATTTTGGCAGAATGCTACAACCCAATTACAGCAGTCAAAACTGCAGAATTTGGTAAGTCCTTAATACTGAAATTATTATGTATTGTGTACTTAAAGGAAAATTAATTTCTTCTTTAATGTAAAAAGTTTATTCTACAACAAGCAAATACAATAATTCATCAAGAAATAGAATTATGGCTTTGTAATACAAAGGGAGAACATTTTTCTGTGACGTATCAGCTGCATTAAACATGGTTGGCTGAATAAATGTCCTAGCTGGTCATCTCTGAGAACAAATAAAACAACAGTCACATCTCACTCTCATTTTTTTCAAAATGAGATGTTATGTTCAACAACTACATAGGATTTGTCATATAAGTGGGATTCTTGAAGCTCCACAGAATATACTTACACAAGACATTTAAAAAGGTAGAGATCATAGCAAAGAAGAATAAAGAAAGCATAGGGAAACTTTAGAAGGGTCCAGATATTCTAGACACAGCTCCCAGGATCCCACCTCAGTAGCACAGGGCACATTTTATTTTCAGTTGTGAACCACCAAGTTCCTGGTTGCAGGGGAGTCCCAGTCTTGTCCATGGGGAGGATGTCTTTTATACCGTCTGATCATGTGAACCAAATCAGGCTTTCTCCATGTGGTTTCCACACTTACTTGTTTTTTTGATAATAGCCATTCTAACAGGTGTGAGGTGAACTTCACTGTGGTTTTGACTTGCATTTCCCTGATAATTAATGATGGCAAGCATCTTTTCATGTGTCTGTTGGCTATCTGTATGTCTTCTTTGGAAAAAATGTCTATTCAGGTCCTTTGCCCATTTTTAATTGGATTATTTTCTGGTGTTGAGTTGTGTAAGTTCTTTGTATATTCTGGATATTAACCCCTTGTCAGATACACTATTTGCAAATATATTTTCCCACTCAGTAGGCTGCCTTTTCCTTTTGTCGATGGTTTCCGTTGCTGTGGAGAAACTTTTTACTATGATGTAGTCTCATTTATTTTTGCTTTTGTTGCTTTGGCTTTTGGTGTCAGATTAAAAAAATCACTGAGAAGACCCATGTCAGTCAAGGAATTGACTGCTTGTTTTCTTCTAGGAGTCTTATGATTTCATGTCTTTTGTTCAATCCTTTAATCCATTTTGAACTAATTTTTGTGTATAGTGTAAAACAGATCGATTTTATTTTATTCTTTTGCATGTGGCTAATTTTCCTAGCACTATTTATGGAAGAGACTGTCCTTTCCCCATTGTACATTCCTGACATCTTTGTCGTAAATTAATGTACCACATATTGTATGGGTTTATTTCTGGGCTCTCAGTTCTCTTTCACTGATTTCTGTGATTGTTTTTATGGCAGTACCGTACTGTTTTAATTACCATAGCTTTGTAATACAGTTTGAAATTAGAACATGTAATACCTCCAGCTTTGTTCTTCTTTCTCAAGCTATTTGACTATTAACGGTCTTTTGTGGCTCCCTACAAATTTAGGTTTGTTCTATTTCTGTGAGAAAATGCCATTGGTATTTTGACAGGGATTACAATGAACCTGTGGATTGCTTTGAGGAGTGTGGATATTTCAACAATATTGATTTTTTCAATCCATGAACACAGAATATCTCTTTGTGTCTTCAATTTCTTTCATTAGTGGCTTATAGTTTTCAATAAACAGGTCTTTCAGCTCCGTCATTAAATTTATTCCAAGGTATTTAATTTTTTAAAATGTGATTGTAAGTGGGACTGTTTTCTTGATTTATCTCTTTGATAGTTTGTGTATAGAAATGCAACAGATTTTTTGGGTATTGATTTTTGCATTGTGCAACTTAACTGAGTTTATTAGTTCTGACAGTTTTTGAATAATCTTAAGGGTTTTTTCTATGTCATCTGCTAATAGTGACATGAGTTTTTTCTTTCCAATTTGGATACCTTTTATTTCTTATTCTTGCCTAATTCACACTATATGCAAAATTAACTCAAAATGGATCAAAGACCTACATTTAAGAGTAAAAATTGTTTTTCTTGTCTTTTAGAAGAAAACATAGGGATCAATCTTCATGACCTTGAATTTGGCAAAGGATTCCTAGATATGACATCAAAAGCATGAGCAACAAAAGAAAACAAATTGGACTTCAACAAAATAAAAAGAACTCGTACTTTAAAAAACACCCTCTAGAAAGTGCAAAGACAACCTAAAGGATGGGAGAAAATATTTACAAATCACATATCTAATAAGGGGCTTGTTTCTAGACTATATAAAGTACTCTCAAAACTCAATAATAAAAGGGAAAAATAACTCATTTTTAAAAATGGGCAAAGGATCTGAAAAGACATTTCTCCAAAGAAGAAACTGCCTCCTTCATTTGAAGCTGAAGGTCCAAGATGGGTTC
Organism: Eumetopias jubatus; assembly: GCF_037043125.1. Classification (NCBI taxonomy): domain Eukaryota; kingdom Metazoa; phylum Chordata; class Mammalia; order Carnivora; family Otariidae; genus Eumetopias; species Eumetopias jubatus. Next base: position 65,175,682 of record NW_028274813.1, read on the forward strand.
CAGTAGTTTAAAGAAAGATTAAATCTGCAATTACCCATATTGTATGTCCTGATGATTCTCATAACATCGAGGGGACAGACAGAATAATTCTAATTCTTCTTTTTCTTGTACAGGTTTTATATATTTTCTAAGATCCCTCTAGGGAAGCAAAATTAGGATACTATTGCCACTAAAATACATACAAAATAATTTGTTCAACAACAGAGCCAAAGACCACTGTGGAACTGTTAAGAAAGGTGCGTGGATACAGGAACTTAAAATATCTGCTGCATGCCTGACTAGCCACAGTACCATGTCTCTACTACCTATACGCCATATTTTTGTGGGTGGAGGATAATAATCAAGGAAAAAAAATAGTAAGCTGAAACCACATACCTATCACTGATAGTCTGATGTTCTTCTGATCAAAGTGACCGATCAGAGAAACTAAAGAAGAATCAACTTAATACATTTCACAAAATTAAAATTTCTGTAATAGAAAAAGGTAAGTTGTCAAAGCTTATACATGATTAAAAATAAGTTTGCAATCTACCAAATGTTCTACTGTAATGTTTCTCCAAAATTATGCCTGTATTTTAGCCACCTGACTCCACAAATGATTAATATTTTGGTGTTTATCCTTCTGGTTTTTCTGTTCTACAAATATTTTTAAAAATGCAGAAAAAAAGAATGCTGGTGAGTGTAATTAAGAAAGCTTAACCAAGACTGGGGGTGGGTGGAATGTATAAGTACAGGATTAGTTTCAGTTGGTCTGTTGCAGCCCTGTATTTATCCCTGGGACCAACTAGAACAGTCATATTGTTGACTCCATGCCACACCTGAATGAAATAGATCAACTAGTGATTAATATAGTCCCAGGGTCACAGATAGACCAGGGGACAACTTGCACTAGCTTGTCAGCACTCTGTATAGAAATTGTACAGATTGATGGTGTGCACCTGGTTCCTGCTATATGACCAAAGAGGGATATAAAAGACACCTCCTTGTACAAGATGGATGTTCCCTGGAGATCATGGCATCTTACACAGATCTTGGTGGTTCACACTCTGAAGATGAAGTATGTCCTATGTAACTGAAATAGGATCCCAGGAGTTGTGTCTGATAGTTTTGAATCTCCATGACATTTGTCTTTATCTCCTGATGTACCAAAATCTTGACCTTTTTAAAGCCTTACATAACATAGGACATAGGAATGATCATTATTTGAAGTGAATAAATCAAGATTACAAAATGTCATTCCAACAACTGATAATTCTGTTGCCCCTGTATTTTAAATGGTGTTTTGCTCTTCAAGTTATACCCTTTCCTTCATATTCTTTTGCATAGTTGTCTGTCACTCTCTGCTGCTGGGAGCTTTGAGTAGCCCTCTACTTCTAATTTGCTACCTCCTGTTTGCTGAAAAAGCAGACATTCCAAGTGTGTTAGAAGTATGTTGCTGATTTAAGTCAACAGGATGGGAGACAAATACTTATTATTCAGGTATGGGTTTGGTAAATCATTTCACCAAAGGAGACTTTTTGGAAGAGGAGCTTATTTGAGGTCTCTGAGCATTTATTTTACTTTTATAGGGAGCAGGGGGAGGGGCAGAGGGAGAGGAAGAGAGAGATAATCTTGAGCCAGACACCACCACCGTGAGATCATGACCTGAGCTGAAATCAAGAGTCGGATACTTAACTGACTGAGCCACCCGGACACCCCATAGTTTATGAACATTTGAAGTCAAATTTAGATAGATAGCTTCCAAGTACATTATATTAATAAGATACATTATTTTCCAGATTAGCTACAATTTTAGGCTAGAAATGTGACGGGAATTGGAAAACAATGAGCATATGGGCATTTCCCCTTTATAAGGACTTTTAAACTACCTCCAGAAGAGGGCTATGTAAGAATCAGAAGAGCCACCAGAGAATGCTAGTATGCTAAAGACACAGAACTGTGAAACATCAAATGATTAAAGAATAAGAAGGCCAACATGTACCTTTATATAGTCAACAAGATTTTGGTATTCAATGTAGTTGCCTCCTCCCACCACAAAAACAATTGCCTAAAAATGCAAACAAAAAAAAATAGGTAAGTTGAAAGAAACAGTATTTTAACTTTTAAGCAATATGGTTTAGTTTGAAGCGTATTCTACAACTTACATAAAAAAAAATACACGCTAGCAAAAGGTCATATCCTAAGCACCTAATGCTACTTCATTTAAAAGAAATTTGTTTCTAAAAAGTGTGTAGAGGAAAATAAACCTCATTCTTCAGTTAAGTAATAGCAAATAAATCTAAAGAGCTTCCTCCGAAAGGCTTTTTAAAATTAGAGTTTTATTGTAGGTAGGAAAAACAAAACTTGGCATTTACATAATTTCCCAAACGGTTCTTTACTTATTTTTATTGAGAAGCTTTTTGTATCTCAAATGAAAACACAGTCATATCTTCACAAAAGCTTGGAAGCCAACTTTAGAAACAAGTTCCACACATATAAAACTTTTACCGCAGTCTTAAACTTCTTTTTTGTGAATTACCTTTTTGTGTCTCTTTAAAAAATTTTTTATTTAAATTCCAGTTAGTTACTATACAGTGTAATATTAGTTTCAAGTGTACAATACAGTAACACTTCCATACAACACCCAGTGCTCATCACAGCAAGTGCACGCCTTAATCCCAGTCCCCCCACCCACCTCCCCCCTTGTAACCACCAGCTTGTTCTCTATAGTTAAGAGTTTGTTTCTTGGTTTATCTCTCTTTTTTCCCTATGCTCATTTGTTTTGCTTGTTAAATTCCACATATGCATGAAATCATATGGTATTTGTCTTTCTCCGACTGACTTATTTCATTTAGCATAATACACTCTAGCTCCATCCATGTTGTTGCAAATGGCAAGATTTTGTTCTTTTTATGGCTGAGTAATATTCCATTCTATATATACCACATCTTCTGTATCCATTTATCAGTCGATGAACACTTTACATGAAAAGATGCTCAATCAACATCACGCATCATCAGGGAAATAAAAATCAAAACCACCATGAGATACCACTTCACACCTGTCAGAATGGCTAAAATCAACAACACAAAAAACAACAGGTATTGGGGAGGATGTGGAGAAAGGTGAAGCCTCTTACACTGTTGGTGGGAATGCAAGCCGATGCAGCCACTGTGGAAACAGTATGGAGTTTCCTCAAAAAGTTAAAAGAACTACTTCACAATCCAGCAACTGTACTACGAGGTAGTTACCCAAAGGAGACAAAAATACTAATGCAAAGGGATACATGCACACCAATGTTTATAGCAGCATTGTCTACCATAACCAAACTACAGAAACAGCCCAAGTGTCCATTGACTGTCAGTTATTTTTAGCTATTCTAAGTAGTTTTATAAATCAGGAAAATATGGTTACTAATATGGTTACACAGAATTGGATTTGTCAAAATTACCATACAGTAACTGTAATAAAGCCATGTTTAAGATGAAGACAATTCTTCAAGACTGCTTGGTCATCTTCCTTTCATTTCAGAGACAGAATTTGTATATAGAACTTACCTCCTGGAATGGATTTTTGTTCCTTGGAACTGAGCTACAACAAAGAAAAACGACAGTGAAAACTTCACAAAGTGCTTTCACTATGGATAAAAGAGGTATTGGGAACACACACATGTACACACAATTAGATATGTATTTGCAATTCTTCCTCCTTCACTTTCTTTGAGGCTGGGTCCTTTAGTTTTGTGTACCCAAATAGTGAATTGGGAAGGCAGAGGAATATGAGGTACATTTATCAGCATCTAAAAGGGAGTAGGGCAATCTGTTAACTTCAAAATAAAACCTAAGAGAAAACTGAAAGGGAGAAGGAAACACTGAGCAGCAGCTCTCAGAAGGAATAAAATCTGGGCATAAGGTAGGTTGATAAAATACATATTTTAGTTGTAAATTATATAAAATTTTACTATATGCAACATAATTTTGCAGTTTGTCAGTATCCACATTTGTGTAAAAACTATGTAAATACATGTATGGGAAATAACAGGAGGAAATGGGGGTTGGGAGGAGGAATCTGCATTTTGCTGTAGCTTATTTCTTTGTATTTCTATATACCATTATATATATTAGCCACTTATTTATATACTTGTATTTTATTTTATTTTATTATTTTTTTTTAGATTTTATTTATTTATTAGAGAGAGAGAATGAGAGATAGAGAGCACAAGAGGGAAGAGGGTCAGAGGGAGAAGCAGACTCCCCGCCGAGCAGGGAGCCCGATGTGGGACCCGATCCCGGGACTCCAGGATCATGACCTGAGCCGAAGGCAGTCGCTTAACCAACTGAGCCACCCAGGCGCCCTATATACTTGTATTTTAAAAATACTCATTTCGTGTCCAAGAAATCTTTCAATAAAGATATTTTTCAAAGCCTTTGTGAGTCAGACATATGTTTGTTTCAGTGATAAAACAGGCTATACAAAGAGAACTTAGGTTTTCCTCACAAACATTTTTTTATTTGACCGAGAGAGAGACAGCAGGAGAGGGAGGAGCAGGGAGCCCGATGTGGGGCTCGATCCCTGGGATCATGACCTGAGCCCAAGGCAGACGCTTAATGACTGAGTCACCCAGGCGCCCCCTCACAAGCAATTTTTTAAAAATTTCAACGAAGAGGAGAGTGCTATTATACCATCCTTAATTACTGAAAGGTCAATTCCACAGCTTTATCATCTTTTCCTCATTTCTATGGCCTGTCTGAATGAATACTCCATAAAAAGGGCCAGAAGCCTACCCGACTGAAACACCTCATCTGTGATTAACTTCCTTCCAGAGTGCTTTAAGTTCCTCTAAGAGTACACATAGAATCAGGAGAAATTTAAATAGCACAGTATTATTAGTTATTAATAACCAAGATCAACTGTGATGAAATAGCTCAGGAGAAGGCAAAGAAGTTTCTATGAAGCAAAATGTGTCTACTTGTTAGCCATATATAAATACAAGGATAAAATGTAAGCCAGAGAATATCAAGACAGGAAAAGAGTTGTAAGGCCAATGTTTTAAAGTGTACAAATCAGTGGTTTTTAGTATATTTACAGAGCTGTACAACTGTCACCACTGTCTAACTTCAGAACGTTTTTTACCACCCTCAAAAGAAGCCTCATATCATTAGTTGTCACTCCTCATTCTCTCCCTTCTAGAATTTATTCTTTGTCAAATTGTCCTTTGCCAGCTGCAGCTGCTCTTAGCAGCTTCTTCTGCAACTTTAGCAGTATTTCTGCTAAGAAAAGAAAATAACCTTTTAAGTTACAATCTAATCTAATGATCTAAAACAATCTAACGGGTGCCTGAGTGGCTCAGTTGTTGAGCATCTGCCTTCGGCTCAGGTCATGATCCCAGGGTCCTGGGATCGAGCCCCACATCGGGCTCCTTGCTCAGTGGGAAGCCTGCTTCTCCCTCTCCCACTCCCCCTGCTTGTGTTCCCTCTCTGTCTCTCTGTCAAATAAATAAAATCTTAAAAAAAAAATAAAACAATCTAACAATCAACTATCTAGTGACTAGATTATCTGTTCTATCGACAAAGATGTAAAAGCTTAGGATAAAGCAGAGACAAGGTTCTAAAGATCCCAAACATAGTAAGATGTAGGCAAGAAACCAGCTTCACTCAATTTTAGGTGAGAAAGAAGATCATTCTATGAAGGTTTTTTCCCCTCCCAATTCTGCCTGTTCTTTCTTTATGTCTTGTAGGCTATTTTTCATACTACCATGAAGTAAATCTTGAAAAATGATATCCATTATGAAGCAAACAGGTACCTTACCACACCATGTTTGTTATAAGATAGAGAAATTATCTGTAGAATGTTTCATTGCCATAAAGTATTTACAACAATCTACGGGGGCCTTGGCTTTATAGACCAGTTAAATAAAAACAACTGGTATCCAACATAAAGTTCCTGTCTTTGCTTTGGTTCAATAAGAATATGCATTTAAAAACACATTATCCAAACTCCCCTCCCCCATACAGTCTGTAATACTGTCATCTCGTCATAAAAAACAAAAACAAAACACCTAATGTATTTTTTTGGTGTGTGAAGGGAAAAGAACCAAAATGTCAAGTAAAATTAGCAGTGATTATCTGCAGGTAGTAAGATTATACATATTGTTTACTTACCAGTTTTCTATATAGTTTGAATTTTTAATAAGCACTTACTGATTTATAATAAAAAATTAAGTTATTTCCATTCTTAGCAGGGTGGAAAGACCTACAAACAAATTACAGAAGAGCTGCTTACCTGTCATTGCCCCGCAGCATTTTGGGATCAAAATATCTATAATCATCAGTTTCCTATTAAAAAAAAAAAACAACAAAAAACCAGAACTTGGTTTCTCTTTAGAAAGTTACCATTTGGCTTTGAGTATTTTAATTACTTAAGCTATTAATCCGGTACATTAATTAAATAAATCTGTGTCACCACCACCACTACTACTAACAGAGCACTTACTATATGTTAAACATTATTCTAAATGCTTTAGATGAAATTACTCACTTAAATCCCCATAACATCTGTGAGGTAGTTACTGTTACCTCTGTTTTTTCAGATGGGCAAACTGGGGTACAGAGAAGTTATGTAACTTTCCTAAGGTCACATAACTAGTAAGTACAGGGAGTCCAGGATTTGAACCCAAGTAGTCTAGTTTCAATGCCCAAGCTCTTAACCACTATACTATACTATACTGCTATACTGTCTTGAAAATATACCCATTTTATAAACCAATATAATTATTTTTATTTTGTTTCTGTTTTAGAATTTTATTATATGTCCATGATTTTATTGAATATACAGAATAACCTAATACAGGTTCATAATCTCTATTATTTGAAACATTTAGAGTTTGGTGTATTCTGGAATTTTGAATTAAAAAAATTTTTTTTGAAGATTTTATTTATTTGACAGAGAGACAGCGAGAGAGGGAACACAAGCAGGGGGAGTGGGAGAGGGTCAGAAGCAGGCTTCCCGCAGAGCAAGGAGTCCGATGCGGGGCTCGATCCCAGAACCCTGGGATCATGACCTGAGCTGAAGGCATATGCTTAACGACTGAGCCACCCAGGCGCCCCTTGAATTCAAAAAATTTTAGTTAGATGATATCATGCATATAACATTCCCAGTTATGGGAGTTGGGTTATACAAAATCCTTCAGTTTTCAGAACTTTGTAGATTTCAGAAGTTGTGGATAAGGGGTTGTGGACTCCATAAAACGGGAAACTAGCTTCTTGATAATAAAGGAGCTGGAAAGTACTGTTTTACTGCTTGCAGTGTAATCACTCCCTAACCTCTGCCTCCCTCTCCTTCCACAGCACAGTCAGCCAAAGGAATCTGTTGTTCTCTGGAGCATGGATGGCCCTATGCAAACCTGACCAGTGAGAAACTATGCATTGGTTGCCACCACCTAGTCCTGTACTCAGTGGTGGACAGTGCTTAACCAATTACAAAACTCTCAGTGCACTCAAAAGTAGCATCATAATCCTTCAACACTTTGCTTCGGGAAACCACTACCAACCAGATTTACAAGATGAAACCTATCTGATATTTTTTTAATTCCCTTCTTTCAATTTATCCAGTCAAGACAAATCAAAGGAGAACACTTAAATAAGTGATAAGAATGCATCTAGAATTAGGATATACAGCCTTTGAGATAAGATGCATTCAAGATTACTAGCCAGGTCTAACTTTGTCCACTTTGCTAAACTCTTTAGTATTTTGCTAATTTCTCTTTAATGCCTCCAAATCAAGTTGTCTATCTGGAAACAGGAAAAGGATAAGAGAAAGTGAAGGTAGCTGCCTCATCTAGATGGATAAAAAAAATGCTTTCAAAGCAGAAAAAATTTACTATTTCTAATTAGTTAAAGAATATGTCTGTAGTGAGGTGCCTGGGTGGCTCAGTTGGTTAAGCGACTGCCTTCAGCTCAGGTCATGACCCCGAGGTCCTGGGATCGAGCCCTCCATCGGGCCCCCTGCTCTGCGGGGAGCCTGCTTCTCCCTCTCCCACTCCCCCTGCTTGTGTTCCCTCTCTCACTGTCTCTCTGTCAAATAAATAAACAAATAAATAAATAAAAAAAAATGTATGTAGTAATGTGTCTTCAGTTATACGGTTAAAGTCACCAGTTAACTAATAAATGAATTTACATAACCTGGAGAAACATCAGAATAAGAACCGTAGTTCAGCCATCCATGTGGAAGGCATGTGTATGCTGGAATGAGTAGTAAACAGAAACACAGAAATAGTAGATTTTTGGTTCCAGTTGTCCTACTAAAAACAGTGTGACTTGGGAGAAGTCATTTAACATCTCCTGGTTTCCTCTCCCCCACATTAAAATTACTTCTAATGTTTCCTTAAACTCTAAGGCTCTGTGATTCCATGAAAAGCATGTTTCTTGCCCTCTTCAATACAGCACAGTGGTGAAAAATGTGGCCTGCCTAGCTCTACCATTTATTAACTTTGTGTCCTTGGGCAAGATAATTAACTTTATTGTGCCACAGTTTCTTCATCCATAAAATGAAGATCATAATAAAATGGTATTTTTCATAGAAGTTTCTAATAAAAAATAAATGAAATGTGAAAATGTTTTGAATGATTCCTGGCACATAAAAAGTATGTAATAAATGTTAGCTATCATCTTTATAACTGTCATTATTCATTATTTCAACTTAAAAATTAGGGATAGTAACAAAATATCCCAAACTTCCTTAACCCCTTGTGTATTTGGCATCTGTCTAAAATTCTCCATTTATTTATATTTTTAATCTTTATTAGTGTTTGGGATAGTATCTTCCACAAATTTAGAGCTTATTATGAAGTAGTAGTCTCTAAGATAATTAGTTACAAATGTATACTTCTCTCAGGCTTTCAGGCTTTTCAAGAAGAGCTACTTCTTCCTATATTCTAGGATGTTTTAAGGGAGTCTCTTGTTACACTACATTGTATACCATTTTCTCTGTATCAATTCCTAGACTGGAGAATCCAATCTTTTTAAGCTTATCATTATAGAACATTCTCTTATTCCTTTCATAATTGCAACTGTCCCCTTTGGGGATGTTTTATTACACTCTTTGTTTTCACATGGGCAAATTTTTAAATATGTTTTATTAATTTCCTTTAATGTTATTATCATCATGTTTTAACAATTACAAAAAGTGACACATTTATCTGAAGATTCTGTTCTTTCTTAGCATGGGATCTTAAGCCTTGCTGCCAAAATCTATAGAGATCCAGATCAATCCAAACTAGGGTTCTGATGCTGCATTTCTTGATTCTAGACTCTTGTGATAACCACCTTCTAGTTGCCACAATAATAGGATGAACTGTTTTATGAAATGGACTGTGATGATTTTCACATTCCTTTCTTAAATTGTAAACAGATAGCTTGGAAACCTAGTAAATGCTAACAATATTTACCCATTTGTCTATTCATCCAACAATATATCTCTCTCAATTTACTTTTCAGCCCAAGACTTTCGTGCCATCTGAACACATGCACTTAAAAATTTCACTACGTACTCCTCTCCTAATTTTCATAAAAGTTAAATTGGTCGGGTACTCTTTATACTACACCAGCTGATGCTCACTAGTTCTTTGTCATTTACAGAAACTTGCTCCTTAGGATGTATTTTACATTTAACTATATATAGAATATAATCTACATTTAATTTGGATGAGAGCTGGCCAGAAAAGTTATAGCAGCTGAGAAAACCAATTCTCATTATCTGTGATAATGGCTAAAAAGGCTCTTTGAGAACACAGACTCTTTCCTTTCCCTCATGCAGTCTGCTGTGATTAAGCCCACAATGAACTCAGATTTTACTGCTTTTCATGTACTGAGTTTGGTATGTTCAAGAACTTATAAGTACCATGTCATATGCTACTCACAGGGTTTGACTTCATCTCCATGAGATTGTCTAAAATACGAGTCACAGGCAGATTCTGTGGAAAAGATAAGTATTTGTTAAATATTAGAAGAATAACCAAAGTTCTTCTCTATTAACAAAACAACTGAATTTTTTTCCCCACAGTTAAGTATGCTTACTTTTCCATTAAACACATTCTAAAATTAAGTATTCTGTGAATGGTGTCATAGATGTAAATACCCCTGGCACTACTCAAGTTTCCAAAGAAAAAATATAATTCTAAATCAAAAGCTCCTTTTGATGTGAAAGTGTAACCAGGTTTTAATACAAACACGTTTGGGCTTTTTGCTTTGTTGGATGTTTGCTTTTTAATATGACCAATTGCAAACTTTTGATCAAATAAGAATCCCATTTTTTTCCCTATTTCCTTTCTGCAGGTAGTAAGAGTTTCTTTAGAAACAGAGTAACTTAAAGTTTGAAAATGTATGAGATTAAAGAAACTCAAGAGTCTTTCACTTCTAATGTACATTCTTCTAAGCCAAAAGGATACTTGTGATCTTTGAAAAATGGGGAAATGGATACATATAAATTTTATTGACCATTTTTGTTTTGCCTAGGATAAATTCCAAATTTCCAGTGACATACTGCATTGTCTTCTGACAGAAGAAATTCCATTTTGAACATGAAATATGTAACACTGGTGTTGGCATAAGACTGCCTCTTGACATGCTTACATGCCTTGGGATAAGAAATAGTATTGTTAAATTTCAATCTGTTTTTACCATTATTTTGAACATAAGACATGAAGTACAGAAAATTTACTAAGTGACTATTATGTTTATTCAAAATGCATTCCTACTGGGATGGTATTCTGCCTACTTTGAACTGATATTTCATTTGTGAACTGTAGAGGATGTTCTGTATATTTTGTATCTTAGAGACTTCCTACAACAAAGGCAACATTAAATCTGATTATTTAAATAAATGTAGATAACACATTACTATTTTACAAGAGTTTTGCTTTCTTTAGGTCATAAAACATTTTACTGTTACCAAAATGGACTACCACTACAAAAAATTCTGCCCAGACAGAAAATATGAATTTTTTTCTTTTTCTTTCTCTAGATTAGCAAGTAAAAAACCTTTTAAGATGATCTTAACCAAGTAAAATTAAAGCTATTTCATTATTCCCTGATATTTGTGTTGGCCAGAAACTTTTTAAATAAACAAAAGCACCAAAGGTTCAATCTAACCGAATGTACTTCCTGAATTCTATTATTTGGAGTTAAAAAAAAAAAAACATAGCTCAAAATTTTACCTTTTAAGTTTTGTTTCAAATAAAATTGACTTTGTACATGTAGGAATAAGTCTAAACCATGACTTTCTCTGAAGAATGGGGGCAGATTTACATCTATAAAAATGCTGTATCCCAAAGAAAAAGCTAGTTGTTATATTTGTTCCAAGTAATGTTAACAAATGATGAAGTACTTCACAAAATAAAAGGAGGGAATAATTTTTTAAAAACATCTAGAGCAAGAATGCATTAAAATTATAAAATTTTACTAAAATTAATTTTATACTAGTTTCTCTATTTACTACAGCTCTCCACTGAGATCCCTGAATTGCACTACTAGATCTGTGCCAGGGAGAAAAATTCAGAAAAGATGTTATGTAATAATAAAGCCCTAAGAGTCATATTACTTTTATATTTATGAAAATAATTGGAAATTTGAATATTTATATCAACATCTCATGATAAATCCTCATGTAGTATAAAAATGAGATTTTTCTAAAAGGTACAACTAAATTTTACTTTATATTTTATAACTCTGCAATACCTTAAGACAAACCCGCTAGTGAACAGGTCATTAAATAATGTAAGAAAAATTTTTTTCTAGCAGAAGAATCCAAAAGTTAATGAGCCCAGAAACAATTCTTTATGTTTTTGTCTGGTCTTCACAACCACATAACACCCAAAGAATCATCTACCACTGCTGTACCATTGGATATTCACATACTACCAGAGATTAAGGAAACCTTCAAGCGTGGAGAATGATAAAGGAAATACATAATTTCCTTCCCATAATGTTAAAGGCATAAGAAAGAGTACTTCAGAAAACAACTTCTGAGATCCTTGTCACAAACTAATGCTCTACCTAGCTTTTGTTCTTTACCTAAATGAAGACTTGAACTGAGTTAATCATTAAATCAAATTAGTTTTTTTTGAGAGTGAGCAAGAATGGGGATGGGGTGGGGAGGGAGGGGCAGAGGGAGAGGGAGAGAGAAGAGAGAGAATTCCAAGCAGGCTCCACGCCCAGCATGGAGCCTGAGCCTGATGTGGGGCTCAACCTCACAACCCTGAGATCATGACCTGAGCCAAATCAAGAGTCAGACACTTAACCCACTAAGCCACTCAGTTAATCATTTAAAAAAAAAAAAAAAAAATATATATATTTTTTTTTTTTGAGAGAGAGATGGGGGTGGGGGCAGGGAAGGGCAGAGGAAGAAGGAGAGAGAGAATCTTAAGCAGGCTCCATGCCCAGCATGAGATCATGACCTGAGCTGAAATCAAGAGTTGGACACTTAACCAACTGGGCCATCCAGGGGCCCCCAAAATCAATTTCATATTAATAATTTATATACAAGACTAATCAACGTTTGAAAAAAACTGAACTATGGCAGCTAAACACTAACAAAGAGAAAACATCAGAACAAAACCATACATGAGACCAGAGGGAGACAAACCATAAGAGACTCTTAATCTCAGGAAACAAACTGAGGGTTGCTGGAGTGGAGGGGGGTGGGAGGGATGGGGTGTCTGGGTGATGGACACTGGGGAGGGTATGTGCTATGGTGAGCACTGTAATTTGTGTAAGACTAATGAATCATAGACCTGTACCTCTGAAATAATACATTATATGTTAATAAAAAAGAAAAATGGGCTAAAAAGAAAAAGAACAAAACCATACAATTTTCTTTGTTCAACAAGTGTTACCTTACTCATCTTCAGAAACAAAAAATTTCTGTAGCTCAATAAGAGGTATAAATGAAATTTAATCAAATAAAAAAACTCATTAATTGTTTAAAAAAATTCCCAAGCATAGTTTTCAATGTTTTTGGAAACTGTTTTAGAAAACAATGTAAAACATTATCATATAGGTTGGTAAATAAATCTCTAGTAGTCGAAAGCCTAATATACTACATAGTGTTGAGAGACAAAAAAGTCTCATACACATGAATATCCTAAATTAAAGATCAGTATTTCTAAAATCCTCAAATTTCAGATACATGAACTAGAAATTTTATCTGGAGAAAAAAAAATCTATTTCTAAAAACTCTTACTGGTTTTATGACCATAGTCATGTTTCATGATTTTAGTCACTGGAAAAGTTTAAACAGAAACAATGCTAATTTTATCTTTGACAGTGTCATTGCTTAAAAGCAAAACTGAAATAAAATATTCACAGAAGTTAAAAAACAATCTAAGAAAAGTAATACAGCTTTACATCCAAAACAGTTAAAAAATTTTTTTCCTTTAGTTCTAGAATTAGCCACTTGTTGCCCTATATTGCCATCTGGTCTATGGTGACTATTTCTGACTCTCCCCTTGCAGCCCTGGCCTTGGGATGATACTCTGATGCTGAAGTCAGCATTGAGGCTGGGACAAGAGTTGCTGCTGTTGTGATTATCAAAGCCCTGGGTAATGAAAACTAGTATGTGGACTTCCTTGAAGAAAATGCTTATCTTGAAGACTGTATTAGCCAAGTAAAGAATAAGATGAAATGTGTGGATACCAGAAACACACTGGGAATGAGCAATTATCAATGATAATAAGGGATAGAAAGTTGTCAGTGAAGTAAAGATAGGAAAAGGGAGGAGGAATAAGATAGATCATCTATTTCCAAAATTTTGAAATTATAAATCAGAAAGGGATCTATGGGTGAATCCCATATCCACATCAATATCTTACAGATGAGGAAATAATAAAATATATAGTAGTATTTTTATTTTGCATTTTTTATACGAATAAATGTTTTAAGCTATAAATGAAATAAAAAGAATATTTATTGTCTATAGTTTCCTACATTGCTTGTAAGAGCTTTGTATACTTTATTGGGCAAGGTAAGTTTTATGCATCACAACTATCAGCTATCACATAATACCACCTGAAAGATATTTACAGATTTGGAATTTATTTGTGTGAGGATACAAGGATGTGATGAGTAATATAGCACAAAGTTGAATAATTTAGAAGTCTTATTTCACTTTGGCTTGTTTGCTAAAATAATCCCTTTTAAAAAATGAATAAATAAATTGCAAGCAGTGGAAATCAGTAGGTTAAAAAAAGAGTTAAAGATGTATCCTCTAGGGGCACCTGGGTGGCTCAGTTGGTTAAGGATCTGTCTTCAGCTCAGGTTGGGATTCTGGGATTCTGGGATTGAGTCCCGCATCGCGTTCCCTGCTCCTCGGGGAGTCTGCTTCTCCCTCTGCCCCTCCCCCTACTCTCTCTCTCAAATAAATAAACCTTTAAAAAAATTATTAAACTGACAAAGACCACACACATATACACAATATATGCACGCACCAGGTTGGGAAGGATGTCAAGAAACAAGCGCTTTAAGTCCCTGCCAGTCAGTAGGTACATCTTTTCCGGAGGGCAATTTGGTAATATTTATTAAGAACAATGAGAAATGCCCACCCCTTTGATTCCATAATTCAACTACAGGAATTTATCATATGGAAGTAATCAGAGATGAATACTCACCCAGAAAAAACTAGCATTTAAAAATTAGGCATATATCCTTCAGTAAACTCATTTTTATGGAGCACTGGTTGTTATATGAAAACAATGAATCATGGATCACTACATCAAAAACTAATGATATTCTAGGTAGCACTGACATCTTCACAATATTTGGCGGGGATGCAGAGAAAGGGGAACCCTCCTACACTGTTGGTGGGAATGCAAGCTGGTGCAGCCACTCTGGAAAACAGTATGGAGGTTCCTCAAAAAGTTCAAAATAGAGCTACCATATAACCCAGCAATTGAACTACTGGGTATTTACCCAAAAGACACAAATGTAGGGATCTGAAAGGATACGTGCACCCTGATGTTTATAGCAGCAATGTCCACAATAGCCAAACTATGGAAAGAGCCAAGATGTCCATCAACAGATGAATGGATAAAGAAGATGTGATACACACACACACACACACACACACACACACACACACACACACACACACAACGGAATATTATGCAGCCATCAAAAGGAATGAAATCTTGCCATTCGCAACGACGTGGATGGAACTGGAGGGTATTATGCTGAGCGAAATAAGTCAATCAGAGAAAGACATGTATCATATGATCTCACTGATATGAGAAATTCTTAATCTCAGGAAACAAACTGAGGGCTGCTGGAGTGGTGGGGGGTGGGAGCGATGGGGTGGCTGGGTGATAGACACTGGAGAGGGTATGTGCTATGGTGAGCGCTGTGAATTGTGTAAGACTGTTGAATCACAGACCTGTACCTCTGAAACAAATAATACATTATATGTTAAAAAAAGAAGTAGACAGTAGGAAGGGAAAAATGAAGGGGGGCAGAGGGGGAGATGAACCATGAGAGACTATGGACTCTGAGAAACAAACAAACTGAGGGTTCTATAGGGGAGGGGGGTGGGGGGGAAGGGTTAGCCTGGTGATGGGTATTAAAGAGGGCATGTACTGAATGGAGCACTGGGTGTTATATGCAAACAATGAATCATGGAACACTACATCAAAAATAATGATGTAATGTATGATGATTAACATAACAAAAAAACTAATGATGTATTGTATAGTGACCAACATAATAAAATAAAATTTAAAAAAAAATAAAGACTAGACTTACTCTTTAAAAAAAAAATGAGGGGCCCCTAGGTGGTTCAGTTGGTTAGGCGTCTGCCTTCGGCTCAGGTCATTATCCTGGAGTTCTAGGATCGAGCCCCACAGCAGGCTCCCTGCTCAGTGGGGAGTCTGCTTCTCCCTCTGCCCCTCACCCTGCTAGTGCTGTCTCTCTCTCTCTGTTTCTCTCTCAAATAAATAAAATTTTATTTAAAAAAAAGTTAAAAAAAATGAAACAAAAGATATTAAACTTTGTTTTTTAATATAGCATTTTTTACTTCACAATATAAAATGAACTACCCTCTGACCCCAAAAAAATCAATAAATATTTCCTCTAATTTGAGTCTGAAATGTATGTCTTATTAACATACACTTTAAAAAAATGACACAGCTCTTCTAGTCATGGCGACAGAATATACTACAGATAGAGATAACCACCAATCATACCAAATTTTACTTTTTATAAGTGAGAAACTGCCTATTTCAAAGTAGTTTGTTATTTGTAATGTTAAGAAAAGCAAAGGAATTTGAGGTTACAGATGCCAGGTTCTTTTTATATACTAAATGAACTTTAAACAAACCAACTTTTGTGTTAACACAATAAAATACTTAAGTTGATCAGTTCAGACACTTCTTACAAACATTAGTGGGCATGTAACATGTGACTCTAAGGTAGTAAGTTAAAAAATCGATCATTTCAAAGACTGAAGTCTATAATTCTCCATGGTATGAGTTATTCTACTACTGTGATTTCCTTGTAAGAGTGAACCGTTACGAAAAATATGTAAATCTCCTTATACATAAATTTAACTACATGTGGTTATACAACAGCCACTCTGTCTGCTGAAAGGCAGACAGTATCTTAGGGGCTGGTGGTTCCCCTTCTGTATCACATAACAAAATCATCTTGTCCATAGTTAATGATAAATTGAGTGGTGTGACAGAGATTTTCTCCTTGACAAAACTCTACGCAGGCTCCCCCGAGCCCTTTCAATGGGGCCTTGACTTCTGAACTCTGTCCATCTTTGCATAGTCTGATTTAAAAATAATCCTGTTAAGTCAGTTTAGCGAGAATTTCTTATCTTCAATACCTGATCACTCTAATATCTGATCAGGTTCCTCATCCTCTACCATCTCCCAGGTGATGTCTGATCACATTTGGCCTGCCTTCAGTAAAGATCCTATTAGGTTGGTTTAGCCAGAATCCTCTTTTATCCCTGATGTTTCCTTTTAGTAATTTTATATCCACTGATCCCTACCCTGATCCTTGGCTATAAATTCCCACTTTTCCTTGATAGATTTGGAATTGAACCCAATCTTCCTTCCCAACTGCAAAACTCTACTGTGGTGGTCCCAATACCTTTTGTAGTCCCCTTGAATGTCTGTCTTATTGTTCTTTAACAAGTGTCATGAGTAATTTTCTCTTTAACAGGTGCTAGACTAAACTGTAAAGTATAACATGTTGGTCTCTAATGTGCCCAACTTCCTATTTTGTATCTTTTCACCTTCTACAGTCGAAGAGAACAAAGAAACTGACTCAGGGAAGTACTATAATCTAGTAAAAGAGTGGATTAAGTACTTAGTAGTAGCTCCTTACTAGGAGAGAGGTAGACTGGGAGGGATTGAATAGAATTCCTAAGAGGGATAACGAACCTTAAAAGTATTCCTAATTAGGAAATAAGGTAAACTATCTGGAATGTATCTTAAGTTTGGAAAGTCATCAACCTTTTAATTAAATAAAACAAATTAGAATTTTTTCACTGTTCTTTACTAATACTACATGGCTTTTATAATAAAACGTTTCCCCAAAAAAGAACTGAATTACCTACTGTATGCAAAGTGCTATTGAAAATTCAAAGATGGGGGAAAAACTGCTTGCCCTCAAGAAGTACTTAAACATATGTCAATTTTATCTCAATAAAACTGGGGGGGGGCAGTAAAAAATAACATCAATACAAAATACTACATGTAAATACTGTAAGAAAGATAAAAGTGTGGAGGAAGTTCAGAGAAAGAAACGATCTATTTTTTTCTGAAAACAAGTAAACACTTAATATTCACATTTGAAAAACTGCTAATTAACTCTCTTTTTAAAATCTGGCCTTTAAAATCCTTCTCATTATAAATTGAAATATTTATGTGTGAAATATTATGTCTCAGATTTTCCTTAAACTATCTCAGTAAAAATAAATAAATGAATAAATGAATATATAACATATATAATATATATATATATCTTACGGAATATGAAACAAGAATGACAGGATGCTGAGTACTGAAGCCTGGTGAAGGGTTTAGGAAAGATTGCTATACTAATGTACATTTGAAAATTTCCATAATAAAAAGTAAAAAACAAATCCTGTTTGAAAAGAAACCAAATTAATGATGACTCTCTGAAGCAGAATATCTATATATTAGAATAACAGAAATTCAAAAATCATTAAGAAGTGTCTTTTGTACAAAACTAAACTATTATTCCAAAATGAAGTGTAAAATCAAGCTATAGTTTCATTACCCCAAAACATAAATTCTACTTAAAATATTTTATCCTAATTCACACACTTTTAGACTATTAAGTTTATTCCCTTATTCCCTTAATATATGATAAACCTTAAATCATAAGCATTAGGTGGCAGTTCATTATTCCAAACAGGGTAAGTTCATTTTCAGTTAATGTACTTTCAGAAACCTGACGGTAGTTAAAGGAAAATCAAAGTGTCAATAAAGTCCAAATGAACAAATTAAAAAAAGCTCTGAACTACACATGTAAAATATTCTTAAATATACCAGAAAAAAAGACCCTTTGATTTTACTTTATTCCAAATATTTATTTACTTTATTCCAAATATTTCCAAATAACTTGACTATATCTAGAAAGCTGTTCTAGCTGAGCAATCAACCTGTCAATATTTATGTTCAAACGTTACCAAAATGGGGGCGCCTGCGTGGCTCAGCCAGTTAAGCACCTGCTTTTGGCTCAGGTCGTGATCTCAGGGTCCTGGGAATCGAGGCTACATCAGGCTTCCTGCTCAGCAGGGAGTCTGCTCTCTCTCTCTCCCTCTGCCCCTCCCCACCGTTTTTCTTGCTCTTTCAAATAAATAAAACCTTTTTTTTAAAGATTTTATTTATTTATTTGAGAGAGAGAATGAGAGAGAGAGAGCACATGAGAGGGGGGAGAGTCAGAGGGAGAAGCAGACTCCCTGCTGAGCAGGGAGCCTGATGAGGGACTCGATCCTGGGACTCCAGGATCATGACCTGAGCCAAAGGCAGTTGCTTAACCAACTGAGCCACCCAGGCACCCTCAAATAAATAAAATCTTAAAAAAAAAAGTTACCAGAATGTTTTCTAATAAGTATACTCACTTGCTGTTTCAATACCAGGTTCTTCACTCCTTCCATAACAAACTGTGATCCTGTATTCATGACTCGTGATAAGAGACTAGGGACAAAAAAAGATCACACAAAGTATAAATTATCTTTCCAATTTGTTACAGATAAAATATTTGCCTGATTATACATGACCTGCTGATGCTCACTGTACCTACCACTTTTATTCTCACTAAACAGAAGTGACCTGAGAATTTTTGCTTTCATATACATCATTGCTGTAATTTTATCTAACAATAAAGGTGATAAAATACTCTAATAAATAATTATTCATAAAATATAAAAATAAAAGCTGTCTTCAAATTAAACATTTTAATTGCTTAGTCTTAGCTATATAGGCATACCTCGTTTTATCTTGCTTCAGTATAGTGCACTTTGCAGATAGTGGTTTTTTTAAACAAATTGAAGGTCTATGGAAACCTTGCATTAACAAGTCTATTGGCACCATTTCTCCATCAGCATTTGCTCACTTCATGTCCCTGTGTTACATTTTGGTTACTCTCACAATATTTCAAACGTTTTCACTATTACTGTATTGGCTATGGTGATCTGTAATCAGTGGTCTTTGATGTTACTACTGTAATTGTTTCGGGGTGCCACAAGCCTCACCCATGTAAGACAGCAAACTTAACTGATAAATGCTGGGTGTGTTCTGAATGCTCTATCAACTGCCTGTTCCCTTGTCTCTCCCCCTCTCCTTGGGCCTTCCTATTCCCTGACACACAATATTAAAATTAGGCCAATTAATAACCCTATAATGGCCTCTAAGTGTTCAGGTGGAAAAGAAGAATTACATATCTCTCACTTTATTTTTTTGATGTCTGATCTTATTTATTTGTTACTCTTAGACAATCTCCTTTTTGACTGGATTCAGACTCAGAGGTAGAAGCTCTCAGAGAGGACAGCCTCCATCCCTTGGCAATCTGGTCCTGGTGTTTTTCTTTGGCCTCCTTCATTCTCTTGGCCAAAAGTCTAGCATATTCTGTAGCTTCTTCCTTGCTTTTCTTAGTACACTGTTTCTTCAGAGCAATATGCCGATGCTTGTGTTGGAGGACATGTGGAGTAACAAGATGTTAAATCTTGGATGCTTTGGTTCCTGGTTTCCTACCTTCTTTGTTTAAGGGCTTTCTTAGAACATACTGGTGGACATCATCTTTACAGACACTGAAAAGTTTGCAGATTCTGCTAGCTTGTTTGGGCCCCATGCAATGATGCCCAGTGATATCAGTGAGTCCAGGAATATCCCTTCCCCCCCCTTTTTCACAATGACCAAGTTGAGAACATTGAGATTGGCGTTCACAATGCAACCTCAGACAGATTTGTGCTTTCTTTCTTCAGTCCTCCTTGGTCTTTCTCCAGACCTCAGGAACGTTCCTTATTCAGCAGCAGGCAGACATGGCCATGGGTCAAGACACTTTTTTTACTGGGAAGCCTTGTCATTGCCACCACTGACTCAGACCACGTAATCTTTCTTCACCCAGAGCATCAGCAGCAACTTCTGTGGCCAACACTTCTCATAAAAGAGGTGAAGTTTGTGTTTATCATCCACTTCAATGAGTTTCTGGCAGCCAGTAGCTGGGAAAGAGATGTTCAGCCGCATCCTGAAGCAGCCTACCACCTCCGGGCACCACGAAAAAGAGCACGTCTCTCACTTTAAATCAAAAGCTACAACTAATTTAGTGAGGAAGAAGGCATGTTGAAAGCTGAGAAAGGCCGAAAGCTAGGCCTCTTATGCCAGTTAGCCAAGTTGTGAACGCAAAGGAAAAGTTCTTGAAGGAAATTAAAAATGCTATTCCAGTGAACACATGAATAAGAAAGCAAAACAGACTTATTACTGATATGGAAAAGGTTTGTGTAATCTGGACAGAAGATCAAACCAGCCACAAAATTCCCTCCAGCCAAAGTCTAATCCAGAGCAAGGCCCTAACTCTCTTCAATTCTATGAAGGCTGAGAGAGGTGAGGAAGCTACAGAAGAAAAATATGAAGCTAGCAGAGGCTGGTTCATAAGGTTCAAGGAAGGAAGTCATCTCTATAAGGTAAGTGCAAGATGAAGCAGCAAGTGTTGATGTCGAAGCAAGTTATCCAGATTTAGCTAAGGTAATGAATGAAGGGGGTATACTAAACAACAGTTTTTCAATAGAGACAAAATAGGACTTCTACTGGAAGAAGATGCCATCTAGGACTCTCACAGCTAGGCGAATTCAAGGCTTGGCTTCAAAACTTCAAGGACAGGCTGATTCTCTTATTAAGGGCTAATGCAGCTGATGACTTTAAATTGTAGCCATCGCTCATTTACCATTCTGAAAATCCCTAGGAATTATCCCTTAAGATTATGCTAAATCTACTTGTGCTCTAGAAATGGAACAACAAAGCCTGGATGACAGCACATCTGTTTGCATGATTTACTGAGTATTTAGGCCCATTGCTGAAACCTACTGCTCAGAAAAAAAGATTCCTTTCCAAATATTAC
Organism: Eumetopias jubatus; assembly: GCF_037043125.1. Classification (NCBI taxonomy): domain Eukaryota; kingdom Metazoa; phylum Chordata; class Mammalia; order Carnivora; family Otariidae; genus Eumetopias; species Eumetopias jubatus. Next base: position 65,197,296 of record NW_028274813.1, read on the forward strand.
TGCTCATTGACAATACACCTGGTCACCTAAGAGGTGTGATGGAGATATACAATGAAATTAATGTTGTTTTCAAGCCTGCTAACAAACTATCCATTCTGTAGCCTATGGATCAAGGAGTGATTCTGACTTTCAAATTTTCTTATTTAAGAAATATATTTCTTAAGGCTATAGCTGCCACATATAATGATTCCTCTGATGGATCTGAGCAAACTAAACTGAAAACCTTCAAGGTTTTACTATTCTAGATGCCACTAAGAACATTCGCGATTCATGGGAAGAAGTCAAAATATCAACATGAGCAAAAGTATGGAATAAGGTGATTCCAACCCTGCCAGGTGACTTAGAGGGGTTCGGGACTTCAGTGGAGGAAGTCACTGCAGATGTGGTAGAAACAGAGAACTAGAATTAGAAGTAGAGCCTCAAGATGTGACTGAGTTGCTGTAATCTCATGATACAACTTGAATGAGTAAGGAGTTGTTGCTTACAGATGAGCAAAGAAAGTAGTTTCTTGAGACTGAATCTACTCCTGATGAAGATGCTGTGAAGACTGCTGAAATGATGACAAAGGATTTAGAATATTCCATAAATTTTGTTGATAAAGCAGTGGCAGGGTTTGAAGGACTGACCCCAATTTTGAAAGAAGTTCTACTACAGGTAAAATTATCAAGCCCAATGCGTTGCTACAAAGAAACTGTTTGTGAAGGAAGAATCCATGGATGCAACAAGCCTCACTGTAATCTTATTGTAAGAAATTGCCACAGTCACCCCAAACTTCAGGAACCACCACCCCGACCCATCAGCAACCATCAACATCAAGGCAAGACCCTCCACCATCGAAAAGATTATGACTCGATGAAAGTTCAGATGGTTAACATTTTTTGGCAATAAGTTATTTTTAAATACGTACATTTTTTTGACAATATGCTTTGACACCTTTAAGTGACTACAGTATTGTGCAAATATAATTTACATGCATGGGAAACCAAAAAATTAATTTCGAGTTGCTTTATTGCAATATTCACTTTACTGCAGTGGTCTGGAACTGAACCCACAATATCTCTGAGGTATGCCTGTAGTTTTTATTTATTTATTTTTTAAAGATTTTATTTATTTATTTGATAGAGACAGCGAGAGAGGGAACACAGCAGGGGGAGTGGGAAAGGGAGAAGCAGGCTTCCCGTCAGGCAGAGAGCCTGATGTGGGGCTCGATCCCAGGACCCTGAGATCATGACCTGAGCTGAAGGCAGATGCTCAATGACTGAGCAACCCAGGCACCCCTGCCTATAGTTTTTAGGCAAATTATAATTTGAAGAGAATTCCCTGCTTTCCTGATTGCCTTAATACTAAAATAACAAAATTGAAGACAGTAAATAAGATAACTTGTTTTAGGAATGCAAAACACACTAACAAGTTGAAAATATGTATGAGTGTTAAGTATTACGAGTATGTCAAAAGTTACTATTTTCTCTAAATCACAGCAGCTAGATCCAGTCCTGTGTTATACGAGCCCCCCAGAATACATAAAATCTATCATATAAAAATGTGAAGCACAACATACTTAGTGAGTTTTACCTCAATTCTGAAGAAATGTTTATTGTCTGAATTTTTAACAACAAAAATAACACCAACAAATGACCTGCTACATTGGGTTTACATTTGTGGCTTAGTCTCTCACTTTGGATCAAGGGATGCTTTGTGGGATAGAATGGTATTCCTGTATTATGATATCAGAAGGCTAGGAATATCCTTCAAATCAAGATTTTCCTAAAACACATTTATTAAAATTCTCAAGTACGAAATCCATAAGAAACCTAATAGGCTTTTAATATTCAGTTAAGATTTTAAGACATGAAACTGGAAAGTCTATTAAATAGATAAAAGAAATTTTCCAAATAAATTTCCTTTTCCCTATCTTGTCCTTACTCCTCTCTGAAATGAAGAGCTGAACAAGATGGAAAATCCTTTCTTTAATAGAAACAAGAGAAAGTAATCTTTGTTGGAATAAAGAGTTCAGAGGCAATTCCCTAGTACCAGGCAGCTCTGAGTGCTAACCTACATAGCACTGCACGAAGGTGAGGCTAGCTGGATTCATCTTATCAAGCATTTACAAGGTTCTGCCTTAGGCTGAGTGTTTTTGCTTTTTGCAAATTGTTTCATTAAAACCAGAAGCTCAGGGTGAGGCTAGAATAAAACTGTTTTCCCGTTCTAAAAATTAAGGAATTTGAAATAAGTATGGTATAAAAAAGAGTAGTTAGAATTACCTTGCTCAGCTACTTTGAAAATCATGCACACTATAGGATTCTCTGGAATCAGAAGTCAGACCCACCTCTGGGGACTTCCTCCTTGTCATTTAACAGTATACCTAGGTCTATCTTGAAGCTAAGTCTTGAGTGCCTAGCTCCAAATCTATATTACTTATCAACAATGATAAAAGAATAGCTTTAACCTTCATATAACTTCTGAAAATGAAAAATATGTTTTAAGAAGGAAGCAGAAGCCAACAGCTCATACCATGTAAAATATATTAACTTATATTTTAAAATGAGAATTTAAACTTAAGGAAGGCAAAAGCATGTTGACATTCACAGCACAATGAAAACATTCTGAATACAAAGTGTCAGTGTGTTTCTGGGCGCCTGGGTGGCTCAGTTGGTTAAGCGTCTTGGTTTCAGCTCAGGCTCCCTGTTTATCGGGGAGTCTGCTTGAAGATTCTCTCCCACTGCCCTTCCCCCCGCTCACTCTCTCTAAAATAAATAAATCTTAAAAAAAATTAAAATAAAAAAACCCCCAAACCCCCCGAAAACCAAAGTGTCAGTGTGTTTTTAAGGCATGGGAGTCTAATTATGGTCTGGAGTACCAGACTTATTCAATCAGAATTATTAAAAATACTTACCCCATTGGTTTAGTGGTAGTGTTACCATAGCTGGCAGGAGCTGAGGCCATCTTGGCAAAAGCCCTATGAAATAAAAAAGTTATATTAAAAAGTTGATTATCAGAGCTAACATTCAGCATCACAGAATTAAAAACTCTATTGACTACAACTTTTACTATGCAGATATTTTCTGAAAATAGTAATAATTTTTCAACTAATACAATGTTTCAGTACAATTAGCACTGGAACAAGTATACAGATACTGATTATATGATTTTTAATCATGTAAAATGACACCCAAGTACAGTACAATTAGTACTGAAACACTGAGATTCTTAAAAAAAACACAAATGCATTCATTTCCCAAACTTTAAGATTTTTTTCCTTTTATTGTATCTGATCCTTAACATGAAACAGACTTGCTGCCTTAAGAGAACAATCATGTATTGATTAAGTCTCTTTACCGTTCCCCACATTCCATACTCCCTCATCCCCAGACACATAGCTTTACTCATGCTGTCCTTTGAGGGGGATAAACTGACTGCTTTCTTCTCCAACAGAAATTGTGCATTTCCTTTTAAGACTCAGCTCAAAACCCCTTTCTTCATTAACACTATTCTAATTCTACTACCCAATCATTTTTCCTTTTAAGAGTTACATTCTACAACACACACTTTTATACTTAATTGCATATCATTTATTTTCAAATCTTTCTAAATGTCCAGAATCTATTTAACTAAACTACAGAATTCTTGAAGGCTGGGCAAAAAGATGTGGCACTTAGATGTGTTTTTAAAAATATTTGTCTTCTGAGAATATGTTCACGGTAGAGAATCCAGAAAACAGAATGCTCCCAAAAGAACCCTACCACTTTTAGGATCACTATTAGGATTTGTGTGTAGATTCTTCTAATCTTTGGATATATGTATATATAACATACAGACTTTCAAAAACAAAATTGATATCATATTGTAAATACTTGTTCTATAACATTTTAACAGCATACCATAAATATTTTTATGTGACTCAATATCCTATTACAATTAATTCCTAACTATTTCAACTGTTTCTGTAAAAGAAAAAAGTCTACATGTGAGAAAATTTCATGAGAGTAAAAAAGGAATGAGAATCACTAAGATGTGAGAGTTGAGATGCTAAAAATACTCTATTTCAATCTGGACAAAAATCACAATCTTGTTCAGAAAGGAGGACGTGAATCAAATGTTTTCAGAAGTAGACTAGAATTTCTGCCTTCAACCAATATTTATTTTTCACTAGATATATAATGGTACATTTTTATGGCTGAACATTATGCAAACACTAAATACCACCACTGAAGAAAATTTAAAAAACCACTATTTAAGAAAAAGAACTGGTAATGAAAGTTAATGGAAAAACTAGAATATAAAACTGTATCTATAATAATGATTTCCAAGTCTTAAAAAATACATGTAATGTGCATATAAAAAGATATACACTAAAGTTTAGTTGTAGGCTCTGGATGATGAGATTACAGGTAAAGTTTTACTTTATACCTGAGTTCTCTAAAATTTTCTTTGAAAAAGTGGTATTACTCATAATTAGAAAAAAAACTTAGAAATTCAATATTTTATAACCATATAAAATGATGCCCAAGACTGACTTTCTTCTTATAACAAATGTTTGATTAAGGAGTTCCAGACAAATCATAATGTAAAAAAACAATGACAATATGCCACACAGCCAAATGTGTAAAGGGTATGTATATAAAAATTGGAAAAGGCAGTTTTCAGTTTCTCTTTTTAAACAGACATTTGTATGTTTTTCTTATTGCAAGAACACAGTCAAATGAAAGAAATTTGAAAAAGCAGGGGTCTGTCTGGCTGGCTTAGTCAGTACAGCATGTGACTCTTGATCTTGGGGTCATGAGTTCGAGCCCCACGTTGGGGGCAGAGATTACTTAAAAAAAAAAAAAGAGGGGTGTCTGGCTGACACTCCAGTCAATGGAGTGTGTGATTCTTGACCCCTGGGTTATAAGTTTGAGACCCATGTTTGGTGTAGAGATTACTTAAAAATAAAATCTTAAGGGGCGCCTGGGTGGCTCAGTCATTAGGCGTCTGCCTTTGGCTCAGGTCATGATCCCAGGGTCCTGGGATCGAGCCCCGCATCGGGCTCCCTGCTCGGCAGGAAGCCTGCTTCTCCCTCTCCCACTCCCCCAGCTTGTGTTCCCTCTCTTGCTTTGTCTCTATCAAAAAAAAAAAAAAAAAAGATTAAAAAAAATAAAATCTTAAAAAAAAAAAACCTCATTAAAAAAACATCTGAAAAAGCAAACAAAAGTACAGATAATAAAAAGCAGTCAAACTCAAAAAGTCAGCGATAACTCCTGATAACAACTTGGCACATTTCTTAATACAGTTGAGCTTGGAAAGCATATTCAATCTTGTAGTATTAATTATTTTAAGAAATATTGTGATGGTAATGTTTGTTGTAGAAAATTTGGAAAATAAAGATAAGCACACAAAATAAAAAAATTCTACTACATGGAATTACCCACTATTAACATTTTAATGTATGTCATTTCAGCTATGTAATGATATGTTCATACATACATACACACACAGAGATGGATGGATAAATGTATAGATAATAGAGATCATACTGTAAAAACTGTCATCTAAGTTTAGCTCACATACCACCTACTCAAAGACTTTTCCTGATCTTCTCGACAAATTTAACTCTCACCCCCAAGTTAAGATCTTATCACTTGCGCTCCTATGTGGAATTTAAGAAACAAAACTGATGAACATAGAGGAAGGGAAGGAAAAATAGAGTAAGATAAGAACAGAGAGGGTGGCAAACCATAAAAGGCTCTTAACTACAGAGAAAAACTGAGGGTTGCTGGAGGGGAAGTGAGTAGGAGGATGGCGTAACTGGGTGATGGGCCTTAAGGAGGGCACTTGATGTAAAGAGCACTGGGTGTTATATGCAACTGATGAATCACTAAATTCTACCCCAGAAACTTAATACACTAAAGTTAACTAACTTGAATTTAAATAAAATCTTAAAAAAAAATCTTATCATTTGGTGTTATTTTCTTTATATCACTTAGTATATTATTCTGTTCATTTTTTGCTTATTCGTTGATTTATTGTTCCCTCCATGTAAATTCAGTGAGCATAGGGGCCTTCCACATGTTCGCTATTGTATTTCCAATGTCTAGGAGAACCCCTAGGCATAGAGAAGAGGAATCAATGAAATCAACAGTGTTATAAACTTTTTCACTTTATCATATAACATATTCCAGTGTTATTAAATAAGTCTTCTATAACATGATTTTTAACTTTCAATTGTATTCTATTTTATGGAAATGCCCACTGTAGGACATTTAGGTTGGTTGCTTCTAAGATTTTACAACACCAATTACTTCTTTGGGATAAATTCTTATGAGCAGAAGTGTGCGGTCAAAGATTTTTTTTATTTTTATACCATCTAGCAAAAAATTGTGACAATCTATATTTTTATTGGCAGAATTTCAATGCACCAGTTAAGCTGCCTATATCCTTGGCACAGCACTTTACTAAATCTTTGCCCTGTGCTAATCTGCATTTCTCTACCAGTGAAATTAAAATTTTCTTTTAATGTTTTTGAGACATTTGACCCAAACTTTTCAGTCTTTGGTGTTCTTATCTAATCAATAAAGGAAATATAAACTTGTCTAGGAAAGAAAGTTATCACCATTTTATGTAATTTTAAGTTGTGGACAGGGAGGGCCAGATAGGGAAATATTTATGCCACTGGAAAAAAAAAAAAGGTATTGTTAAATTTTCTTGGTAACACTCCCATTTTCTTGGGAACTCTACTTCCATTGTACTCTCTTATATAAGAAGAAAACAAAACTTACTTCCACTGTTTGATATATTGTAAGGGATTAAGGTTGCATCCTGCATCAATTAAAGCTTTTTTGTATTGCTCCAAATCAGCCTGAAATAAGCAAAGAATGGTATCATAAAAAATTTTACTTTTGTGAAAGAGAAGACCATTTTGTTTGTTATTATTAATCAAAAGTTAGACCAAAGGCATGAGTTTAAGTTCTAGGCACCCAAGTAGAGTGGAGTCATATTTTAAGTGAGTCTGTGAGCACCTGAGACAAAAATCACATCTAATGAAAGGCTCCCAAATCACCTATCTAGTATTTTGTCATCCCTCATTGAGTCCAACAGAGCCAGTTTTTTTCTCCATTTTAGAAACAGACTACCTTTCCTTGGGATAAGCACCAAATGAAACACTTGACTTGATTAAAAATATTTTAAAACCAGAAACACAAGGGGACATTGTGACATGACACTGACTGAGGGGAAATGCAGATTCAGGTTTTCCCCTCTCATACGCACTCTCGTGGTCCAAATTCATTAACTGAGTATCAGGTGTCTTACACTTTTTAAACTGTTGTTTTCTCTTTCTTGCTATTTTTGCTTCCTGATGAGTAAGTGTAGTTGAATTCCTGTACTTTATAAGAGACTATCATCGTAGTGACTCCATCATAAAAATTTTACAAGACAAATTTAAAGCTCACCTTCAACCAGAGATGTTTACTACTTTGCATTTTTGGGGCTATCAGGCTGACATCAGTAGTCATAATTTGCTTTAAGCCTCTTAATGATCACTTAAACTTATGAAAAGACATGGTCTTTACCAAAAATAAATAAAAATAAAATAATGTGGTCAAATTAAGGGAATATGAAATTAAGTTTTAAAATCATAAGTTCTTAAGAAAATATTATAAATAGGCTATAATCCTTTACATATATATATATATGTATATATATATATATATATATATGCCTGTAAGAATTCCCAAAAATACAGGTATGAGATATTTCTGAAAAGAAAACCACACTTTCTTACTGAATTAAAATAAAAGCTATATGCCCAAAATAAAGCAGAATTGGCCTAAAGCAAATATTGGGTTTAGCTTACTTACTGTTTTAACATACCCAAGATTTTTGACCAAAAGAAGTGTTAAGATCTACTAGGCTTTTAAAAATAAATGCTACCAGCGAAGGAAAGAAGTTTACAACAATTATATCATTCTAGATGTCATCTCTAAAATTCTTATGCTTGTTGCTCATCCATTAAAATTTCACTGAGTTAACATTAGAGAGAGTTAGCAGATCTCTAACCCAGCAACAACACTGATACCAAAATCACCATTTGCCTTCAAAATCAATTACCTATATATACTTAAAAATTTTTTTCTTCAAAAGCAAATGATGGCCTATGACAGAAAAACAAAACAACAAAATTACCCACAATCCACTCTTCCAGTGAGAAAAAAAAATCTTCTAGAAAGGAAAATTTGTCATTTTCCAATCATTCTGAAATTTATTGATATAAAAGTTATTTGATTGCAAAACAAAAAATGTCAACTTTATTTTTATATGAATCATATGACAGATACAAATCCGAAGTTTAATCTCATTAAATTAAATTATAATATTTATATAACTTTTTGGAACTCTGGGTATTTTCCTACAACTGACTCCTTATATTCTATAACGAACATTAGTTTTTAATAACCTTAAAATATTACCAAATTTATAAAAATATATTACCAAATTTTTACTTTGGGTTAAAGATAAATTCATTGGAAAACATTAGTGGCTATAACTCAAAGAAACAAGAGTTTTTAGGATTATCACATAATGAGAAATAAGACCAATGTTTCAAAAAGCATAGCAAACTTGGTTAACTTAGTTTACAATAGCTATTTTCCAGAAATAAGAATTTTGGCCATTTGAATCCAATTCATATTCCAACAATTTAAAAGTGGTCAGACATTTCATGAGTGGATAGTTCTCTTAGTGACAATAAATATTGCTATAAAACTCAGTAGTAAATAGAACCAGGCTTAACAAACTGTTTTCTATTAAAGAAAGGAATGAGGTAGTTTTTGGCCATAGTGATCTGGTCTTCTATTTTTGAAACAAACAAGTATTTCTCCTTTTGCCCAATAACTGAACAAATAGGACATACCTCAGAGGGTGCTTGCTGTGCACTTATATAATAAATAAGAAACAGCCTCATTTTATCTTCTGGAGTTCCTGCTACATAGGGGAATATAAATAAAAAAAACTTTCATAATTCTCGTTAAACATTATAGTCAACACAAGTATATAAAAATTTAAGGCACAGATACGTGACAAGATAAAATATGGTTCTTGATTTAACTGACAGGATTATAGGCACTATAACTATAACCATGTATAATACAGACATGGAAAAAAGATTAAATGCTGTGGGATTAAAGGAATGGAATATAGAAGTACCTCCATTCTATCTTTCAAAATGTAAGAGATTTACCTTTTAGATATAAACTCAGAAAGAAAGAAAGGTACAGGTAGGGTAATCACAGAATTCTAAAACAGGATACTTCTGAGATGGAAAGGGGATGCCAGTAATAATTATGTAAGGACAACAGATATAAAAATGAGACTGTTCTGGGAAAATAGCTGTATGGTCATTCTAAGTGTTGGGTTACAAAACTTTGGTACTTTTCAAAAGTGGGGTCACTATATATATGTCTCTTTCTGAAGGGTACTGTATCACAAGATTTGGGAAAAGAATACATTTATATTAAAATAAACACTGTTGTATAATACAAAATATATTTGCCTGAAATTGTTTAAGACAAAACATAAGATTTCAAAGAAATTTCTTGCTTGCAGTGGGTTTGATCTGCTACTCCTATTACCCAGAACCCAAAACTGTACAGAGAAACTCATTTATTCTCCCCTCTGCTACTGGGTGTACTGTGGTGCAAAGTGATAAAGCACTGGTCAGACATAACTCAGTTTCACCACCAACAAATAACAATATGCACTCTCACTTCAAAGTGTGTCCTAATACTCAAGATCTTGAAATTGTTATACGTTATTATAGAATAAAAACTAGGAAAATTTTTTCAAAACATGACTAATGAACCATTGATTTTTTTATATGGTTCAAAATCCAGATAACCATTCTCAAATTATCCTTACTCCCTAAAAATGGTAATAAAGATCAATGATGGGTTTTTCCAAAGTTTTAATATTTACAAATAAATATTGTATCTTGGACATTTTGAAAATTAGGTTATGGAATTCAGGGTCTTGTTTAAGTCCTAGGAGAAAGCTGCTATTTTTGTTTAGCAGGTAAGTAGCCTGGTTGGGTTCAGGCCAAAGTTCCTACAGCTTTCTCTGGGTTGTGGTTCCATCACTGATTTATATTTTCAAAACCTTCTGCAGTGCTACTGGGATCTGTCCAACTATCTAGTGGCCTCTATGGGAACTGGGAAACTGTCTAGCCCTTCAACTCTCAGTCTTTGGAATAATACTGTTTAGGATCTGATTCACGTATGTGCAGTTCAGGGGTGAGCCCAGGAATTCATAAACAACTTTACAAGGTTGCTTTCCTGAGCAACTTCCTCTCTGCAATCTCCCTGGTAGTTTCCAATTCCCTTGGCTTTCCCGTTTTGGTGCTCCATCCCAAAAGCTTCGGCTTTAGTTACCTGTTCCATTGTGCATTTCCTGCAACTATGACTAAGCAGTCAGAAGACAAAGAGAAAAAGAGCAATGAGGCTTGCTGCAGGCTCTTGGGACCACTACTCCTAAAATGGGAGAGAAAGGCTCCCCTCCTTCAGAGTTTTAGGGGCCTTGTAGATCCTTGCTATTATTTTTAATATCCTCAGCATCTAGCATAGCCTTTCTAATAGGAGGCACTTATTCTCCTTAAAGAAGAGAGAGTTCCCACTCTCTTCTTCAAGAAGAAACATATTTTATAGTTGCTATACTGTTAATAAAAGCCCTCAAAATTTCTGCTAAGGGTTTTAAGAATACTATGATAAGAGTTGGAGAGTGTCCTGATGCTTATAATGATATTAATCACAGAGACATCAAATGTAAATTATAAAAATGTATCCTTTACAACTGCAAGCACTCTAGAACCTACAACTAGCAGCCTGGTTCCTCTTGTCACACCTAAGTTTCCACTGGAACTGCTCTCAATTTTAAAGTCAGTTTTCTTACTGAGTAATCTGATATATCTTAGAGAAAATTTTAAGCAGAATTCAGAAAGCTTTTTATCTCCCTGAACAATTTGAGAGTAAGTTGTTGACCTGCTGTCCCATCATTCCCAAATGTCAGACATTCTCCAATATAATAAGCTCAATATAACAACTACCAAAATCAGGAAATCAGCATTGATATATTGCTAACATCTAATCCTCAGATGTAATTTCAAGTTTCACCACTAGTCTCTATAACATCCTTTATGACAAAAGGATCAATTTCAGAATCACTTGGTATATACAGCTGTCACACAACACACAGTTATCTTCTTCTGTATGAAACAATTCCTCAGTCTTTCCTTGACTTGCATGGCCTTGATGTTTTAGATTACAGGCTGGGTTTTTTGTTTTTGTTTTGGTAGACTATCTCACAATTAAATTTTGTTTGATATTTCCTCATGATCAGATTCAAGTTATACGTCTTTGGCAGGAATATCACAAGAGAAATACTATATTCTTTGTATTGCATCCTACTGGATGGGGCATTATTTCAATATGTCTCATTACTTATGATGTTCACTGTGATTACCTAGCAAGGGATCTATCATACTTCTCCACTATAAAGTTAGTTTTTCTCTTTGTATTTTGTAGGGAGGTAATTTGAAACTAAATATCTTGTAAAACTTCAATTTATTCATTTACTGTATCTCTATGGCCTGATGGCTTCCTATTTCATTCAGTGAGTTATAATGTTATCATTATTTATTTTGATGCTCATGATGTCATGATCTGGCCACTAGGGGCCTCTTCAAGCTGACTTCTGGGTTTCTTTGACATGTCCCATCACTTTCTGAGTACTTGCTTTCTGACACAAACAAAATGTTCTAGGCTCATTTTGTACTTTCTCTTCCTACCTCAGCCCTGGAATCAACTACTTCTCCAATGAGTCCTAGCAGAAAATGGTATTTATAAGCTAAAATCTTTACTACTGGAGTATTGTTGCCCCAGCCCTTCTTAGTTGGCTGGACCAGGGAATACATATAGGTGTACACACACAGATCTGTATTTATTTCTCTGACAAATACACAGTGAAAACCCAGGTCTACAATGACGCCTCCAATTCCAATCCAACATTACAGGGCTCATTATAGTTTTCTCCCTTTTCATATTTATACCTTCCTTCTCTGACAACAGCAAACCTAGTTCCCTTTGTATTATCTGACATATACACTTATTTAACCAGTCTGTGGTATGTTAACAAATACCCTACCTCTGCAGCCATCACCTTGCCTGCATGGATGCCTTCTCACTCCATTTGGGCTCTGATTTCCTACAATGGACTCGCTCACATGCCTGGCCACACTTCTCACCCCACTTGGACCGATGCTGGGTTGCTCCTGAGTACAGTCACCTTCCTCAATCTGTTAGGGCTTTTATATACCATGCTTTCACATGTGGATACTCTGCTCAAATTCACTGGGACTTTGACACTTCATGGTAGGTCACCAACCTCCCCTTTACCCCATATGTGGTTGCCGTTCTCAACCTGCTCAGGTTCCAACATCTTGTTCTGGGCTAAAGTGGCACCAGACTTCCACTTTGCATGAATGTCTACCTTACCCTGCCATTCTTAATGTCTTTACAAATAAACTGAGAAAGTAAGGGGAAAGAAAAGAGGAAGGTTCTGATTGTTTTTCTATTAACACATTTATTTGCTTCAACTTTACTCAAAACTTACTGTAAATAATCAGGAACATCTCTGAAGTGATGGGCTTATATATTTTGCATTTTTTTCATTACAAAGCGTATATACTTTCAGGAGTTTGAGCCCCACATTGGGGGTAGAGATCAAAAGTGTAAATACCTTCAAAATGCTAGGTTCTCACTACAAATCTAGCTTTTAAAAGTGTGAGAAATATTTATAGCTTCTTAGAAGTTTTTAGGAGTAGAATCTCTAATTACAAACAACTTGGAATTTATTATTTTTCAACTTAAACTCATACCAAACTTTAACTCAAAAACCATCATTCAGCTCAATAACTTGTATGCAAAATATAAACTGAACAGCTTATATACTCTTTTTTCATTTTGGAAAAGCACTGAGATTTGAATTGAAAGCTACTCTGAAATGATCAAATCTCTAAAGTTTAGATAATTTTAGAGGCTAAAACCTATGCAGATCCCATGATCATTATAATTGAAAGCAATAATTATAATACATATTCTAAGTACAAAGAATTGTATCTTGTTTTAAGAAAATCTAACATACAAATACTTAGGTAAATGTAAATATAAAGGGACTGATTAAGGAGTTTCTTTAAAAGCAAATTCCCTAAATATTTAAAACAGAATTCAGTTTTAGATGTATCTTTTTAGGAAACTCTTTAGGGTTAAACCAAAGTAATTAGAAAGTGTATCACTTAGAGACACCTGCTTTGAATTGTCAAATCTTCCTAAAATCAGCAGAAATTGAACTTCAGATATATCACTTTAAATAAATGAATATAACAAGTTCTTAAATACCATGAGAAAAAAGTTCAATGAAATAAAATGCAAATCATTTTTTCCACTTTAGGAACTGCTTTGCTACAAACTTCTCAACAGAAAATAGCTCATTTAGTTATCTCATTATTAGCATGGGTTGTCAGGAAAAAAAATAATTCTATTCAGATTTTACTTAAATTGAAAATGCTGGATTCATCAGCTGTGAGTCTTAACAGTAACCTCAAATTTATGGTACATACCATCAGGGTCTGATATTATATCTAGAAGAGATTTATCCAGAGTAGTTTTGCTCATTATTTTTTCTTCATATTCAAAATATACATCTAGTTTTCTTGCCTGTTTCAAAATAAATATTAGATTAGGCTACATCAAGTAATAAAAACACACTAAGGGCCTCTCAGCTTACAAGTTTCAATTTTCTATGATCAATTTTTAAAAACATTCATTTCCTAATAGAATTTATTTTCAAGTTTCTTACTTTTGATCATATACTCAATGTAAAAAACAATAACTATTTTATCATATCTGACTTTATATATATATTAGCAAAGATAAAAATCACACCAATCTCAATTACTATTAATTAGTAACTAGCATATAAATCATATTGCATTCCATGCAAATTAATGTCAAGTGGTCATGTTATGTTTACTTTTTTAGTGCGCAAATCCACACATTTTCACCTTAACTGGACAGAAAATTACCCTAAATAAATTATTTTCCATGGTTTTTAAATAAACCTAATTTTCCTCATTAATTTTCCTACTTAATACTTTGAAGTTTTAGGTAATGGAAAAGTAGTCAAACTTAGCTTTTCTCTATGATACCTCTTCTAATTTAAAATTTATTAAAATTATCCAAAAGAAGTTAAAATGTTAGGATCTTCCAAAGTAAATAAAAATCATCTTTATCAAGTATCTACTAAATTATGTTTCAATAATACAAAAGAGAAAAGAATATGATTTCTATTGAAAGTGTTAACAATCTAAATGGGAGTAGAAATCATTCATGAAATAAAATCAGAATACTCAGAGATACCAATGAAGAATCAAAACAAACAGAGAACATAAATATATTAAGCTAAAATGATAGAATGAAATAAACAGTTAACCAACTGCAGAGAAGGAAGTAATGTATTTTGACTTAAGTTTTGAAAGTGATTTGGGGACATGAACAGAGTTCCTTTCAGTGAAAGGGATCACACCATGGCATAATCAGAGAGCAGAAGTCTGAATGGTAGACTAAGGAGTGATTTCATATATAAGGTAACAGAAAATCAGTCAGAGTCCTCCAATCCCACTCCCCCACAGTGGCACACAAGGCCAGAATTTTAAATAGATGAAATACTCAGTTTAAAAATCAAAACAACATAAGAAAGTATACTTTGAGACCTGCCCTCACCCATCTTCTCTTCCACCCTTAAGCCTATGAATATTTACTTCAATTATTTCTTCTATAGTTGTCCAGTTCCTTTATGCAAAATGTAAGAAAATAGGGTCTATATCCTAATATTCTTCAGCTTTCTGACACAAAGGGAATATACTATACTCTTCTGTTCTTTACTTTAACTCAACAATATATTCTACATCAGTACACAGAGAATCCCCTTGTCAATCAACTCCTGATAGGAGTATAATAAACTCTGTAAGAGTTTTCCTTCTTATAAACCTTTTGGCCCTTCACAGTCTTCAAATAGGAACTATTTTAGCTATTGTATTAAAGCTACTTTCAGTACCAAAACAGATTAAGAGGTGAAGTCCTAGGAATGGAAAAATATAATATTAAAAATGGACAAAAGAAATGGAAAAGAGATCCTAGGAAAGAGACCATGATAGTGTCTGTGGGAATGGAAAGAAAGAGACAGATATATAATAATTAACATGTGAACGGATATGGGAAGCAAAGTAGTGAAAAAAAGTCAAAGATAACTCCAGGGAAACTAGGATGATGGCAGTAGGAACTATGTTAATGTGAACTGAAATATTAGACTGGGAAAGGCTAATTATCTGTAGAATGAAGTCAGGGAAGAAGAGGAGGGAAGGTAATAAAATAAGGTATTAAGCTGACTTTCAGGCTCTAGTCAACCTTTTCTGTTTCACAACTACTCACTGTATTTAGTTTCCTCTAGTCACATCAAATACCTCACTTTTCATTAAATATCATGTATGCTTTTGGTCCTCTAAGCATAGGCTTGGGTTATTCTCTTAGCTTTTTAAGAATATATTCCTCCTCTGTTACCTGTGCAGTGAATTCTATTCATTCTTTAAGGACGAGCTTCTCTGCAACTCTCTTCAACCTCTGTTCCTTCCCCTTATTGCCCTTCCCTCAATCTCCTTCTTGGCTGGAAGAATTTATTACTCTCTTAAATGTGTACCATCAGCACTTTACATACCTCTTTATAGTATGATCACACTTTATTACTCTCCTTTGTTTACATGCCACCCTTCTAAAAATTGTTTAATTAACTGTTTCACCCTAGGAGTCTAACATAGCATGTGGCTCATAACAAGTACTTGACAAAGTATTTGTTGAATTTCTCAACTAAGAGCAGGACATACACAGATCAAGTAGTTATCTTTAGAAGTCATGAAAGTAGACAAATGAACTTCTAGAAGTGAAAAATGTAAAGAACTGTCTTTGGTGACTTAATATATAAAATTAAGTATGCTAAATGCCATAATGGACCCTAATGTCTGTACCTACAAATCAGTGAAGAAACATGGCTCATTAGATTTGTTTTCCTTTCTTCTTGATATATCAATTTACTTATATTTAAAGTTCTAATAAGCAATGGAAATAGAATCCAAAATAAGTTAGTTTGATTGATAATGGGTAGGGAGTTTCTTTCAGAGGTGATTGAAATGTTCTGAAAGTACATTTTGGCTGTGGTTGTACAACTCTGTGAATATACCAAAAACCAACAAATCGTACACTTTAAATAGGTGAACTGTATGGTATGTGAATTAGACCTCGATAAAGCAGTTAAAGAAAAGGAACTTAGCATTTCAATATATTGATTCCCATGAAGGAGGGAAAAGAGTGAAGTCAAGATTTTCTAACCTGCATGAGAACTAGCATATGTCCAGGTTCTATCTGTGCAAGGCACTTTACTTGCAGCTATGGCTTTCAAATGTTTTTAAACAGAGAACCTCAGGACCCTCTCTCTCAAACCAAATCTTCTGCAGAACCCCATAAAATAGATACAAATGACCCATCAAATGTCCCCACAGTGATCTAGAGTACCAGAGAGTGTTTAAAAACTACTAATTTAGATAATCTCATTTAATTCTCCAAGTAACACTACGAACTAGGAATTATTAGTCCCATTTTAAAGATGAAGAAACAGACACACAGAAACATATATTTATTCAAGGTTACCAGAGTAGAAGTAGTAGAGAGTTGAGATTCAAATCCAGGTCAGACTCCAATGTACACCACAGATAAAGAGTAGGGAAAATTATATTTTCCTCAAGTACAATTTATTGCTTCTTTTGTATATGCTTTATGAAAGAAAGTATATTTGTCAATTAGTACATATTTGGTTTTTTTGGGGTAATACACATAATTTATGTATATGTGGTAAAAGGTTATTTTGGCCAATATATATATTATCTAGAGATCCTTTCTCAGTTTCTTGAAGTAAAGGAAAATACTAAGAGAAACAATTTCTGTAATCCCAAAGATTAATTATTTTTATACAATGTGAGTTCAAAGGAGAATACAATTTGGATAACAACAGTTACATGGAAAACAGACAAATTAAAAATATAAAACAAAATAACGAGGTCAAGATAATAAACAGATTTTTGGCAACTTCAATAAATACCAAGAATAAATAGTAAGAAGGGAATACTACAGAAAACCAAAGGACTATGCATGGAATACAAATTACATCTAGTGAATATGAACTCTGAAAGCCATAAATTTCTCAAAAATCCCTTTAAAAGGGCTAAGTGAAGAATCTAATTTTTAAAAAATTCTAGTGTTTTTCTCCCAATTTCAGAGTTACCAGTGGAAAATCAGCCTGTTTTTCACTTTTCAGTACACTACCTCAACATTTATATTAAATTAACATAACACACACACACACACACACACACACACACACAACTTTTTTGACTGGTGAAAGCCTATTTTGAAATGGAACAAAAGAAGAGGGCACTTTTAAAAACTGGCCTGCCCCTTCACTCACAATAATGGAGAACTCTTAAGAGTCATCTGGGATGTGCAAGTGGTATTCATATTTTGTCTTTTGAAAATCCATTACCAAGGGACATTTGTCAGATGGACTGTACAGGGCATGAAACGAATTCCTTTTTCCCTGTGAGGGATTTTTCCTTCTCTTAACCATTCTTTTCATTCTAGCTACAAACACCACCATTCTGGTGCTCCCTGCTCACTGCTAGCTCCAATTCTCATTCCTCACCTCAGTCTATGACTGCTGATGACAAAGTCTAGAGTGGTATTTCTTGGCCTTCTCTCTTTTCCAAATCCTAATTCTATCCCCTAGCACAAGTCAGCAGTGAAAGTAAAGGTAAGAAAGGATTAGAGTTGGGGCACCTGGGTGGCTCAGTCAGTTAAGTGTTCGACTCTTGACCTCAGATCAGGTCTTGATATCACAGGGTCATGGGTTCAAGCCCCGTGTTGGGCTCCATGCCCAACTTAAAAAAAAGAAAAAGAAAAAGGAAGGAAGGATTAGAGTTATACTTCCTTTTACTATTAAGAATCTCAATATTCCTCTCCTCCAACTTCTCACGGGAAAGAGAGGGGATGATAAACCCTTCTCAGTTCAAAGACAATACTAGGAATATTCCACATAATGAATTAAATAGGGTTTGAAAGAATAGGGATCTATACATCACATTTTATCTACAGGAAAGTAGAGCCTAAGCTAAGATGAACTTAAAACTGTATTTTTATTTTATTTTTTTGAAGATTTTATTTATTTATTTGACAGAGAGACAGCAAGAGAGGGAATACAAACAGGGGGAGTGCGAGAGGGAGAGGCAGGCTTCCTGTGGAGCAGGGAGCCCAATGCAGGGCTTGATCCCAGGACTGTGGGATCATGACCTGAGCCGAAGGCAGACGCTTAATGACTGAGCCACCCAGGAGGCATCCCTAGGACTGTATTTTTAGAATATAACCTATACCTAAGTTGAAGATCATTTATAACCTAGCTTTTCCTGTTCTTTCTTTCTTCTTCACATGTTTAATCCCTATCATCTTTTAGTGCTATATTTGGGTATCCGATCCCCTGGGTGGGTAGCACTTGTATGCTGTATTGTAATAGTCTGCAGTTGGTCTGTCACTAGAATATGAACTCCTTGTGACTACTTATTTATTATTATATGCCTTGTCCCCTGCAAGGTAATGAACAAATTCTCCAAATCTCAACTGCTTTTTATGATATAACAAAATAGCATGTTAATATATTTTCCATTATTTAGGTGTACATTTTGTTGCATTTCATACTGGTGGATCTGAATTGGTTGCCATCATAAAAAATTATGTGGTGCAAAGCCCAGATAACACATGAAATTATCTTTGAAGGTGTTCTATAACACAAGTGGATGAATATATTTACTCTGGAGTACTTGTTCATATGATAGAGTGACTTAGAAATCTTAAATAAAATTCATCTGTGCAGTGATGGACATTGATTGCACTGTCAGGGTGAGGAACTTGGTTAGGATCCTCAATTTTTACAACAGGCTATCAATCTTACCACTTGATTATCTCATTTCCAAATAGATGAATTTTTCTCTCAAATAAGAACACTGAATTTCTAGCATTTCAGGCCCAAATCAGAATATGCAACTTCAACTTCTCTGCTATCAAATTCCTACCAAAAGCCCAATTGAAAAAAAGTAATAACATATTATTTAAAGAATATGCAATCTTTCCACTCCAAATACTAAAATGTTATAAACTTAGACCTTATTACATTGGAAACTCCTAAAACTGCCCTCACTGAATTATATATATTTTTTAATTTTTTAAAAGATTTTATTTATTTTAGAGAGGGAGAGACTGCGTGAACAGGTGCAAGCGGGGGGGGGAGGGGCGTGCACGCAGGGAAGGGCAGAGGGAGAAGAGAGAGAACCTCAAGCAGTCTCCCTGCTGAGCATGGAGCTGGATGTGGGGCTGGATCCCCCTGAGATCACGACCTAAGTGGAAATCAAGAGTTGGACACCCAACCAACTGAGCCACCCAGGTGCCCCTGAATTATATTTTAATATTATACCTTTGACATTCATTAAAGTTGCTATACAGAATTAATTTTATATTAAAAAACAACTATAAAATATTATTTTATATATTATTTTATTTTAAAATTAAGTACACAAGAATTAAAATTATGTTATATTAAAATTAATCACACAAGAGTGTAACTGAAATTAATATACTATACCATTACATCACTTAGTTTATTCTAGATAATGCCCAATATAAGCAATGTATTTTGTGATATGATGCTAAGGAACACTTTGCTTAGAATAAAAAATATACTTAAAATAAATAAATATACTTAAATAAATAAATAAATAAATAAAGTTTAAGGGGTGCCTGGCTGGCTCAGTCAGTGTAGCATGTAACTCTTGATCTCAGGGTCATGAGTTCAAGCTCCATAGTGGGAGTAGAGCTTACTTAAAATAAATAAATAAAAAGTTTTTAAACAGAATAAAAAACAAATTCTCCTTTCTGATAAGAAGGGTTTTGTTTTTTTTTTAAACTTAATCACATCTCTCTCTCTTTTTTTAAATCTTGGTTGCCTGAAAATACAAAGCCAAATTTGAGAATTATCATTATAACTATATGTCACCTATTCCATTTTTATTTCATTATTTTTGTCCTATATGCTATTTGTGAAATCTGCCTTAAATCTGTTTTAGAATACAGAAACAACTTTAATCTATAAATGATACTATATATTGACTCCTAAAAATAAACTCTGACTAAAGTGAACTATGTAATAAAAAATTTAAAATGTATGTGAAACGATCTTTATAGATGAAAAGTATTAAAAATACAAATATTAGCAACCTTATTATAATGAAATACCAAAAACTGCCTTATTTATAATATTTCTGGAAAAAACAGATTTATATGGCACTTGTAAACTATAATAAGTCTTATTTTACTATGACTCTCAGAAGCATTTAGTTTTAATTTATAACAATAATATGTTGAACTCTTAAAAGATATAGCCAGGAAAAGAAGAGTAAATTAAATTTAAAGTAAGCACCAGAAAAGAAATAAGAAAAATTAGAGCAGAAATCAGTGAAATTAAAAACAAAAAAATTAACAGAGAACATCACTGGAACCAAAAGCCGACTCTTTGAAGAGATCAATAAAATTGATAAATATCTAGCCAGGTTAACTAAGAAAAAAGGAGAGAAAACACAAATGGAAAAATATCAGAAATAAAAGAGAGGCCATTACTACTGATCCTATGACATCAAAAGGATGATGAAGGAGTATTTTGAACAATTCTATGCTCACAAACTTGAGAATCTAGATGAAATGAACCACTTCTTTGAAAGACACAATCCATGAAAACTCACTGAGAAACAGATAATCTGAATACGTCTACATCTATTAAAGAAATTGATCAATAATGAATAACCTTCCATAACAGAAAGCATAAAGTCTAGATGTGTTCACTAATGAATTCTAACACTTAAAGCAGAAATTATAACAGTTCTCTACAATCAGTTTCAGAAAATAGAATGCAAATAATGAGAAACTAGATGCTTTCCAGCTAAGATAGGAACAAGGCAAGGATGCCCCCCTCTCACACTCCTAGTTATTTAACACCGTATGGGAAGCCCTTGTTAATGCAATAAACAAGAGAAAGAAATCAGAGGTATACAGATTGGGAATAAAAGAAACAAAACTATTCATTTGCAGAGGACACAACTGTTAATGTAGAAAATTTCAAAAAACAACCAAAAATTTCTGGAACTAATAAGCGACTATATCACAGGTGCAGGATACAAGGTTAATATACAAAAGTCAACGGCTACAGTAGGAAAAAGGCAAGGATGTCCCCTCTTGCACTCTTTCAACTGCATAATGAAGGTCCTAGCTAATGCAATTAGACAAGAAAAGGAAATAAAAGGAATAAAGACTGGGCAAGAAGAAATAAAACTGTCTTTGTTCACAGACGACACGCTTGTCTATATAGAAAATGCCAAAGAAACAACAACAAAAACTCCAGGAACTAGTAAGTGATTATTTCAAGGCTGCAGGATAAAAGGCTAATATATAAAAGCCAACTGCTTTCTGATATATTAGCAATGAACAATTTAAATCTGAAATTAAATAAAAAATGCTATTTTCATTAGTACTCAAAAAAATAAAAAATGAAAGAGTTATAAATCTAACCAAATACGTGTAAGATCTGTATGAGGAAAGCTACAAAACTCTGATTAAAGAAATCAAAGAACAACCAAATAAATGGAGAGATATTCCATGTTCTTTCTAACTTGATCTATAGATTCAATACAACCTCAATCAAACTCCCAGCAAGTTATTTTGTAGATATCAACAAACTGATTCTAAGGTTTATATGGAGACCTGGGAGACCCAGAATAACCAAAACAATATTGAAGGAGAAGAAAAAAGATAGAGGACTTTATGACTTAAAATATAGCTACAATACCTAACTATGTGTTACTAGCCAAAAAGTAGGACAAATATATCAATGGAACAGAAAAGAGATATGCAGAAATATACCCACACAAATATAGTCAACCTATCTTTCACAGAAAAGCAAAAGCAATTCAATGGAGGAAGGACAGTCTTCTCAACAAACAGTGCTGAACAACTGGGTATCTACATGCAAAAGAAAAAAAAATGAATCTAGACACAGACCCTACCTTTAGCAAAAATTAAAAATGGATCATAGACTGAAAGGGAAATTCAAAACTATAAAACTCCTAGAAGGTAACATTGGAGAAAACTTAGACGACTTTAGGTATAGCAAAGACTTAATAGATACAACACCAAAGGCATGATGCACGAAAGAAAAAAATAAGCTGGACTTAGTTAAAATGAGAAGCTTCTGTTCTGTGAAAGATACCGTCAAGAGAATGAGAAGACAAGCCATAGACGTGGAGAAAATATTTGCAAAAGATACATCCACTAGGGGACATTTTCCCCCAAAATATAGAGAATGCTTAAAACTCAACATTAAGAAAATAACCCAGTTAAAAAATGGGCCAAAGATGGGAACAGACACCTCACCAAAGAAGATCCAGATGGCAAGTAAGTATATGAAAAGATGATCCACATCATATGTCATTAGGGAACTGCAAATTAAAACAATGTGATACCACTACACATATACTAGAATCATTGAAATCCAACGCTGACAACACTGAATACTGGTAAGGATGTGAAGCAACAAGAACTCTCATTCACTGCTGGTGGGGATGCAGAATAGCACAGCCACTTTGGAAGGCAGTTTGGCAGTGGGCAGATTTGTTATGAATCTAAACATACTATTATCATATGATCCAGCAACCAACTCCTTGGTATTTATCCAAAGGAGCTAAAAATATATCCACCCAAAAACCTTCTCATGGGCATTTATAGCACCTTTATTTATAACATACATACATATGTATGTATATATACCCATGAAATCATGAACACGATCTAGACAGTGAACCTACTATTCATTACCCAGAAAAGTTTCCTTTGTAATGCCTCCCTTTTGGCCCTCCAACACTCTTCTCCAAGTTACTAGGCAAGCAGTGATATGCACTTTGTCACTACAGATTAGCTTGCATTTTTATGAATTTAATGTAAATGCAATCATAGATTATGTACTCTTCTTTAATGTGGCTTCTTTCACTCAGTGTATTTGAAATTCATCCATATTGTTGTATGTGTCAAAGTATCTTCCTTTTTATTGCTGAATAGTATTCCATTTTATGGATATAATTTATTTATCCAATTCAGCTGTCAGTGGACACTGAGTTGCTTCCAGTTTTTGGTTATTACAACAAAGTTGCTGTGGATATTTGTGTACAATAAACATAGGCTTTCATTTGCCTTGGGTAAACACCTAGGAATGGAATGGCTGGACAAATGATAGGTTTCTGTTTAACATTTCACAAACTGAGAAACTATTTTCCAAAGTGGATATACCATTTTATATTTCTACCAGCAGTGTATCAAAGTTCTAGTTCCTCTGTATCTTTGCCAAAGGTTGGCATGATTGATTTTTTAATTTTAGACGTTTTTAATAGATGTGTAGGGATGTCTCACTGTGGTTTTTGCTTCCATTTTTCTAATGACTGAGATTAAACTTACTTGTCATCTATATACCTTTTTCAGATAAGTCTGTTTAAATCTTATGCCCTTTTTTTAATTAGGTTGTTTATTTTCTTATTGAATGTTCTTAGAAGTCTTTATTTCTCTGAATTTAATCTTTATAACTGGATCTCAGTGACAATGCTTCATCTTCACAAAAGCAGATGGCAGAGAAGTGAGAGCAAAGAGCTAGAGAAAGTTAATTTCACACTTTTTTTGGAGAGTTGTGGAAATAGTCTCCTGAAATTCACAGTGAGTGAGAAGTTAAAGGATATTCCACTCATTCAAGAGCTACCTTTGGTCAAAAATTGAAGAAAACTTCAAGTGCTGATAGTGACTCATCTTATTTGGATAAGAAGAGGTAAAAGACAATGATAGCTTATCCACTGGGGACTTTCTATTACAGAATATATTATCCCCCTCCCTTGAAAAGACATCAAGATCATATGAACATTCGCTTGGTATGTATACTGAGATCATTTAAAATATAGCCAGAGAGGGGCTCCTGGGTGTCTCAGATGGTTAAGCATCTGCCTTCAGGTCAAGTTATGATCTCTGGGTCCTGAGATCCAGCCCCCCATCGGGCTCCTGGATCAGCGGGGAGTCTGCTTCTCCTTCTCCCTCTGCCCCTCTCCCCTGCTTATGCTCTTTCTCTGTTTCAAAAGAATTAAAAAAAAAAAAATACAGCCAGAGAAATGTTCTGATTTCTAGTACAGTAAAATTTCTTCCCTATTGTGATAGGGGAGTGGTGATCAGTTAATCAAAGTCAGTTAATGTAAAGAATGACCAAAAAAACCCTCACAAACCTGTGTTTTGTGTGTGTGTGTATAATATGAAACACACACATACATTCTAAATATGGACTTTTAACTTAAGACCTAAAATACACCACTATCTTTTTTTCAACTTTTATTGCATTTATTTAATAATCATGATTCCTCAGTCCTTATTAAGTTGATACAATTTGCAGAAATAAATACTCCCTTCCCTTTCTGTTGCATATGTACGAGTGGAGGAAGAGGGAACAGAATATGAGAGAACAGGCAACAGGTGTAGGGAGCAGAAAGATAAAGTTGAAGAGATACAGTGAGTGTTTCTATGAACCCTTCCTAAGTAGTACCAACCAACAAAGTATACGAAGTTGGCAATGTGAGCGTTTTCTTCTCAGTGGACTTCTGAAAGTATGAAATAATATGGAACCACATTCGGCATACATTAATTATATAGCATCGTGGTAGATGTTTTCTATCAGACATGATGTATATATTCTTTTTTCCTCAATTTTTAAGCTCCATAGATGACACTATTCATGAAGAACTTTTAGCGTATTATTCAGCAAATATTAATTATGATCATATAAACCAATCTTGCTTAGCAGAAAGCACTACTGGCTGCCATGAAAAGGTCCTCCTTTCAAGTAACACTTAAATGTACACTTGGAGTTTTCAGAGAAAGTTCTTGAAGGACATTCCTCTTTCAGTTGGGTTTACAACTCATCTGCAACACTAAATGCAGATAAAATAAAGATCACACCTTGTTTAAAGGTTTGCACATAAATGCCCCTTGCAAATGTAGCCAATATCTTGTCCAGAGAGTAATGGTAAAGAAACTGTTCTCCTTCAGCCTTTTTCTTCTCCCATTTCCTCTAAAGGTCTTTATCCCAGTGTCTCAGTGCTCCATCGGTGAGTGCGAGGCAGGGCTGCCTCCATGCTGGAGATGCCTGTCACAGAGAAGGTCGGAATGTGCGCAGATAACCCTGCCTTATGCTCATCTCATCAGCTGATATAGGTCCGATACCTTTTCTTTGAGTACAGAGGTTTCACTAAATTTTTTCTTTCCTCCATAAAGCACATCTATAAGGGATCACCTATGATTTCTAGTTTCAGATTCTTTGAAGTGGAACCAAAAAACTTACAGACGTTTGCAAAGCAATTTTAGTATTTTTCAAGATTTTCCCAATTTTTACAGTTAAATTCTTTTTTAACCTAGTACTAATTTAAATAGGTAAATCACCATCTTCAATAAGTCCAAGGTGTATAACCTAGTTTTAAAGAAACAATCCTCTTTTCCTACTCATACAACTGGCATAAATAGTTTGGAATCAAATATAAATAACTCTTAGGTAAGCAAAAAATTCAACCTGTGTGGCATCCTAGCCGCCAGCTGTCTGCATGTGTGGCCAGCAGCCGCTATGTTTTATAGAGGGAATAAAGGGCATCAGTTAATTTGGTGTGTTGACTAGTGGAAATCAGTTAAGACAGTGTATACTTTATTTTTAAAGCTTATCTTCCCCTAGAAGAAATAAAGAAGTTGAGCCAAAGTAAAATAAGCCCCCTGGAGGAGATGCTAAGGTTAAAAGCTAGCACTGCTACCAAGGGCTAAACCTTGTACAGAGTGTAGACCTAAGGCAGTAGTACATCTGCTTGATCAGATGATGTCTTTAGATCTAATTCAGTACCTCTTAACTTTCTCCACAAGAAGCAGCAAAACAAAAATAAAAATTCAGGACCAATGAAGCCTCAATCCATAATAGCTTACTAACAGCTTGTTTTTTGCTGGCTGTATTCAGATGGAGTGTTCAGATGTTAGAGAGCTTCCTCTCAGGTGGGAGCATTAGGGGAAAGAGTACATCATGCCATTTCTATCTCTCACCTACTATGACTTACACATAGGGGTCTTTTCCTTTTCTTAGGTATCGGCTAAAGAGTACTTAATTCAGTTTGACTATGCAGGTGGGACAACAATAATTGAAATAAATTAAAATCTGTCTACAAATTAAGTAATCCCAGGAGTCATTCCCCCAAAACCAGCAAGTGGTGAAGCCATATTTGTATTAGAAATGAAAGAATTGCTAAGGAGAGATTTAAAAGGTATGGATTACTCGAAACAAATGAGAACTCAACAATTTACTCTTTAATCTATTAAACTAAAGTTAACCACCTAAGCCACTAAAACCCTTAGAATATTAACATAATATTTGCCAAAGTTGTTGCAAATTGAGGTGCTACTTCTAGCTTTCCACCAAAACAATGATGGCCAGATAACTGTCACGACTTCTAAAGAAATTATTTCCTTCTAGTATTCTGCTTCAGAAAATGATCTAAGGAAATGTAAAAAGCAGCTATGATCTAAACATCCCAAAAGGAGAAATATGCAAAACTGAAATGAAGATGAATGAATACCAAGGGAAATGTTCTAAGATCTCTTCATAAAAAGTCATAATATTCTTCCTAATAGTAATAAAAAATATTAGGTGAATAAAAGTTTACAAAGAAGTAAAGCTCAAATAGTCAATAAACTCTGGGGAAAAGAGCAAGCGACCATGGAGAAAACTACTTACTTAGTTAATAGGAACATTACAGCCAGAGGTACCTGGTGTAGAATAGTAATAGTACAAATAAACATGCCACTTAAAAGTAAATATTATAAGGCTAGAAATTTAATAATTATGGAAAACTTTAAGAAGAAATTTTATAACCAGCAGTAATGAGAAATAAATAGCAGAATTTACATCCTAATTTTGACAAGGAAGAAGAATAACTTAAAAGAGAGGGTCAACATTACAAGGACTCTTCACAGAAAACATTCCAATTTTTCTCTACTAAAAGAATTTCTTGTATCAGAATATTTCTTAGAGTATGCAGTTTATTAAATACAACTATAACTGATATGTAAATATTTAAGATAAGTATTCTCCTTTATCAATGATATTTAAAGATGTTCTGATGTTGCCTGGGTTTTTTAAGAACGACCCAACGAGGAACAGTGTATCCTATAGAGGGCATCATTTTCCTTCTCCAAGTGAATGTCTTTTGTAGCACGGTTTCTTTAAATCAGACCCTGTTAAAAGTGTGTCCTCCTTGAGTTAAAGCAGAACAATCATCCCAAAATATGTGGCTTTTATATAAAATCACTTAACACATCGAATGACAAATTAGTTTGAACTTGTTTTATAAAGAGAGCCAAATTACCAGGTCTTAAAGCAGAATTATGTGGGTCAATGGTAGCATGTTAAAGTCAGACAGATAGCCTCTACCAGCACAAAATGATTCTGAAAAACTCATATAAAATCATTAAAGTAAAATTACAAATAAACATCATAAAGAATTTACAAATTTTGCCTTAAAAAAAAAAACACCATTTTTCATCTAGACAGCAGTAATAGCTGTCTTTCAATTCCACACTTATTTCTAGAACTCACCCATCACTCATACTCTTCAATTCTCCATTTGAAACGGAAATCAGATCATGTCATTAATCTCCAATGACTTCCCATCACACTTAAATTGCTATTTCTCTTGATCCCATAGTCTATCACTTTTTCCCTCCTTACCATAAGCACTATTAGTCTTCTTTTAGATCCTTAAACACACCAACCTCGTTCCTTGTCCTAAGGCTTTTGCACTTTTTAGTCCCTCTGACTGGATTGGTTGGCCCTGAGATTTTTACTAAGTGGCTCCATGTGATTCAGGTCTCAACCCAAACATCACATCAAAGGTGATTTCCCTAACCACTTAGAGTAGCCCTCTCAGCTGTTCTCTATCACCTTGTTTTTACATCACCTAAATGACTGAAGTTGTCTTATCTATTTTCTAATTTGGATACTTTGTTTATTGTTACTATAATATTAGCTCTAAAAGAATAGAGAACTTGTCTTATTTACCACAGAACTTCCAGTGCCTAGCACAACATACAGTTTCAAAAAACATGACTGAATAAGTCAATTACTTTAGCTAGAATTTTCCCAAACCATAAGCTCTAGTCTCTGACCTGGAGTATGTTCATATAAATTTGTAGCAGGATAATGTTTGTAAAGTTTTATGAATAGGATGAAACTGAGTGCTTTCCACAGGTACAATAATCAGTTACTTTGGGTTACACAAATCAGGTTTGATGGAGGAGCTGAGCTTGGCATATTCCTGGTTTTACAGCTATGAGACCTGAGGTCAGAAAGTAAAATATAAGAATAAACTTTACTAATGAAAAAATACACAAACAAAAAAAAAACTAAAGTCAAAGGAAACCCAAAGAACAGCTTAAATCTTAAAGCCCATATAGGACTATTAACAACTGTCGTTAACTTCTTAGAATTTGTTTTTAACTTCTTGTCTATGTATTTGCATGTAGCACCTAGCACCCTGCCTGGCACACAGCAAGTACTCTAAAAATGTTTAATGGATCATAAGATCCTCAGTATATAATTACAATTTAACAGATATAAACTAGAACTTATATTTTGTTTTGAAATAGTAAATTTTTAAAACTTTTTATATTAGATTCATTCTTCACCTTGTAAGCAAAGCCCTTCTTTCCTACTGAAGGAAATTCTCAATATAGCTCTCTGTTACATTTCGCCTGGTTATATACATTATCTCCATAGGAGACAATGACCTCAGGTGTTTACAGATCTGAGCAACCTTTTCCCATTTTACAAAGATGCTGCATATGGAAGGGAAATATCATCAGCGGAGTTATCTATAAACAGCACAATTATTCTATTTCTATTCCTGTAGGTACATGAAAATAGCAAATATCAATACTGAGATGTGGAACAAAAGAAATTATGCATGTTTAAATTCCATGCTGCACAATGTCCATTATCCATCTGTACTAACTCCTTCCTATTCTTATGACTTTTTAGATCATTAAAAAAGAAAAATGTTTAAGTCCCCTTTCCATAAATTCAAGGTGTTATCAACATCCTTGACAGGCAACAAGCGTATTTAGCTTTTTTACATTCCTTTTTCAAATGTAACATATCACACGGAAAGCAGGGGTCAGTAATAACCATATTCTAGCGTTTGGTCAATCTGTCTTTGAAATTCGGC
This sequence comes from Eumetopias jubatus, assembly GCF_037043125.1. Lineage (NCBI taxonomy): Eukaryota > Metazoa > Chordata > Mammalia > Carnivora > Otariidae > Eumetopias > Eumetopias jubatus. Next base: position 65,226,847 of record NW_028274813.1, read on the forward strand.
TCCACACCCAGAGAATAAGTGATAGTAGAATACTGAGGGACTGATTAAGTCAGGCTGATATGGGATAATCATGAACAAAGTAATGAGGTAAAAGAGCTATAACAATATATAGAAAATACAATCTACTTTTTTCAAAATCACAGTACAACAGGAGACAGAAGCTTTAACGGTGAAAGACTCATCTAAAACTAAAAGTTAATGGACATTTTAGATAGTACTATAGTAAAAGGGGTGTCTAACTCTGTATTATTGATGGTTAGACACAGGTCTACTGTTAACAGAGTAAGTGTAGAGATAGAATTGAGGCAATATTGAGGCAACATAATAGAAATATCACAGATTCTAACTTCTATTTACTGAATGTGTGACCTTGGCAAATCACTATTCTTTCTGGATTCTTAAGCTTCCTCATTTGTAAAAAATGAAGGTAATAATGTTGCCTTTGGTAACTGTATCTCATAATGTTATAGTGAGGCCTCAATGGGATCAGGAATATGAAATCATCTTAAAAAGTATAAAACCCGACATAAATAGAATACATTAATACTGTGGGGGGGGGGAGTTAAATTTACCTTTATATGTTCTAAAACAGCAGTGGCAACATTTGTATGGAGATCAATAAGTCTTTTTTTTTCAAGGAGTTCTGGCAAAGAACTACAAGTATCAAAAAATTGAAAATTAACCATTAAATTTTCTAAGAAAATGACACAGACCTTAATAAAACACACACCTGGGTGTTTCCTCTGAGGAAACTTAGAACAGTAAAAAAGTGACAAGATGACAAGTTAAACTATCAACCGAATTTAATCTCTAAGCTTTACCATATACAGTATTCACTACTTTAATATAGGTGAAATGCTTCTTGGTTTAAAGTAATCTGTCTCTTAAATATCATTATTCCACCATTTCACTTTCTGATTCCAAAATCTGGAGGTTTAGAATATAGTCAGATTAATGGAAATACGATTTTACCTATATATCTAAAACACATTTCCTCTCTTCTTGAAGGCATTTCATAAGTATCAGAAAGAAATTGCACTTAACCTTTAGTTAATAAAATAATAGTAGCAATGATAAAATTAATAATAACTTGCATTATTTTATCACCAATACTATCTTCTTGGTAAAAATATCCCCATTATATAATTCTAACTAGTGAAAGAAGCAAATGATTTGTTATATGAAAAAGGGAATTTAAATCAGCTGGAACATGTTAAAAACACAATTTAGTTTTTTTTCAAGGTCTATGCTATTACCTACTATTTCTTATTATAAAAATATTAGCCAAGTTTTTAACGTTCAAAATAAATCTTATCAACAGAAAGACTTAAAGAGCATATATTGCTTACTTACCTAACAGCTGATGTAAGCTTAGCAGTATTGTCAGAAAGCATACTTATGGCTCCTTCATCTTCCCCTTCTAGTCCCTGAGGAGGAAAAAAAGATCTCAGAAGCATAAAAATCAATATATTCCTAAGATCAGTGATAAACACTAAGATTTAAGTCACCCAGAGTAACAGTTCTTCTCCTCTAAGGAACAAACATATCCATTTTTGACAGTTACAGAAAAGTTCTGGTCACCACCCGTCTAATAAGTTGGATGATGAAGGACCAGCGAGTATTTTCAGATAAAGAAATAGGTACAGAGACTTGCCACAGGTCATGTAGTAATAAATGGTAGAGCTGAACTCTGGGGTTAGGTCAAAGTGTGGTAGAATGAGCAGCACTGGAAAATATCTCTCTAAAAGGAAGCCACATTATATATTTTTTCAGACCATAAGTTCAGATGATTCTTTTAAAACACTTTGCTCTTCTCATTATTCAGGTTTCTTTTTGACAAAGATCTTTTATGTAAGTTGAGAATACTCTTCTTATTAAAACAATGAATGGTTTCAAATTTTCATGAGAAAAAAAACAAGTTAATCTCTTTCTCTCTCCAGATGTCCTGCTTCCCTGTAATTCTAAGAAAGCAAAGGAAATCTTACCATAATGCTTTTAAGTCGTTTAACCTCATCTTCCTGTGCTCTGTAAGATTCTAGTTCTTGCTGAACTGACTCTGCGACTTCTGGGAATGGACTGAAACAGTATTGAATAAAAGGAACTATGAGTATGACACTAAAATGTTGATTTTGTGTGCATTCTGAAATATACTCAATGAGGATTTATTTTTAATTTAAATGTACCTATTTGAATTTGAATATATTTAACATATGATATAGCATAAATTTAGCATAAATATAACCATATATCCTTGGATATCTATTTATATTATAAATACTATTTCTTTAAAATGCATATCATAATTCTTATACACCTAAACAAATTTAAATTTATTTCTATTATTTTCATTAACCATATCACATTTTTCTTCACATATACACTGTTAGGAAAAAAAAATAAAATATTTAAGTGACTGAAAAAGAAGAGAAGGTATGGTATATGAAACATCAATTAAATATTACCACCCAAATTAACACAGAGGGTCAGAAGGTTCATATAATTACAAAGATGGCATTTAAAAAATATTTCATGCAACTGTGAAAAAAAATTTTAATTCTGTAAGCTTAATTATCTTAGAACACTGCTAGTAAAAATAGAACACAGATCACAGTTTTGTTGGTCTAAAGCCTGATGTCTTCTTCCAGGCGAGTGTGGCTTAGCAGTAATTTCCATAGACTTCAGACACAAGTGATCTGCAATCATTGAGAAGCTTTGATAGAAAAAATTTCACATGGCACTAATCTTGAATAATTCTAAATAAGTGTATGTTGACCATAAAATGGTTCCTAACGTTAAGCATTTTTCATTTACAGCTTTAGAGCCCAGAAGCTTTTCTTTCTTTAATAAAGAAAAGGTCATTTTTGAGCAGCAATCAATCAAAAACCCTTTACCCTGACATTTGATAGCACTTCATTAATGATAGCACATTTCATCCAGTAGAGACTGAGAGAAATGACAGAAGACCCTGAGAGGATTTTGAAGACCACGGTCCAGTTTTATATGACAACCATAGGCGCTAACCTCAGCTTCAAGAGACTCTATGCTGGCAGAACATAGCACTGAGCATATTAAAATGTGCTGGTTGAACTAGATGATCCTGAAATCTCCAGTATTTTCAGATCTCAGGGCTAACAGACATCATTAACTGCTTATATTTATGGAGTGTTTACTGTATGCCAAACACAAAGTGCGAAGAATGTTTCTCTATTCTCTCATATAATCTAACCACAGTCTTGGTGAGGTACACTGTATTAATAATTAGGACCAGAGCCTTTTGGGATCTTCCAGGACTGGGCTTTATTCTTGCTTTTATCAATTATAACTGGATGACTCTGGGTAAGTTACTTCTTTATATTATTTCACTTCATCTTCATAAAAACCTTCTGAAACAGGGCAACAGGTAGAATTATCATACCTACATTTTACTGATGTGGAAACTGAAGCTCAGAGAGATTTAAGTTACTTGTTTTACTCTACACTATCTGCCAGTGTCTTTGTGCCCATATTACTATTACTATATTTCTAGAATACTGTAGTACGACATTCAGAGGGAGAGTTAGTCAGGGCTATTCTTACAAACAAAAAAATTAAAGTTCTTACTATTCAACTTCTTGGATTGTTCCTAAATGTATAAAGAAAATATTCAAATCTTCCATAAATGAAATTTTTTTTTAAGATTTTATTTATTTGACAGAGAGAGAGAGACAGCGAGCAAGGGAACACAAGCAGGGGGAGTGGGAGAGGAAAAAGCAGGCTTCCTGCAGAGAATAGAGGCTCGATCCCAGGACCCTGGGATCATGACCTGAGCCGAAGGCAGATGCTTAATGAATGAGTCACCCAGGCACCCCAAGATTTTTTTCTTAAGCTTTTTTCTACTAGAAAATATAAATCCTAAAATTAATTTTAAAATATCCTGCACCCTTAAGAAAAAATGTAAATGTAATTTCTTGTAGTTTGTCACTATGGCAAAAAGCATAGACTATGAAATTCCATAGAGAAGAAAATTATTTAAAATAAATTATAACTGTACCCAAATTGCCAGTCAGAAAGAGGAGGACAGGGACTTTTCTCTGAAGAGAAAATCAAATTCCTTGTTATAAGCAATGTGACTTGGCAATGTTAAAAAAATAAGTTAATAAATAAAAAGATAAAACACACAAAAAACCCAGCTGGTTGAATCAAGTCTTATCTTACTTCTGTTTAAACATAAATGAGGTCAAAAAGAACAGCCATATCAAGGACTTGGTCACATATATGGGTACAGTAATACTTGAAATACTCAAAATAATAACATTTTATTTCATAATTGTTGAGGAGCAGCATTCTTTTTCTCTCAGAAAAATGATTTTTTTTTTTTTTTTGGTTTAGAATGATTTCTCTAGCCATAATGACCACTAGATAACTATTTTAACAATTACTGAGACCATGAAATACCCTAAACTTTAAGGGGACATAGCAATGGTATCTGTATATCTGCCTATAAGAAATCACACAACTAACTATTATTTCTAATGTGCTTTAAATAAATGTTTTTCATGTTTAGGTATTCTCTTCTCCACAGAGATCTAAAACTGTTTGTATGAAGGCAAACATGGAACAAAGAGGGAAGATTACACTTCAATGTTTCTCTATCACAAAAACCTATTTTAATGAAAGGCAGAAATGGTCTTGCAGAAGGTCAGTGGGGACAACAACACAATTTAGAAAGACTACCTGTAAAATCTACAAAATCATATGGTATGAGCTTATTGAAAAGGGAAGTGGCCCCTGAAAAACGACAAGAAACAACCTAGGAACTGGGAAGAAACAGATATATCCCAACAGACTAATTATAGCTCCTACTCATTGTGTAGAAGAACCACCATGATTTTTTTGATTTTTTTCATCAAATTCATTAAGTCAGATGACATCTTCATTTCCTTATAAGGGGTGAACCTTTAACTTACTCATGTTTTTCTTACTTACCTTCCTTTATGTTTCTGCCAAAATTTATCAACTGGAGTTAAATCATAAGACTTCTTGTTTTTTCTCTTTGGTCTAGCACCAGCTGGAGAATTTTCTACCCCTGAAGATTCTTCCAAATTAACTCTGTTTAAGTGGAAATCCTAGGAAAAAGTAATCCTTTTTTAAGTGACAGTTCAAGAACCATAACATTTCCTACAACAAGGAAAATAACACAGATTCTTAATGCCTTTTCTAATAATTCTAAGGACAAAATTCACACCCGAAATTTAAAGACCTCCTTCCAATGTTTTGTTACACACAAATGTACCTTTAATATTTATGTGTTTTAATTAAAGTAGTAGATACAAATGATTAAAACTTCAAAAAATACATAAAAATCATGTTAAGGTTCTTGTGTGTCCTTCTAGAAAAATATTTTTGCATATGCCAGCATACACATATCCTTTTAATTTTAAAGAACTGCATTACATTATACATTTTTTGTACCTTACTTTTCTCAAGGAATAATGTATTTTATTATTTTTTAAGATTTTATTTATTTATTTGCCAGAGAGAGAGAAAGCACAAGCAGGGGGAGCAGCAGGCAGGGGAGAGGGAGAAGCAGACTCCCCACTGAGCAGGGAGCTGGACCCGGGACTCAATCCCCGGACCCTGGGATCATGACCCGAGCTGAAGGCAGCCACTCAACTGACTGAGCCACCCAGGCGCCCCTTCACGTAATAATGTATTTTAGAGTTCCTTCTCTGTGTATGTACATCTACCTCATCTTTATCATTGTTATGTAGTAGTCCAACATTTAGACATATCCATTTATTTAACCAGGCCTCTTGATGCTTACTTGCTTCCACTAACAAACATAATCTTAAACATAATATTTGTTTTTATTTTATTTTTTAGAGAGGGAAAGAGAGACAAAAAGAAACAGGGAGAGAGGGGGAAGGAGGCGAGGAAGGGACAGAGGGACAATCTTAGGCAGGCTCCATGCCCAGTGTGGAGCCCAACGCAGGGCTCGATCTCACAACCTGAGCAAGAGCAGGACACTTAACTGACTGAGCTACCCAGGTGCCCCTTAAATAAATTTTTAAACTCTTAGAGAGTCTTAACATTCTGATCTGTTGATTGATGGTTTGTATTTTTTAAAAATAATTATAACAGAAGCTACAATAATAATAGCACTCCCTTTTACATAAATTCTAAGAGCTAGTTGGACCATTATATAGTTATAAACTTTTCTGCCCCACTCATGTGAGGCTTGATTTTTTTTGTCCTTTCTCAGAAAAATGAACACACAAAAACCAAAATAAAAGTTTTTTGTTTTTTTTTTATCTTTCCCCCTTCCTTTTGCCTTAGACCTGGGGGGTTCCTTCATGTAATAACAGTATTTTATTATTTATTTATTTGTTTCTTTGTTTGTTTGACAGAGAGAGCGAGAGAGCACAAGCAGGGGGAAACAGTAGAGGCAGAGGGAGAAGCAGACCTCCCACTGAGCAGGGAGCCCGATGCGGGGCCCGATCCCAGGACCCTGAGATCATGACCTGAGCCGAAGGCAGACGCTTAACCATCTGAGCCACCCAGGCGCCTCATGTAATAACAGTATTTTATGGTTCAACTTTACTCTGAAGAATAGTGAGCTAAAGACAAATTATGGCTATACGGACGCCTGGGTGGCTCAGTTGGCTAAGCGTCGGACTCTTGGTTTCCACTCAGGTCATGATCTCATGGTCCTGGGAATGAGCGCCACGTTGGGCTGAGCTCAGCAGGAAGTCTGCTCAAAGATTCTCTTCCTCTTCCCCTCTCCCCATTCGCACATGCTCTCTCTAAAATAAATAAATAAATCTTTAAAATAATAAATACAAAAATAGTAAAGACAAAATATGGCTATCAATAAGTGAGTGAATGAACAAAAAATAAATTATGTGGAGAAATTATCTAGCATGGCTATATTACGATCATCTTAGCTCTAAGATATGTTCTTAATAATTAAACTTCTAGGTTTTAGCAGATTAAATGTACTGAACACAATTTAATCTCCTCTTGATATCTAGGTCAACATTACTGGGTCTAATACATTAGACCATACCCTGCAACTTTCTCAAACCCTTTATACAGTAATTTACTTCCTTGTTATCTTCCTCTATGGCACAAAAAACAAGAATGCAAAATATACAGATGTCCAATTGTCATAGTTGATTAATAAGTCTATTGACAAAGAGTATACAATGTTATATTTCAGCCTGCTAATACTATGTCTTTCCTATAGACTCTTCATATCCTCACAGGATAAATACATCAGTAATCTTACTTAATTCCTCTTACCTTCCCATCCCCATACTGTAAAAAATAGTTTATATAACATATCATCTAAAGGAAGAAAACACAATAAATAGATATTAACAGCTAAATCTGAGAAGAACTCTTGCTTTAAAAATTAACAAAAGATACTGATAGTTAAATAGTTATGCCTTATTAACTATAATTTCTTTTTTATTTTAAAGATTTATTTATTTAATTGACAGAGAGAGACACAGCGAGAGAGGGAACACAAGCAGGGGGAGTGGGAGAGGGAGAAGCAGGCTCCCTGCTGAGCAGGGAGCCCAATGTGGGGCTCGATCCCAGGACCCTGGGATCAGGACCTGAGCCGAAGGCAGACGCTTAACTAATGAGCTACCCAAGTGCCCTGTGTGCTCTTATTTTTCAACCAGTAGTTTTGTTAACAAGTTACTTTATTTTGAATGAGCTGTGTCATCACCATGGAAAGAGTACTTTACTAGAAATTCTAGTTAAGGGGAACCTGGGTGGTTCAGTGGTTAAGTGTCTGCCTTCGGCTCAGGTCATGATCCCAGGGTCCTGGGATCGAGCCCCACATTGGGCTCCCTGCTCAGCGGGAAGCCTGCTTCTCCCTCTGCCTGCTGCTCCCCCTCCTTGTGCTCTCTCTCTTTCTCTGTCAAATAAAAAAAAATCTTAAAAAAAAAAAGAAGAAAAAGAAGAGCATATACTATTACTGAAGTACTGATGGAACATGTAAAAGAAAACACAAAATGATAAAGGAATAAAAAATGGTAAGAATTTTGAGAATAATAGTGGCAAGAACACTTCCATTGTTTGCATAACAGCCAGGCAAATAAGGAAAATTTTAGTCTTGAAAATTGGGAAATTAGAACATTCTGTGCTGAACTTAATCATGTTGAAGAAAGTGAACATTTATCCACAAATAAAAGACAACAGAATTAGTTTCAACATGATAGAGTCTAACCTGTTCCTACTGATATTCATACTTTGACTTAGAAGACTGGACAATGGTGTCCCAAATCATGAGATAAAATAAATCCCACTGAGAAGAAAAACATGGATAAGTTTTCAGCAGTCTTAGTTTCCTTTTACAAGTTAAAGCAGACCAGTAAACCCAAACAGAGCTAATGTTAACAAAATTACATTTGGATGATAATGGGTGACACCCATTTACGCAGAGCTAAGATTTATATTCACATGAGGAAAAAAAGCATAAAAGTAACTTTTATTTTGGCAAACAATTGAGCCAAATCTAATCAAGTCTCTAGATCTATCAGTTTACAGAAATACTGGGGATAGAGAACCACATCAAATTGTGTACCACAAGAATACAATCAACCAAATGCAGAAATGTAGGAAATTCTTTAGAAAACCAATCCAATTCCTTCAACCAAAAAATGGCAATAAAAAAGAAGTAGAAAGAGAGGAACTGTTGTAAACTGAGAAACTTAAAAGATGTATCAACCAATGCAATGTATGGATACTGTTTGGATCCCTATTTGAACAAACCAACTGTAAAGATGTGTCTTTGAAACAATTAGGAAACACTGAATACAGAGATAGTAGCAGATATTACCAAAGAATAATTGTTAATTTTGTTAGGTATGATAATAAAATTATGGTACTTTTTTTTTAGATATATTTTTGCATAGATCATATAATAATGTCCGGGATAAGATGCATATTGTCTGGGAAACTGAGTGATGCATGTGGGGGGTTCATTACAGTATTTTGTAACTTTGTGTGATTTTATATGAAATATTCCCTAATAAAAGTCTTAAAATTTTATTCATAACAATGAAACAGGATTTAAAATATAACCCACAATCGTTTGCCCCTTGTCATAGTGACTGTGAAAGTATGTGTTGAGATGGGGCCTCATTAACCTTAATTTGGGAGTGACTATGATATGTCAGAGGTCGTCCTTGCTCATCCACATGGGACAAGAAACAAGGAATACCGTGAACAAAAAATAAGTATTTGTTATTTTAATCCACCAAAGTTCGAGGGTTCTTTTATAATGAACATATCCTAATTCAGATGCCAAGGTATTCTGTATAGATTTAGCAATGTCAGGAATTTTGATAACCTTGTTCATTTTTATTAAAGCAGAATTCCTTATAACTCTAGGAATCATGGGCCAGAAGCCACCTGAGATATATTGCTGACAATATGCAAACATTTTCTACCAGTCTTCATGTAATAATCTCAACTTAAGTAACTTATTTCGTCTCTAAACTAGTAAAGAACTTGAGTTGTAATTACTTAGAAACATGCTGTCTAATACAGCTGATACTGGTCAATGTGGCTACTGATCATCTGGAATGTGGCTAGTCTGAATTAAGATAGAAGTATAAAATATATACCAAATTTTTAAGACTTAATATATAAAAAGAAAATACAGAATAGTTTTAAATTGATTATGTGTTAAAATGCTAATAATTTAGACTTATAGGGTTATATAAAATACATTATTAGAATAAATTTCATCTATTCCTTTTTATCTTTTTAATGTGGCTATTAGAAAATCCAAAATTACATCTGTAGCTCATACTTTATTTCTGTGAGACAACACTGATTTAGAAACCCTGAACTTTGGTCAACGGTGACAAGAAGGAAAAGAAAAATATGTACAGAAGACATAAAAAAAAAAAAAAAAGGAAAGAAAAATCTAACTTAGACTATTTATAAGAATCATTTAATTGAAAAAGAAAATCTTTGTATAACGCCCCATCACAGACATAGACATGTCTCAAAATCTTATGTACTAAGCAACTGGGATATAAGGAAAAAAAATAGTAGCAACCTAAAACAGATTAGTAAATAGCAAATAATACATACAGCAATGAATATATAAACATACTAAAACAATACCATTTTTCAACAAATGAAATCAAAGATGTCTTCTTGGATTTCACATAGTCTACACACGTTTAGTAAGAAATTCCCATGAACAACCTAGATTTAAGTAAAAGTTTACCTAAGATATGAAAAACCAAAGCCCAAGTAAAGAACAAGATACTAAGATGAAATAAAGCCCATCCCTTTGCCTAATGGTAACTACTCATTACAGACGAACAATCAAATGCACCCCTCCCACAACCAAGGTATAATAAAAAGGAGTCATGACTTTCTGATTATTTTTGTTTCTTATATCCCAGTAAAAGGAAAGGGGCACTGCAAAGGTTTTCACTAGAAGAGTGTATTTCCCATGTTAAATGACAAGAATCTTTCTGGCACACAGGGAAGTTGTATAAATTTTCAGTTGTTTCCACAGTCTGATATATAAATACTATCAGTGTTCGAGATTTTCAGGCAAAGGTATTTGATATAAAAAGCAAGCTCCGATTTCAGGTTAACAGTTCCTATCTAGAACTTTTACTCCATCTTGTGGAGGTAAAGGGTATTATTATTAAGAATTTTGAAAACTCCAAAGAAACTTCAAAAGCAGCAGTTTTAACAACAACAACAACAAAAATGACATGAGAATAATTTATGATATCCCAGTTATAGTTGTTTCACATCTAGAAACTGCATTAAAATTAATTAACAGGAGCTACCATATGATCCAGTAATTGTGCTATAGGATATCTACCCCAAAAATACGAAAACACTAATTTGAAAGGATATATACACCTCTATGCTTATTGCAGCATTATTTACAGTAGTCAAATTATGAAAGCAGCCCAACTGTCCAATAGATGAATGGATATGGGCGCCTCGGTGGTTCAGTCAGTTAAGCATCTGACTTGATTTCAGCTCAGGTCGTGATCTCAGGGTCACAGGATTGAGCCTCGCAGTGGGCTCCCCTCTGAGCACCCTTTGCCCCTTCCCCCCTTTTCCCCTTTCCCTGCCTGCGCATGCACGTGCTCTCTGAAGTAAATAAATAAATCTTTAAAAAAAATAGATGACTAAAGATGTGGTATATATATATAATGGAACATTATTCAGGCATAAAAAAGAATGAAATCTTGTCATTTGCAACAATATGGATAGATCTAGAGAGTATAATACTAAGCAAAATAAGTCAGTCAGAGAAAGACAAATACTATATGATTTCACCCATATGTGGAATTCAAGAAACAAAACAAATGAACAAAGGGAAAAAAAAAAAGAGACAAACCAAAAGAGACTCTTAACTATAGAGAACAAAGAGATGGTTACCAGAGATGAGGTGGGTGGGAGGATGGGTTAAATAGGTGAAGGGGATTAAAAGCACACTTATCTTGATAAGCACTGAGTAATATACAGAACTGCTGAATTACTATATTGTACACCTGAAACTATAACACTGTATGTTAACTATAGTGGAATTAAAATATTTTTTAAAATTGAAGAAATTTTTTTAAATTAAAAAATAAAATTAATGAGCAGGAATAAGTAAAAAGAAATTGTGTAGTTTATCTTAACCAATCTCTTTAGAGACTATTTTCATAAGACCTAAATATTCTGATAATAATGCCATGAAAAGACTGCCTAAAGGTAATACGGAATCTGAGAACCTAACCTAAGAAAGTTAACTAGAGATGTGCATTGCTCTATTATTTATAAGAAAAACTAAAACCAATAATAACCCAAATGTCCACAGGTACCCACTAGTCTAACCTTCATGCATTAGGGATAACATCTGCTTGGTTCACCATGTATCCCAGAGACTAGCAGTGTCTGGTACAGAGCAGGCACTTAAAAAATATTTGTTTAACTGAATTTTTGGAGACACACGGTTGCCAACTTTTAATTGGCTTACTTGTTTATATGTATGTATGTATTTCTTGATTTATTCAAAAGATTTATTTATTTATTTGAAAGAGAGCCTGAGGGGGGCAGAGGGAGAGGAGAGCAGCAAACTCTGTACTGAACACTGAGCCAGATGCGGGGCTTGATTTCACAACCTTGAATCATGACCTGAGCCAAAACCAAGAGTTGGACACTTAACCCACTCAGCCACCCAGATGTCCCCGCCTTGTATTTCTAAAAGGATTATTTTAACTTCCAAGAATAGGAAATAAAAAATTAGTAAATTATATATCTCACAAAAATACAAGGATAATAAAAAAGGTAAGCACCCACAAATTAGCAAAAAGGTTGATCAAAAAAACTCATTTCATAGCCCTTAGTATTTTCATTTCACTCTGGAACAGTAAAAACCTCAAGGACCAGGATTAGCCTTGTCTGGTTTGGGGAGATCTCTGCCCTAAGTTATGTTTCCCAATTTTCTCTGCTAACAATACAGAATAAGAGCATATTCCTTCATGGTGCAATTACTTGTATATACATCTTATCTCCTATGCTCAAAGCATCAAATACTTTCATTAGAAAAGGAATTAAAAAGACTAAAGTATCTCAATGCTCTGTATAGCCTCCACATACAACCAGGAGTGAAGAGATGACTCCTGATCTGTACCACCCCTTGCTCCCACCCTAAAGCCCCACCCCACCAACAAAATCTAATTTGAGATTAGGGGAAAACTATATCATCATGCCAATCTCTCTATGGCTCCCTATACCACCTCTTTCAGATTCCACCTCTCATCTTATCCAATTCCTAAAACCTTTCTGTCATTAACCTCTAGAACTCATACTCAGTCAATAGCAAAATCTCCTATTCTGAACATCTACTCTAAACTTCCACTGTACTTTCTTACTCTAATTGAACTCCAACTGGATGGATCCGACACTGAGATACCTGCCTTCCTTGCTACTCCCAGACTCTTCACTCGTCTTCTTCCCTAAAACAACTACAGCTTTGAAATTCCTGTCATCAGCCTACTAACAGCAATTCTCACTCAGAGGCAATTTTGCCCCTCTTCACAGCCTGGGTGTATTTGGCAATGTGGGAAGACATTTTGGTTGTCACAACTGAGAAAATGCTACTGGCACCTAGAGGGTAGAGGCTGCTAAACATCCCAAATGCAAAAGACAACCTCCACAACAAAAAAATTATCGGGCCCAAAATGTCAATGCCAATGTTGAGAAATCCTGGTCTATAGTGATCCTGATCATTAATGCCTCCTACAGACCTGCATCAACTTTTCTCTTTCGATCACTCCCACTGATATACAAACATGCTGGAATGTTTCACATTTAAAAATCTTTTTTGACCTCACATTCCCTTCTAGCAATTACCACTTTTCTCAACTGTCCTATACAGCAAAAACTCTTCTAAGTTGCTCTTACCAAAGTTAGTAATAACCTTCATGTTGCCACATGCATTGGTGACTTCTTAGTCCTCAGCATTTGTCCAATTCCTGCCTCCTCTCTGAAAACAGTTAACTCACTGGTTTCCAAAACAACACAGATCTAGTTCTCATATCTCACTACTGGTTGCTTCTTTCTACGTTATATTGTTGGTTCCTATTCATCACCCAGAATTCTAAATGTTGAAATGCCTCAGAGTTCAGTTCTTGGCCCTCTTCTCTATTTATATTCATCCCTTTGGTGGTCTCATTTTATCTCTTGGCTTTAAATACCATCTATAAATGGACTACTCTTAAATTATTTCTCTAGACCAGATGTTTCTCCTGAACTCTAGACTCATACATCTAACTATTTAATATCTATTTGAATATCTTAATAGGCATCTCACATTTAACATGTCTAATACTCAATATCTGATCTTTCCCTCAAAATTTCTCCTTCCATGTCTCTATCTCGATAAATGACATCTGTCCATTTGCGAAGGCCAACACTCCGGGCTCATCTTTGACTCCTCTCTTGGATCTGCATCCAATTCATCAGCAAATCCTATGCTATGCATTCCATATATTATCACAACCCTCACCATTTCCACCCTGTTGTAAGCCACCATCATCTCTTGCTAAGATAATTCCAACAGCCTCCTACTGGTCTCTTGACTCTTCCTATGCCCCTCAAGGAGTCCATTTCAGCACTGCAGCTACAGTGGTACTCCTAAAATGTGTTTCAGATGCCACTCCTTCACTCAAAACTGCATTGGCTCCCCATTTCCCTCAAACTGAAAGTCAATATCCTTATAATGGCCTATAATGTCCTATGCTATACTGCTTCCCATAACCTATTTAACTTTGCCTCCTGCTATTTCCCCCCTGCCTTACTTTGGCCACCTTGGCTGCCTTTCAATCCTTTAAACATATTAGGCATTCTTCTGCCTAGAAAGCTGTTCTCTTCCACATAGCTATGTAATTCACTACCTTATTACCTCCTTTAGATTCTTCCTTAAATGCCTCTTTTTCAGTGAGGTCTTTCCTATTTTCAAGTTACAATCCTGTTCACCATTACCTGCTTTATTTTCCTCCAGAGTATTTTCCACCTTCTAAAATGTCATATATTTCATTTTAGTTATTGCCTGTCCTATCATAATGTAAGCTCCAGGAAGAAAAGAATATTTTCATTTGCTTTCTTTATTGCTAGAACCAGGATCTAAAATGTTTTGTCAGACAGCATACCCTCCAGTTGTGGCTGAATTCTTCTTCAGCCTCTTACTTGACCTCCTAAAACTAGCTTCCATGTTGCATTACTCAGGGTTTAATTCAGTAGTCCCTCTGATTCTTCTTGCCCTCTCAACTGACTCAGAGTTGCCTAGTATTTCATTGACACTCATCCTTACAATCTAAAATGACACAGGACTCTAGGATACAGAAGGGTACAGAACTGCCAATTTTCATCAGTAACCTTGAGATCTGATTTACTTAAATAAATATCTTACAGCTAGAATCTGGGCTTTAAAGAAATAAACCAAACAAAAAACCATCTATTATGTTTTCCATTTCCTTTCCATATGACATTTCAGTCACTCTTTGCAATAATGATACCATTATATACTATAATCCCTAGAGGCCTGGGCTAGAAGTCAGTAAACTGGAGTGCTAGTTTTGGCAGAGCCAATGATTTGGGTTCAAATCATTTAACTTCTGTGTCTAAAATTTTTCTATCAAATGGGAACTAGTCTGGCTTTATTACATAGTGCCTTGTACAGAATTTATTTGTGAACATATTTTCTTCCCATTGACTTTAAAGATTGGGCCTGTTTTATTTATCTGTGTATATCACATGCTATATACAATATTTAGTAGATGAATATATGCATGAATATAAATACAGATTTTTGCTTTAAGCATGATTTTACATATGTGGAATTACCTCAAAAAACATATGGTACAATATAAAAAATGCTATTTACATTTACCATAAAATGAGACTTAACTGATTCCCAGAAAAAACTGAAATTATAGCTTTCCTCCTCAGAGAGAAACTTTACTTCCTCACTATGGGAAAAAAAAATTACTTTGTTAGAAAAATTTTTTAAAGTCACTCACTGAGGGGTGCTTGGGTGGCTCAGTCGGTTAAGTGTCCGACTCTTGGTTTGGGCTCAGGTCATGATCTCAGGGTCGTAAGACTGAGCTCTGCCCGCATCAGGCTCCACACTGGGCATGGAGCCTGCTTAAGAGTCTCTCTCCCCCCTCCCTCTGCCTTACTCAGTGACCCCAACTCGTGCTGTGTCAAAAAAAAAAAAAAAAAAAAAAGCACTCACTCATTTTCCTTCATTCCTTTTCTCCCCATCACTGCCAACAATACAAATAATTAATCCTACACCTTAAAGATTATAAGTTCAGAACTTTACACTTCAATGCTTCACTATTCTCCAGCATCCACACCCAGTGATACCAAATTCCATCACTTTTTTGTTCATATTTCTCAGCTCATCCTTCTCACCTGTGTCTCTGTAGTCATGACGTTAATTTTAAATTAAAAGGACCATTGAGTATTACATTTTAGTAAAATGTGGTATATTTAGCCTCTTACCAGTACATCATGCACCAAGGCTTGGTATGTCCAAGTATGGTGTAAAGGAGTCGCCAAATCTATGTTTCTGTCAACAAGGACTAATAAAGGCCTTTGGAAGCTGTAAATACATTTAAAAAAAATTATGTAACTCAATAACAGTTTCTACATCTCAATTTTTCTAATACTTTCTGGTTTTATCATTTGGACATGAACAGTAAGTATGCTAATATTGACATTCCATAAGTATTGCTTCGGACTACTCAGAGCCTGTGTATAATGCTAGATTATAAGTCTTGATGGTCTTAAAGAAAAAAATCTATGCGAGTACTTTTACAGAGTAATTTTTATAGTTATCAAAGTAAGAATAAGTTGCTTCTACTTAGATTTGTATTTCACATTTTTTTGGAAAAAAAAGGAATAGCTATTGTCAGTTTCAGAGAAAACTATTAGAGTAGGATCTTAAAAATTTACAAAAATGTTTGAGTTCCATAAATTACAAATTACAACTTTTTTCTGTAAACACAAATTCAAAAAGCAGACTATAGAGAAGAGCGTCATGAAACCACATCCCATATAATATATAAAACTAAAACATTAAGCCACGATGGTACCTAATTATATAACTATTATATAACTTACCAAACACTTCATATGTTATTTACTGCATTATTACAACTTAGATGTGAAATAGACTATACTTAAAGCAAAGTGAGGCACAAAGTCATCTGTTGCTATATGTCTCCAAAAGTTGTAAAGGTCTGCTTTGGCAATACTGTATCAAGGGTATACATCAATTTTCAAAAGATACTGTTATATGATTATATTAACTATTCATATTTTGTCCTGCAAGGGAACTCTGACCATTTTAGTAACTCATTACACTGTACTGATTAAAAATGCACTGCACTGATTATAAAACTCTGCAATAAATAAGTAGGAGTGGCACCCTTACCACCTATTATTGTTTATTACTCCAGAGCTAGGTGAAAGGCAAGGAAAGATAGCCTATGGCAAAGTTTCTTAATTCAGCACTGCTGAGATTTGGGGCTGGATAATTCCTCATCATGGGGGCTTGTCCTGTGCATCATAGGATGTTTAGCAGCATCCTATAATGCAACCCACTAAATTCCAGTAGCATCTACCCAATTGTGACAACCAAACATGTCTTCAGGCATTACCAAATTCTCATTGAGGATCATTAACCTACAATTGGATTCAAATGTCCAAAACAATAGTCCAACAAAGTTGCTGACCCCTAATTAAAATAATTTAGAAATGCACCCAACAAATTAAAAATAAGACAACTATATTATAACATAATTAAGTTTTTAGAAATTATCCAAATAAAACAGCGCCTTTGTGTGGGTTTCTAAGGCTTTTATGAGAGCACTATAGAAAGGGAACTGTTAAGAGATGCTACAGTGGGTGCTTCTGTTGGAAAAAAAAATCGGGGCGCCTGGGTGGCTCAGTTGGTTAAGCTACTGCCTTCGGCTCAGGTCATGATCCCGGAGTCCTGGGATCGAGTCCCGCATCTGGCTCCCTGCTCAGTGGGGAGCCTGCTTCTCCTTCTGACCCTCTTCCCTCTCATGCTGTTTCTCTCTCTCTCTTGCTCTCAAAAAAATAAATAAAATCTTTAAAAAAAAAAATCAGGTGAGAATTTGATGTTTCTGTTCTCCTTAATGAGAAGCATTCTGAAGAGTATTTAAGACCAGCAATGAAATCATAAATTATGTGGGGGTTCTAGAGGGGAGGGGGGTAGGGGGATGGGTTAGCCTGGTGATGGGTATTGAGGAGGGCACGTTCTGCATGGAGCACTGGGTGTTATGAACAAACAATGAATCATGGAACACTGCATCAAAAACTAATGATGTAATATATGGTGATTAACATAACAATAAAAAATAAAAAAAAATAAAAAAAAATTATGTGGGGGCTAAGACAGTTGGAACAAACAACTGAAACATGTTAGTGTTAACTCCAAATTATAGGAATAGTACATAAGACAGTAGGAGCCATCTAAACTGACTTGAAATGAAGTCTATGGAAAGTTACCATAGACTTATTATCCCTGGAGGGCAGTTATACTGACTATCAATTTATTTTTACAGGCTTTATTAATTCACTTAAAACTGGGGGTAGGGATTAATTTTCCAAAATACTGTCTATTCCCCTTGAAATAATTCTCAGCCACTTGTGTGGGTTTCTTTACTTCTTCACCCCAATATTGTCCATTGTTTTTAATAAACAAGTATTTCAATGTAAAAATGGAAACTAGTTGATAGGTAGAAATAGACATAAGCATCACAAGTTTTTCACTTACTTCTGTCATTACCAAGAAGCTTAATGATAACTGAAATAGAATGGCTTCTGACCTTCAAGGCCATATAAACAGAAAAATTTCTCCTACAGATGAGAAAAATGCAAAACAATTTCATGGGGCTTGAACTCACAATCCCGAGGTAAGGACCTGAGCTGAGATCAAGAGTTGGACACCTAACTGACTGAGCCATGCAGACGCCCCCAAAACAGAAATTTCTAACAGAAGGTAAATTAAATAAAATATTCCATCTGTATTTCAAGAACAAACTGAGTCAAAACCCTGATAAAACATAATACCTGAATTGGCCAGCTCCAAGTGTATCACCTGTAAAAAGACTGTTTCTTGCATCTCTTAGATTTTCTCGAAGTTTCTTATCTAGTTTCTGAAAAATCAAATTTGATAATAACTCTTAAAGAAAAATTTCACAGAACTTTATATAGGCTAATAAAATGTGTTATTATGAACATTAAGAACATAATGTGTTCTTAGTTTCATAACTAAGAAATTTGGAACTTCTTTACAAAATAGCAATTCTAAAATCTAAGTATTTCAGTTTCTTTACTATTCAGTAACATCATAACTTGGACTTGAAAAGACCAATGCCTTTTTTATTGTGACTCAGGCCTGATTTCACTAACAACCACTTTCCACTGACTATTTTTACTTTAGGTACAGGAATGATTTGCAGTAATGAGCCACCCTCTTACCCAATCATGACTCTGTTTTACAAGGAATGTCTCTATATAGTGATGGCTCCAAGAGGCTCCAGAATAGAAATGGAATATGTGAAAGAAAGCAGCCCTCCACCAGTCAATGATTCATTGTGGCTAATAAAACTAAAAAATGTTAGTGTATCTTCCATCTTTGCACTTATCCTTTCCTTTTCAGTAATTCTGTAATTTCTCTAATCCCTTATTTTTTAATCTATAAAGCAAATTTTTGAATGCCCAGTTTATACTGAATATTTTACTCCAATATAATGGGATAGCAAATGTACTGCATTTTAAAAAGTTATGACTGTCAATAAACATTTGCTAAATGAAGATAAATATAAAATGATCTGGGGGATCAAATAAGCATTACTTGGAGAAACAAGGCAGAAAGACAAATATACATTTTAGTAAAAAAGAAACAGCTAGAATAGCATATTGAAGTAAATCATTTTTCTCCATCACATAACAGTATACAACGATTGCTTTTTTTTGGTGGCTTCCCAAAAAAATAAGAATATTTGCCTTTGGTACTTAATATATAACCCACAGCAATCACATACTTAATATTAACAAAAACACTTGAGGAACTTAAGGAAAACAACTGATAGAATATTATTTGTCATCAATGGATATCTGTATGAACTCACCACTGCTACCATTTCCGCTGCTGTTCCTCTTGAACATCTGATTATAGGAACAGCACCTATTTTAACAACAGATGTTAGCAATGATTTCAGCTCTTAATCAAAATGGATATTTGTAAAATACCTAACCATCAAAAATACAAGAGAAGTATACAATTTCAGGCTAGAAACATAAGAGGATTTATTATCTCAAGAGTAAAATCAAGGTTTCAGAAATAGACCTTTCCATTCAAAAAGAAAATATTAGGGAATTAAAAAAAAAAAAAAGACCATTTTTATATGGCGTTGGCTAATCAGTGTGACCAGATTTCTTTCAGTGAATTAAAACTAAATCAGGATTTGACTCCCTACAGGCAGTTCCAAAGAGTTCACTCACAGGAGTCACTTTAATTTGACTTAATGGAAAAGAATGAAAAGAGATTAGTTAATTTAGCAGTTTGGTATTATTATTCTTGATTTTACAAATTAACAATGAAGGATTGCAGTCTTTTTTAAAAAATTAATTTAAAAGATAAAAAACATATTCTTCCATTAATGTTTTTCAAAAAGCTCCTAAAACATGGCCTCAGTTCAATACTGAATCAGCTCATAGACCTCTTAATTTCTCTTTCTTTATTACTCCAAGTTTTATCAAAGGCTGAATCCTAAAATGATAGAAAAAATCCAACTGCACTGAAAATCTCAGAAAACAAACTGAGAACACTGTAATCTTTACATGCTGAAATTGGTGCATTCTAGACTCTATACAAAGCATGTTCAGTCAACTGCAAAAGTAAAATTGTAGAATATTAGCAAATTTTATAAAACTGTTTTCTGCCAATGGCAAGTTATACATGCTTGTCATATAAAATTCAAATATTAGAAATGTATAAAGTTAACCCTTTGATTCCAGCACCCTAAAATAATCTCCATTAAGAATTAGATATGGACTGTTTCAGATTATTTTTTACACGTAGTCTAAATAAATGCATTTATGAAGAGTACAAAAAAGAAAAATAGGATATTATACATACTGTTCTTAAATTTGCCTTTTTCACTTAATTTTTTGTTGATATCCTTCTATGTCAGTCAGATTGATAGTAATTTCAATTTCTCTTTTGAAAAAATCACTTTCTGAACTCTACAAAATAAAGGCTGCTCTAACACTTCAGTGGTCTTTTTTTTTAAAAAGATTTTATTTATTTGACAGAAAGAGACACAGCAAGAGAGGGAACACAAGCAGGGGGAGTGGGAGAGGGAGAAACAGGCTTCCCGCAGAGCAGGGAGCCCAATGCAGGGCTCAATCCCAGGACCCTGGGATCATGACCCGAGCTGAATGCAGACGCTTAACGAATGAACCACCCAGGCACCCCTTCAGTGGTCTTTTACACTTCTTCAATCTACCTTTACCTTGAAAATATATCCTCAAGGAAAAATAACCTTAATGTCCACAAAAAACCTAGCATTCAGTGAAATTTTGGAGTGTGTGTAGGATGGCAAAACAGGAAGGTTAATTAAAAGACTGAAAGTTGTGTATAGATGTGCTCTGTTTAAAACAACAACAACCTTGTTTGAAGCTATTGAAGGTACTTGAAAGCGGGCAGAAAGTGCAGGGGAGTGAAACTTTGAAAGAAGAGATGTATTTGAAAAATGAGATACATTTTTAACCAGCTTTTCTCCTGAGGGTACTTTGCAGTTTGCAAGGCACAGAGGAAAAACGGCTCAAGCAGAAAACAGAAGACTTAATGAGCTAAGGAATCAAAGACTGGTGTTCAGGGCTGGAAATTAAAGGAGAAAAATCCCTCAAAGAAGGGAGCCCCAAAGCTTACATGTAAATTCTCCTCAAACTTCTGTTTATATCCTAAACTATTCATGGTATCTCTCTTTTCCTCAATTTTCTCATTTGTGAAATGAAGAGAAACTTTAATAATTTAGTGTAAGAGTCATTTTAACTAGGGTTTTCAGTGTCTGCAAAATTAAAATTGCAATTAGAAGGTTTCTAAACAGTAATTAGTAATAGTAAAGCATAAAATCACACATTAGATATTGAACACAAAGTAGCTATAAGTAAATTTAGATGTACCAAAGAAATGTTTAAAATTCTGAGTATAGTGGATTAATGGTATACGTAAATTTAGTGTTTTCTGGAACCTTGGGAGCGTGCCTTAATAGTTATATTTATCTCCATACTTAAAAATGTATTTGAAATTTTTCCTAATGGAGTATTAAATATTTTGAAGAAATAACTAGAAAGATTTGAGAACTTACCCAGGGTAACAAAAAAGCAGAAGAGGCTGTCAACAATAGTGTCCATAACAGTTTCCATCTCTGTGTCTGTGATATCTGGCCTGTTAATAGCTAAAATAACATACAGAGAAAAAAGTTACCAAACTTCTATGCCTTCATAACATTTGTAATAAATACTCAAACAAGTAAAATTTTTCATGTGTTACACTTTTAAGTGAACAAGTATCCACTAAAAACTATTACTAACTCGAAAAAACCCCATAGCACTTCAGTATCAGTAGGAGTGAGTAGTACCAACATCAGAGTAGTACTAAGAAAAAAATCTGCCACATAAAGTATACAAAATTTTTGTCAGAGCAAATAATAAATATCATATTCCATAATTTTATTCACAAACACTAGACGGCCTCAAGAAACTACTGAACTTATTACCCAACTACTGTCAGAAAGGACAATGCAAATCAATTATCACAAGCCCAGTGTCCCATATAATTTTTCTTTTGTATTAGAGTAAGTTATAGGAACTTCTTTTCTGATGTACTACACTGTACTGAAATGGTTTCTAAACTTTAGTGGGTATAAGAATCACTCTAGAAATATGAAAGAAGAGAAAGTTTCACTGGAAGCTATTAAAAATTCAAGATTCTTAGCCATTTCCCCCAACGATTCAATTCAATAGATCTGGATAATTCTAAGAAATCTGCAATTTTGACAAGCACCTCAAGTGATTCTTAGGGCTATACTTAAAAAAATAACAAACATTGCCATGAAAACCATACTTGACAAAGACCTTGCCTTACTCCTCTTCCATCTCTCACAATACCTAGGCCTAGTATTTGACAGATAGATGCTCAATAAATGTTTGTTAAAAGACTGACTGGACTAAAATATTATCTATATAATATTTTAAATTTCCCAACACCCTGAATGCGAAAACAAATATAAAATTCAATACAACTTGTGATTATGAGAGGAAAGCAGAATCCAACTGTATATATTAAAGTATCTAAAGAAAGTATGAACCATCCAGAGGACATAAAAATAATAAAGAATTCAACCACGCAATACAGAATCTGGATGAGGAAATATACTGCTACTTGGTGTTGCGGATTCAAATCAGAAGATAGAAATGACCAAAAGATACAATGTGAATTATGTAAATTCAAGGGACACCAATCCAGGGAAATACTCAGCTCATTCCATCAATCAAAGATGCAGATAAAATCCAAATGGAAGTCTCCAGCCCTTAGGTTCTACACCCTGGTCTCACACCTCTAAATAAGAACTGACTTGAAGAGTCAAAACATTGCCCATCAATAACCTCAACTCACTTATACGTTGACAACTTGGTTTGTCTGAGATAGTAGCCTGACTTTGAGAAGATAAAATCTCCTTCCTTTAAAAGGATAAATTTCCAATCCATGAGAAGTAGGTGAAATAAATAAAATCCATGACAGTAAAATATTATGTTGGGACTAAACTGTTTATCAGTTGAAGCACTTGTGATAATTGAGAGGATTTGGCATATAATTATGTAATGAATAAGAGCACTGACTCTGGAGTGAGTGCCTCGGTTTAGTAATCTGGTTCTGCCATTTCCTTATCAAGTTACTCAGTATCTGTGCCTAGGTTACTTCATCTGGAAAATATAATACTACTACCCACTTCACAAAGTTACTCGGGGGAGTAAACGAACTTACATTGTAAAGTGCTTAGAGAACAATCTATTATTATTATTATAAATATACTACTGAAAATCTGGGGCATACAATTATACTTTAAAATTAATAAAATTATACTTTAAATTTAATAATTTTAGACCTGTGATTCTTTAAGTTGAGAGGTATAAGAAAATTAGTTATAAGTACCTGAAAGTGTAATGAATTTATTAGACTCACTATAAATTTAATTATTTAAAAAATTATTTAAATATTTGGGCAGATTTTGCTTATTAGATTTATAAATTTGTCTGGTCTCATATTTAAAATACTTAAAAATGAAAACACTGAATTTACAAATGCAATTTAAACTGTTTAAGGGAATTCAGCAAACCAAGTTTGCTGACTAAGCTTGTTAATTGGGGCTGACTAGAATCAAGTCTGTTCAATCTGAGTTAATTGATCAAAGAAAAAGTTAAGGTGCTTGGTTGTTTTTTTCTGTTGTTATTGTTGCTGCTTTTATGGAACACCTCATGAATTTGCATGTCATTCATGCACTGGGGCCATGCTAATATCTGTATGGTTCTGATTTGAGTCTATGTGCTGCTGAAGTGAGCACAAGGTGCTTTGTTTTTATACAACCATATTTATAAGTAACAATTTATAAGTTTCACCTAAAGGCTTAAGGAAAGCTAGGTTTTATTTTTTTTCTATTTTTTAATATTTTTTTATTTATTCATTCAAGACACAGATACAGAGAGAGAGAGAGAGAATATTAGCAGGGGGAGAAGCAGAGGAAGGGGGAGAAGCAGGCCCCTGCTGAGCAGGGAAGGGGCTCGATCCCAGGACCCTGGGATCATGACCTGAGCCTAAGGCAGACACTTAACCATCTGAGCCACCCAGGCGCCCTGGAAAAGTAGGTTTTAAACATGTAACTTAAATACTTAATAGTTAATTAAAACTCAATTAATTGTAAATAGACTTCTGTAAGTTAACAACTATTGTCAAAAATCTTTGACACGGGCAATTCAGCAAACGCTTACACCCCTTTAGGGATGTTGTTTAATTTCTAAAAGACAGTATGCTATGGAGCTCAAAAAAGTCAAAAACTGATGTTCTCTTCTCTCAGGGAGCTTAACATCTGGGCCAATATTTCCTAATAGGGTACCACTGGCATTTTGGGCAGAACAATTTTCTGTTATGAGTATGGTTTACACACTGTAGAACATCTAGCATCCCTAGTCCCTGCTCAGTGAATGCTAGTAGCAGCCCAGGCTAACGTGACAATCAAAAATATCCTTACACATTTCCAAATGCCCCCTTAGGGGGCCATACTCTCCACTTAGGAGACAATGAAATTCTAGTCAGCCCCAAACATCTCAATCCTTAAGCAGCAAATTAATGATTATTTGAATGAACTGGCTAATCATATCTACTACAGCCTGTGTTTTTCTTTAAAATATCTGAAATCATCAGTGGACATAACGTTTCAGTTAAGCAAGATGAATAACTTTTAGAGATCTGCTATAAACACTGTATCTAAAGTCAACAATACTGTATTGTACACTTAAAAAGATTAAGGGACAAAAAAAGTGTTTTGCAAAAAAAAAAAAAGCAACATAGATAATAAAATGGGGTGTGTGTGTGTGTGTGTCTACAAGTTTTAATCTACATCCAGGAATGGCCAGTTTACCAAAATTCTGAATACAAACTCCAGAGGTGGTTAGATAGCATTTGATCAAATATCAATATTCAATCCACTAGTAAATGCACAGGGTATAAGAATCAAGGGAGTCTAACAACCTGTATTTGAGAAAGGCACCTATACTTCATTCCACAATAGTGCTATAATAACTACTGACAAATAGCAATATTAGCCAACCTTTTCCGAGTCCTTATTATGTGCCAGAAACCTTTCTAGGCATTTTACACATACTAATTCATTTAATTTCCACAAAAACTCTGTGAGGTAAATAGTATTATTATCCCCACTTTAGAGATGAGGAAACTAAAGCACAGAGAAGCAGAGTAAGTTGGTCTTGTCCAAGAATCAAAGTACTAGAAGATACACTGAATCCTACTACTAAAATACTGTCTTATTTGCCATGAATGAACCACTCACGCAAGCTGCTATGTGGTACCTAAAAGGTCAGAGAATTGGTACTTCATTGAGCTGACAAAACAACTTTATTACATGTTGCTTATAAGTGACAGAATTTAGTCTGAGACTTATTTTCTTGGGTGTGCTTTAAAAACTCTTTTAGAGTTCTACTGCTGTAATCAAAGCTGGCTTTTGATTGTACCAAATATGCTATTTTTTTTTATGGTACATCACTCGTTTTGTTAACAATGAATTACAATATTCCTGTTTTTACATACCACGATATGAAACAAGCTCCTTATTTTGATTACATAATACAAACATATCATCTTCCAAAGTAATAAAATTGAGATACTGATCAAAAACCTAGAAACAAAAGAAAAGGTTCAGAAATAAATTTACAACATATTTTTTTAAGTAGACTCCATGCCCAATGTAGGGCTTGAACTTATGACCCTGGGTCCAAGGGTCACATGTTCTACCTACTGAGCCACCCAGGTGCCCCAATTTTACAATACTGAAACAACATTTAGTTTGATTTAATCAACCAATGGTAAAAATGGAAAAAATTATAATTATATTCAATAACTAAAAATTATACTATTGTAGCAGACTGCCTCCCTGGGTAAGAATGAGGAGTTAGTATCAAAAAGGAATGTAAATAAGGAGGGCAGTAATATTTTCAGAAAACAAAATTTAAGAAGATATAAAAATATAGATATAAAAATTTGTTTAAAGACTGTGGTGGGGATGGGAATTTTTATTAGTTCTGAAGAAAAAAAATCACAATTTTACATTCATTTTAATAACATTTTCCTAAGAAAGTCATAGTAACTATTTTTCCACCTTGGACACTTATAAAGAAGTTATACTAGTTCTTTAGAAGTGCAAATCAGGGGAAAAATTAAGAAAACTCTTTGAAATACATTAAATTTAATTAAACAAACTGAGAACTACTTCTATTATTTTATTTAAACTAATGATAAACTTTGAAAAGAAGAACATTAAGACATAGGCCTCAAAAACTAATCAGTAGTAGTTAGTAGACTATCTAAATCTAACCAGTGGGAAAAAATGGGAAGTAAATACATAGTTGTTTAGGCTTTTATTTGTCCTATATCATTTCCTAGAATTTCATGTCTTGTCCAAATTCAAGAAGCACAGGGCACAGTAGGGCTATAACCAAGAATACATTTACAGATTTATTTATAACTAAGCTGAACCTATCTAAAGAGCAACTGTGATGTAGAATGGCCGGCCTGTCCTAAGTTCCTTCTTTCTTATAATACGCAATATAGCTTCTTTGGGTTCTCTCTTCTAAGTAGATCTGAAGATAGTATGGCGACTACAGTGATTATAAATAAATAATGTCAATATATTTTTAGTATAATTTATAACACAACTATCAAACTATTTCTAAGTCAAGCTAAAAAGATTACAAATCCTAGCCTAAAACAAAGACAGATTTCCACATTTTATTTTTATCTTTCAAATTCACTGAATTATAGGTACCTTTAGTTTGGTTTATTTTGCCTAGTTCAAACTGTAGATAATTTGCATTATCAGAACTCTTTCTAAAAGTAATGAGTCTAAATATTTCTTAGGTTGATTTGGTCCTCTGTAAATTAGGCACCTGAGTCAATTAACAGGTTTCAGAATATGCTAAATTTTACACTAACAAAATGTCATCAGCCAACCAAAATCTCTTACCTTGGCTACTTGTGTTACTGCACTGGCCGCTAATGCTGCATTTGCAATATCTTCCAGTTTACTTCTTGAAATAGCAGAAATAAAATTTAAATAATATGATTCATAGAGTTGATTTCGCAGATCCTAGAAATACAATGAATACTTCATTCTTATGAGCCAGTATAAAGGATGACCACAAATAAAAACCTTTTAGATAACTATCGGAGCAAGATTTTGTCATTATATAAATGACAAAAAAAAAAAAAAATCCCAAGAGAAAAAAGTCATGAAGAAGTATTGGTTATTTGGTTGCCAGATATAATGGACCTATATATTAACAAAGTGATGATATAATATTATCAATAAAATTCTATTTTAATTACAATATCACATAAAACTGCTTGAAACAGTATATCTGCATTTTTCTTAAAAATATCCAGAAATGGCTCTCATATAGTAAAATGCTTATTATATTTTGCAGATACTATCTTCTACTGCTCTGGTCATGTAGTAATACTACATATTTCCTTTGCTGTTCAGACATAATTCCAATGACCAATTCCAGAAGTATTACTTCTCAAACACCCAAAAGTAGTAAAATTTAAAGTTATGCAAATTCTTAAATCAAATTTACTTATGTTTTTAAACTCTAGGCAAATAGGTATCTA
Source organism: Eumetopias jubatus (assembly GCF_037043125.1). Classification (NCBI taxonomy): domain Eukaryota; kingdom Metazoa; phylum Chordata; class Mammalia; order Carnivora; family Otariidae; genus Eumetopias; species Eumetopias jubatus. The sequence continues at coordinate 65,254,883 of NW_028274813.1, forward strand.
AATAACCATACAGGCATACCTTGTATATGTTGTGGGTTCAGTTTCAAACAACCACAATAGAGCAAACATTGTAACAGAGTGAGTCAAAATTATTTTTTGGTTTCCCAGTGCCTATGAAAATTATGTCCATATGATACTGTAGTCTATTAAATGTGCAATAGCATTATGTCTAAAAAAAAAGAGTATACACCTTACTTAAAAAATACTCTATTGCTAAAAAATGCTAACCATCATCCAAGCTTTCAGCAAATTATTACTGATCACAGATCACCATAACAAATATAATAATGGAAGTTTGAAACAGTGTGATAATTACCAAAATATGACACAGAAACATGAAGTGAGCAAATGCTGTTGGGAAAATGGCACTGATAGACTTGTTTGATGCAGGGTTGCCACAAACCTTCAATTTCTAAAAAGTGCAGTATCTTTGAAGCGCAATAAAACAACGTATGCTTGTATTTATTTGAACCTAAGATACTGTCCATTGAAAGAAGCACCATTATGTACCACCGAGAAAGAATTAATGCTGCCAATAAAATTCTATAACACACCATCAATTTTAAGATGCATCTGGTATCAGAGATGTTTAAGTGTCAAAAACGAAGGGTTTGGAGGCTGTGTGAGGAAGGCTGCTGAGCAGGGCAGTGGTTAAACAAAGGTTGCGGGACTGATTAAAGGATGAAGGATTGAGAAATAAGGGGAATGAGAAAATAAGTCAGTATGTGGAAGATACTGGGAATTATGTTTCTCATTGTCATAAAAAGGAGTTACAGATTTGTAAAGGGAAAAAGAAAAAACTAGGATGAATCCTGTATTTCTGAAATGAAACAATTTTGGATATTACCTATCTTTTTATCTAGAGAGATAAGGAAGATTTCTAGAGTTAAACATAGATATAGAGTGTGCGTATATATACATACATATATTTCCTAGTTCTGTCCATTGAGATGTCCTAAGAACTCTAACACCCCAGTAGCAATGCCTACGCCTTATTCCCAGTTACTGATTTCTAAATACCATTCTCTACAAAAAACAACCAGGGCTCCTTAGACAAATGGCTGAATCTTGGCCTAGAACAGAGAAAGTATGAGATGAGACTGAATAATTTATTGTGCCTAAAAATAAGGAAGTGGTCCAAGAATGATGGAGACATTGCAAAAGGACACAGAAATTGAAAAAGGTTGCAGGATATAAGATCAACATATAAAAGTCAATTGTGCATCTATACATTTGCAATGAGCAATCCAAAAAACAGAATTAAGAAAACAATCCCATTCACAATAGCATTAAAAAAATATGAGAGAATATATTTAACAAAAGAAATGTAAAACTTTTATTTGCACACAAGACATTACTGAGAGAAATTAAAGAAGATCTAAACAAATGAAATGATATTCCACGTTCATGGATCAGAAAATTTAATATTGTAAAGATGACAATGTTCTCCCCAAATTGATCTACAGATTCAATGCAATCCCTATGAGATTCAAGTTCCAGGTAGCTTCCTACAGAAATTCACAACCTAAACCTAAAATTAATATAAAATTCAAGGGACCTAGGAAAGCCAAAACAATCTGGAAAACAAAGTGTAAAGTTGGAGGAATCAATTTCCCAATTTCAAACCTTGCTACAGAGCAAAAGTAGTAAAGACAGTGTGATATTGGCATGGGACAGACACAGAGATCAGTGGAATAGAACTGAGAGTCCAGAAATAAACCAATGTATCTACTGTTAATTAATTTTCAATAAAACTGCCAAAACCATTCATGGGAGAAAGAATAATCTCTTCAATAAATGATGCTGGGACAACAGGAGAGCCACATGCAAAGAATGAAGGTGGACACCTCGCTCATGCCATATATAAAAACTAACTCAAAATGGATCAAAGATCTAAATGTAAGAGCCAAAAGCATAAAAATCTTTGAAGAAAACATGGAGATTTGGCCATGGTTTCTTAAATATGACACCAAAAGCACAAGCAACTAAAGAAAAAATCAACTTAAAACTAAGTTTAAAATCAAAATTAAAAAATTTTTGTGCCCCAAAGGATACCATCAAGAATGAAAAGACAACCCACAGAATAGGCAAAAACACTTCCAAATGATATACTTGGTAAGAGTCTAGCATCCAAAATATAGAAAGTACTCTAACAACTCAACATTAAAAGAACCCAATTAAATACTGGACAAGGGATCTGAATAGACATTTCTCCAAAGATGTACAAATGGCCAAAAAGCACATTAAAAGATGCATATAATATCATCAGTCACCAGGAAAAGGCGAATCAAAACCACAATGAGATAACACTTTAGGATGGCTATTATCAAAATGTCAGATAATAAAAAATACTGACAAGGATCTGGAGAAACTGGAAGCCTCACAGACTGCTGGAAAGAATATAAAACGATGCAACCACTTTGGAAAACAGTGTAGCAGTTTCTCAAAAGGTAAACCATATACATGCATATCCATAAAAATATTTGTGTGGGGGGGGTGCCTGGGTGGCTCAGTCGTTAAGCATCTGCCTTCGGCTCAGGTCACGATCCCAGGGTCCTGGGATCGAGCCCCGCATCAGGCTCCCTGCTCCCTGGGAAGCCTGCTTCTCCCTCTCCCACTCCCCCTGCTTGTGTTCCCTCTCTCGCTGTGTCTCTCTCTGTCAAATAAAAATCTTGAAAAAAAAATTGTGTGTGTGTATTCTTCAAATGCTACATAAACAACAAAATGAAAGTAATATTCTATATAAAATTGTCTCCCGCCTTAAAAAAAAAAAAAGTTAACTATAGAGTTATTTGACCCAGCAATTCTATTCCTAGGTGTTAATGGACATAAGAAAAATGAAAATGCATACATACACAGAAATGTGTACAAATATGTTTATAGTAGCATTATTCATAATAGCCAAAAAGTGGAAGGGATTGATAAATCCTATCTCTTTAAAAAATGGCACAGTCAGGTTTATGCAAGATAAAAGAGAAAGCTGGGCATCATCAGCTACATAGGACACAAAATATGTGATCTTCATTAACAATTTAAATACAGTTGACCCTGGAACAACGCGGGGGTTGGGGCGCTGACACCTTGACAGTTGAAAATTCACATGTAACTTCTGATTCCCCAAGAAATTAACTAATAGTCTACTGTTGACCAGAAGACTTACTGAAACATAGTCAGTTAACACATATTTTGTATGTTATATGTATTATATACTGTATTCTTACAATAGCGTAAGATAGAGAAAAGATTAAAAAAATCGTAAGGGAGAGAAAATACACTTACGATACTGTACTGCAAAAAACCAGCCTTTAAGTGGACCTGTGTAGTTCAAACCTGTGTTGCAAGGGTCAACTGTAGGAATTTGATTCAACAGTCAGCAACAAGATGCTAGCAGACACTGTTAGCTACTTATCTAATATCCATTTTCCCCCTCTTCCTTGCTAAAAGAATCCAGATTTTGTTGGGGGATAATACATTCATTTAAATATTAACTTTTGCACCCTCCTTTGAAGTTAATTCTAACCAGTGAAACATAAATAAATTAGAGTCTTCTGGGCATTTCTGGGAAATCTTAGCTTTCCTGATCAAAAGGAACAGTTAGGACTGGCATCATTTATTTCTCCCTTCTTGCTTTGCACATAGATGTGGTATGAGCCTCAGCTGCCACATAACATCCAGGAAGCAACAATGAAGACATTGAAAAGGGAAACCAAAGACAACAGATCAGAAGGACTGAAGGAGCCGCAGTCTGACTACTTCATACAGCCATTATACAAGCTTGGACATCGTACTCCCAGACTTCCTATTATCTCAGAAAAATACAACCCTATTTTTTAAAGTTAATATAGTTAGATTTTCTGGGGTGCCTGGGTGGTTCAGTCGGTTAAGCAACCGCCTTCAGCTCAGGTCATGATCCCAGGGTCCTGGGATCGAGTCCTTTATGGGCTCCCCGCTCAGCGGGAAACCTGCTTCTCCCTCTCCCTCTGCCCTTCTTTGCGGCTTGTGCTCTCTCTCTCTCTCTCTCTCTAATAAGTAAATAAAATCTTTAAAAAAAGATATAGTTAGATTTTCTGGTTTTTAAAGCCAGGTTAAGTCCTAATCAATATGCTTCTTCAGCTAAAAAATTTTAAATCTTTCAGTCTCTTTAAAATTCAAAGATAGTCTCAAAAATCAAAGTGGGAAATTGGGTAAGACAATTTCTGATTTTTCACACTGGAAATCTTAAGAAATTTTTAGTTTTTATTTATTTATTTTTTATAAAGATTTTATTTGATACAGAGAGAGAACACAAGCGGGGGGGGAGAGGGAGAGGGAGAGTAGGCTCCCCGCTGAGCAGAGAGCCCCGACATGGGGCTTGATCCCAGGATCCTGGGACCATGACCTGAGCTGAAGGCAGCTGCTCAACCAACGAGCCATCCAGGCGCCCCCTAAGAAATTTTTTTTAAAAAGATTTTATTTATTTATTTGTTTGTTTGTTAGAGAGAGAGAGAGAGAGAGAGAGAGAGAGAGAGAGAGCAAGCACGCACAAGCAGGGGGAGGAGTAGGCAGGGGGAGAAGCAGGCAAAGGGAGAAGTAGGCTCCCTGCTGAGCACGGAGCCCAATGCAGGACTCGATCCCAGGATTCTGGGATTATGACCTGAGCCGAATGCAGACGTTCAACTGACTGAGCCATCCAGGCATCCCGAAATCTAAGAAATTTTTTGGAAAAAAACCTGTTTCCACATTACAGGGTCGGGAAATTAAGAACCCATATTACCTGGCACATTCTGTCAATATTTTCTTCAGTTGGCATTACAAAGTACACTGCAGGAACATCTGGTATAGGATCTCGATCAGAGTGCAAAAGCCTAAAAGACATAAAGAACATAAAATTCATGTTTTTCTTAGTCACTTATCTACAAATATAGTTTAGAACAGTATTTCTCAAACTAGGAATTAACCAGTTCAGGGACAAGAACCAGTATACTAAAAGTGCTTGCTGAAATTAATCATTTAACCCAGCTTTTTCCTTGTATCAGTGCTAATATTATTTATTAGTAAGATCCTAATGTGTCTTCATCTCTTCTACTACAATCACCTTATTTCTAATACCAATATTCTTCCTGAAGAACTAAAGCATATTCAATATCAATTTTATTTCCAGTTTTCATAGAAATATGGCTGGGGAGTGCAGTTCTTTAAGAGGGTAAACAGAAAGTTGGAAGAGTCTTTAAAAATAATGAAAAATTCTGGGGCGCCTGGGTGGCTCAGTCGGTTAAAGCATCTGCCTTCAGCTCAGGTCATGATCCCAGGGTCCTGGGATCAAGCCCTGCATCGGGCTCCCTGCTCAGTGAGGAGTCTGCTTCTCCCTCTCCCACTCCCCCTGCTTGTGTTCCCTCTCTCGCTGTGTCTCTGTCAAATAAATAAATAAAACCTTAAAAAAAATCATTAAAAAAATAAAATGAAAAATTTTAATCATAAATAAAATCAAATATATTTTTAAATGAAAGATATATGAATGCTTCCTTAAACCTTTAAGACAATCTATTTTTTTATATTTATTGCATCATAAGAAAATGAACAAGTGATCTAAGCATCTCATAGATTATACCACCTGATAGTTTTCTCCTATAATTCAGGGAGTATCTTGATTCAAATATCCCAATATCAAATCACAAAATGTCTTTATTCTTCACTGTAAGATTCTGCTATACTTATATCAGGAAATATGACAACATGATCTTTGTACAATATTCTAGTCATCCTATGAACAATCTTCTGTATGCAGTCTTCCTATACATGCTTCTCTATTGCAATCACCTCTCTATAAGGAAGAGAGTGAAAGAGGCTGCCACTGTGTCTGCATTTCATGACTTCCTTCCTTCTGTTGGGCTGCTGCTACTGACACCAAAAAGATTACACTGTTATGGCAGCCATTGTTATCTTCTTATGCTGGCTGTCCAACTGCCTAAAGGGCTACAACCACCATTTCATCTTCTGGAAACTTAATAACTATTACTTCCTACAAATCAGCCTAAACCAGCTTGCAGGATATAAAGTAACTGACGAAGTATTCTTCAGCAAACAGGGAAGAATAGTCAGAGGCACCCCGTGCAGAAATTCACAAGGGCAGCTGTGTGATCTGTCATCTTTTCATGTCCTGGTGACAACAGCAACAGGTAGCAAAAAGAATCTATTACTCTCAAACTGGCAGACTAGCTTGTCACTCCTTAAGGAAGTACTAAGGCTCATCTCTGTTAGTCACTGTTACTGAGCCATTATGGTTCAGTAGACAAACAGTACAGAATTCATGGTCAAGCAATCTGAACACTGCTAGTAACTAGCTGTACAATTATGGGACAATCACTTAAACTCTATAAACTTTAATCTTTTGTTAGTAAAATAAATGAATAGTTTGGCAGCAATAGTAACCAATGCTTATTAATAAATCACCATTTCCAAGGACGACATCAAGCCAAATATTCAAGTAGAAAGAATGAACACATTACCAACAACAAATTTTTATTTTAAGTCTGAAATAAAAATGAAAGGAAAATCCGTATTCCATATTTCATCAAACCTAAGGTGCTACCAATTTTAAAACATATTAAAATAATTTATGTTAAAATTGACAGAAAAATGCTGCCAATTTAAACATGACATAGCATTAATTAGTAGATCCTAATTTCAGAAATATAAAAAAGTGAAAAATATATTTTAGAATTAATGCAATATAATATTCTATTTTAAAACAAATGCTCAACATAAAATTGTAGAATTTAAGAATTTAACCACATTCTGATATGTTACTCACTGGAAATCTAAAACCACATTCCCACTAAAAGAGCACATTTCAATCCAATATATCATAACGTAATAGAATGAGAATTGGTTATAACTCCATAAATAGAACAAAATGCAAACAGGTTAGAATATCTTGGAATCCTTCAGTACATAAAAGTATTAGTATGTATACATGAATACAGCCCTTCTCCAAATGTTCTATTCAGCCAAGTCTACAAAGCAATGCAATTTGTTTTATTTATCAAACATATCAGAAGTAATAAAATCAAATACAGTCAGTAGTGAAGAAGACAGCACAGATAGGTCCTATGGTGATTAAGTGATTATTTCATAGATATTTATATTTTTCATATTAATGATAAACTAATTTAGATATTCTTTTTAAAAAGTATATTTAAATTGAAGAAATAAAAAATTTTCAGAGATGGAAGAGACCTTAACAGAACCAGTTCTTTTCCTTCACATAAGAGGGTAAACCAGTCTGTATGAAAAGACACAAGAGAGAAAATTTAAATTCTGAAATTATAAAGTCTCAGATTTAGGTATAAAGTAGGTATAAAGAGGTATAAAGTAACTATAAACTAAAAAACTTCAGAAGTAAACATAGAAGGAGATAAGAGAAAAAAACATTTTTTATACAAGTACTGTAGCTAGTATTATTTTCTCTATAAACGTCCCTTAATAATTTGATTTCAAGGTGGCCAAATATATCCTTTAACAAAGTATCTGAAAACAAATGTCATTATTAGAAATACATTAGAACTCACAGATGCAGAGTGATTCCCATGTCTCTCAGCTCTTTCACAGACAGCAGTGGAGAGATGATATCTTGGCCAAATCTGTCATAAATGAGCACCTAGTTAAAATTAAAAAAAAAAAAAAGTGTTTTTGAAACATCACTGTCAGTGAACAGTCGATGAAGAACTCATATTAAGACAATGTTGAAGTATATTTTATTTTAATAAATCATGTATGCTGAATTCTTTTACTTACCTCAATTTAATATTTTCCATCTTTTACTAAAATGTACATTCATGTCATAATCTATTTTTTAAAGCATGCTCACTCAAGGCTAAAATAAATTAATATTACATAAATTTATTCTAAAATATTTTTTCTAGGATAAAAAAGCATACTAGAAACTATAAATATTCATCCGAAGCTAATAATAAAGGACTCCACCATCAACAAACTCACATACCCTTCCCCACAGAGTTTGCACATATCCTTTCTAAAAAGAGAGAAGTAAAAATTAGTCCCTCTCAAAACTAATGTGTAACAAGTGTAAAGAAAATTTGCTAATTTAAGCATCTCAGATTAATAAGATACTCATTTAAAAAATTAAGTCCCTCAAGAGTACTTGCTAGCCTTATTTTGTCATACATTTTTCCACATTCTAAAATATTAAAACTGACATCTTTGAGGGATAGTAAGAACTCTGAGTCTTCTAACTCAAAATTAGTTTTAGAGTTAAAACAAATAAAAGAGAAACTTCAATTAGTGTTTCTTCATAACTACCTCAATAATTCTTTATGGAGTAAGAAATTGCTAATGAGGATGAAACATGCTGTCATAAAAAAATGCTTTTGCTATATGCCAGCATTTCCTTTAGAAAAGCTAACTGGAGGCATCTGGCTGGCCAAGAACTTGCTACTCTTGATCTCGGGGTCATGAGTTTGAGCCCCACACTGGGTGTAGAGATTACTTAAAAATAAAATCTCTAAGGGCGCCTGGGTGGCTCAGATGGTTAAGCATCTGCTTTCGGCTCAGGTCATGATCTCCAGGTCCTGGGATCGAGCCCCACATCCAGCTCCCAGCTCAGCAGGGAGTCTGCTTCTCCCTCTCCCTCTGCCTCTCTCTCTCTTAAATGAATAAATAAAGAAATAAATAAAATAAAAAAAAACCTTAAAAAAAGAAAGGAAAAGCTAAAACTCTTCTGCTCTAGTTATAAGAGGTTGGATGTTTCATCTCTCAAAAGTCTTCCCTCTTTAAACCTCAGTATATTTGTATAATTAATCTTGTATAGAAGTAATGGGAAAGGAGAAAATTTGACACAAATCTGTACCCAAGAAATTCTCAAGCTATTTAATTCAAAAGCTTAATACAGGCTTTAGAAATAATAAATGAGCATTGCTTATGCAAGGGGCAATTAAGAGGATGCCCACAAATAAACATGAAGAAGGTAAAAATTGGGGGATACTCTGAAGCTTAACTTATGAATTCAAAATAGATGACTGACCACCCTTAAAGTTAATTCAAAGGAATTAAAAGGACTCATCAGAGTTTTTGAAACATCCATAACAGTAATCAGGTTGATTTGTTCTCAATTATTAGTAAAAAAAGAGGTATAAAGTAACTATAAACTAATAAGTTTAAACCTAATCAGCTGTATTCTAATCTCTTTGAAGAAAGAAAGTAGGAAGTTTAGAATGAAGAAGCTCAAAGGACAGGAATTTTTAAAGGTTCTCCAGCATTTCTCAAAGGAGAAAGATTATAGATTGCTTTCTAGTCCAATTAACAGTTTCACTGACAGTTTTATAGATCATAAACTAATAAGCTGGCATTCTAGTTTACAGATCACTCTCTCATGAGTTGGTTAAAATGGACCAGTCCCCCTGAATCTGACTAACCTTGAACAAGCTTGCAAGACCCAAATTCAGGAACTCAAAGCTAAGGAACAAAATATCAACCAAACTAAAGACCTACTAGTGAGAGCCAAGAGATCAGGTGGATTCCCTAGATGAATATTACTATCCTTGTCTGTCTCCCTCCATAAAGTGTTTATTAAAAAGATTCACATTAAGAGGCTCCTGGGTGGCTCAGCTTGGTTGAGCATCTGACTCAGGTCATGATCTCAGGTTGTGAAATAGAGCCCTATGTTGGGCTCCTCATTGACCGTGAAGTCTGCTTAAGATTCTCTCTCTCCCTCTACCCCAACTCCACTCCCCACCGCTTGCTCACATGCGCACGCTCTCTCTCTCTCAAAAAAAAAGAAACCATGTTTAATAAAAATACATTACAACTAAAATGTGCTACTGTTCAGCATTAACAAGAAATTCCCTCCAATCACCACCAATAAGAGCCAAGAAAAAGGAAACAGTCCCCATTAAAATATAGTCTCTTACCTTCCATACTGGTTCTCCAGTGCTATTTTTAACATGAGGCACATTGAAATTCAACATACGCTTCAAAGCCACTGGAAATAAAAACAGTCTTATTAAATATTATCATTATTTTTCAGGATTTCATTCCATGCCCCCACATTTATTACTTACCACCTCAAAACAAAATGCACAAACCATTCTAGTAAAACTGATTAATCAGATGACTGGATCTGCAGAAGCAGGATAAGACTTTGTAAGACCATTTCATCAACAGTTAACTGGCAAGTGTTGGGGAGATTTTTCTGTCGCCAGATGAAAATGTGAAAAATGTTCAGGAAGAAGCCTTTCTCATTCCTCATGACAATCCCACACTACATTTTTTTAAGTTTTTAAAAATTTTATTTTAATTCCAGTATAGTTAATATACAGTATTAGTTGCAGGTGTACAATATAGTAATTCAGCAACTTTATACATCACTCAGTGCTCATCATGGTAAAGGTATTCTTTACCCACCCACCCACCCTACCTCCCCTCTGATAACCGTTAGTTTGTTCTCTCTAGTTAAGAGTCAGCTTCCTGGTTTGTCTCTCTTCTTTTTCCTTTGCTCGTTTCGCATCTTAAATTCTACATATGAGTGAAATCATATAGTATTTATCTTTTGCTGACTGACTTATTTCACTTAGCATTATACTGTCTAGCTCCATCCATGTTGTTGCCAATGATAAAGGGTTAGCATCTAAAATATCTTAAGAACTTATATAACTCAACAACCAAAAAACAAATAATCCAGTTAAAAAATGGGCAGAAGACATGAACAGATATTTCCCCACACTACATTTTATAAAAATGAAAAAGAAGTTTTATCAACTGCAAACTCGCAGGGGTCTCAAGAGACAACTGGAGCTGCTGTCTATTTACTGTTGGGCTGAAAGCACAGACGAGAATCTCTTGAAAAACAAAAATTATGTATGATATATTTAAGTGGTTCATATACAAAACCTTCAGACAATAGGTCTATGTTGTAGTTATCTTGCAGTACATTTTATGACCAATTTATCTCATTAGATTCACAGAAAAGTTGTATTGGTTTAATATTATATGCTCCATGGAAAAAGTGAGACTTTCCTATAGATACAGTAGATAACTCCTGCTAAGAAAATACAATTTCTTTTTTTTCTTAATCAAACAATTTTAATCAAGTGAATAGTAAGCAGTAAAAGTGCAATTGCATAAAGAGCCCCATATTTCACATGTTCAAACTGTTTTCCAGTGTCTTTACTTGTAAGGTGTTGAAGGTGGAACCCACTCTTGAATCTTCTTTCTAGTGGTAGAATGAGGTACATATTGTTCTGGAGTGCCACTCACACTGAACTTATGGTTTGTCCAGATGAATTTACAAGCAATAGGTGGTTTTGTTGTTGGAGGATCATCGGTCAGACAGTGAAGCCAGCGATGCACACAGAAGGCTGTGGCTTCCATCTCAGGTGATCTCTTTACTTGTTCTCAGGAAGCCACATCCAGAGATGGCCTTGTGGAGGGGCCCACAGGAATGATTGCAGAAACAAATCTTGGAGGTCTGCCTATAGCCATTCAGGGGGCACCATGCTTCCATCCACATCCCAAAATGTGTTTTTGCCACTCATTTCAGTAGTGTATATATAACCCATCAGTAACGGCCAAAAAACTGCTTGTTGTCTTCATAGTATTTGTTTCCATATTTGTCTTCCCCCACTAAGATACCAACCCTCACATCATTTGCCCTGAAGAAAACCCATAGATAGCCACGGACACCGCCGTGGCCGCTGACCTGCTGCAGCCTGCATTTCAGGACCTCAAAAATACACAGTTTCTAAAATCAAAGCAGTTATGCTCTATATGTTATTGTACTTTGAGGTTTTTATTGCTCATCTTTATGTGTGATAGCAGACTCATAAACATTTCCTAAGGAAAATAAAAATCTCAATATACTTCTATGTGAAGTTGAGAAAGCCAATATTGAAGGAAGGGTATTAGATAATTTAATTTTTAAGATTGTCAGCCCTGAAATCTACTTGGCTGATTTTTAAAAGCATTTGTATTATTAATATTAATCTACAAGTCAAAATCCTACCTATATGATATGTAATACTACATACTGTATACTATATATAGTATATATAATTTATCATATAATATTCAAATCACCAGTGTTATCAATTTATAGTAGACTAATTCACTAGAAAAACGTCTATTAAATGCTTATTTCTTACAGCTGCTTCAAAAGCTTACAGATGTTATATTATATAAACACACACATAAACATACAAAAAAACCACTTTCGTATTTAAAACTGAAATAACATAGAAGGCATAGAGGGTGCTGGAGAATTAACTCTACCACTGAGCTTTAATGAATTCTTTCTCCCACTTCCAGGTAATATAGACATCACCACCCTGGAACCCATGGCCTAACAGAGAGAAAATCTTGTTTCTGGGAACAGCTATTCATATTCTTGAAACAGGACAACTAGGAAAAACCACAGCCTGACCTGCATGTGAGTCCCAGGTGTACAGAGTTCTCTAGAGGTAGCCCTTATCTTACTGAAAAAAAGGTGTTTTAGCAGATATTCCATTTGCCTTCTCAGTCCCATCTAGGTTAAGTTTCCTCAACTCTGACCCTTGGCTAACTTGTTAACAGAGATTTTGACACAGTGGATTTGATTTAATAAAGTACAGGGTCTATATTTAAAGAATGTGTAAGAATATAATTTTACTTTCATCAGAGTAACTCCCTAAAGGCTTAAATCACTGCTTTTAACTGAAATAGCAAACTAGTTTTCTTTACTGACCCTAAATATACCATCCACAGTTCTAGGCTTGGTTAATGTAGTTTCACCCTTACCTGGAATATTTTCTTCACTCATTTGCTATATATTCAACTATACTTACTATTCATTCAACAAATGTTTAGTGATTACCATTTGCTGCTGGACACTGCTCCAGCTGTTGGCACTAAACACAACAGATTGAAAAAAAAATGACCTATCCTCAAGAAGCTTTCATTTTAGTTTGGGGAAAAAGACAACAAAGTAAGTTAAAAATGTAGCATGTGAGATCATGACAAGTGCTATGGAGAAAAACAAAGAGGGAAGAGAGAGTTGCAGTGTAATTTTAAGTAGAGTAGCCAACAAAGGCCTCCTGAGAAGGTAACATCTGAGTAAAGGTCTAAGGCAGGTGAAGGAGTGAGACACCCAGTTATCTCTGAAACACTATTCCAGAAAGAGGTAACAAATAAAAAGGCTCTGTAGTGGGAGCATTCTGGTGTGTTCAAGGAAAGAGGAGAGTAATAGGGAGTGAAGTCAAAAAAGTTAAGTGGGGAACAGATCATTTAGGGCCTTGTAGACCACTGTAAGATTTTTTTGGCTTTTACCATGATTGAAACGGGAAGCTGTTGGAGAGTTCTGAGCAACTATGTGACACGATCACTTTGATACTGTATGAAGAAAAATGAAGAGGAACAAGAATATAAAAGCAAGGAGACTATATAAGAGGTTACTGCAAAAATTCATGATGTTTTGGACCTGAGTGATAGCAATGACAATAATCAGATTGTGGATATATTTTCAGAGTAGAACTGATAAGATTTACTCACAGACCTAATATGGGATATGAAAAACAAAAGTCAAGAAACCTTAAAGGCTTTTGACCTGAGAAACTAACTACAAGGATGGAATTGACATTCTGACCTAAGCAACAAGGACGGAGTTGCCATTAATTGATATGGTAGACAGAGTTCAGAGGAAAAGTCTAGGGCAGAGATATAAATTTGGAGATCATTAGTATATATATAGTACCTAAAGCCAAGAGGCTACATGAGATCGCTGCAAGACAGTAGCTGATTTGTGGCTCTCCAATGCTGAGAAGTGGAGATGTTGAGCAAGAACCCTCAATGGAGAGGCATGCGTGAAAGGCTATGGTTACACGAGATTCTGCCTGTTGTACTAAAGGTAAGAATAAAGAGGGGAGTGTTCCAGGAAACTTTCACAAACGAGATGACTTTTGAGGTAAATTTTAAAAGATAAATATTCTTCAAGCAGGCAAAGCAAAAAAACAGGCATGCTAGTTACCCTCGCTATACCTTAGTTTCCTCATCTACAAAATGGAGACAATAATACATGTAAAATCACTTACAACAGTGCTTAGCAATATTAACTGCTCAATATCAGCTATTATCTACCCAAATAGATTGCAAATTCTTCTGTATCAGTGTCCTGTACTTAGAATATTTGAGAATTCATTTTGATTTACTTCCCAAAACATTCTCAGTAGTCATCAGAGAAATGTTTACTTCTGCTCCTATAGCACATACACAGGGTTTTACCTTTCTCTGAAAATAAGAACTCAACTAGAGTAGTAATTTGATAAATGATTAATGTGGCATAACCTATCTAGTTATAAGGTGAAATCTCATTATAATGAAGTTTATTTCCACAGAAATCAAAATTATACTATTAGATTTTAATATTCTACAAAGTTTCTGCATGTAAAAATTATGACCATACAAATTTCATTTTTCGAAAAGCTCCTTTGTATTGGTTAAGTCTTCCTTGATATGTTGTTTTATTTTAATATGTAGTATGACCTAATTCATTGGGCTTAAGCTGTCAGAACCATACTGCAGACAAGTGGGGCTTCTATTTGCTTACAGATAAAATGTACAGCAGGTATTTCCCTAATCTTACTTATTTAAATTATGCTTAACTTCATCTGATAGCTTATACTAAATTATCTAATGGGAAAAGCAGGAACACAATTCCATATGCACTCTGTGTCATTACCAGATTGAAATCTATCAATTTTTTCTTTGAATTCTAAAGGAAGGAATAAAGCACAACCAAAATTCCTTCTGTATGCCATATTAATTGTAACCATTTATTTTTCATTTCAGATTAACATGCAGAAGAACATGATTACAAGTGACAGAATTTCCAAATATGCATATTCTTGATGGTTTGTTTCTATTAGCTCCTCAAACAGCTTGCCAACTTTCAGGACAATTAGCTAATAGGCATAAACCATTAGTTTGTAGCTAACAGGTATAAACCATGTTTATCAGAAGTTTACAAAAATAAGGAAAAACAAAGTCTCTAAGATGGAAAAAATATCGACGATCAAGGGAAGAAATATGTACCTTAAAAAAAAAAAACAGATTTCACTGTACAAATGGAAGCTATATAACTGCTCTATTGAGGATGAAACTAATAGTTTTAAAATACTAATCTGTCAAACGGTTAAAATGACAAAGCTATTAATTCATTTGCTTTTTGCCATTCCTCAATTCCATTCCGGCAAGCTAAAGAAGGAAATCTTTATCACTAGGCATTTCTCTTCAGATACCCCCAAAAGACTAGTCCAAAGGAGAGAAACAGCAGAACGTAAGCTACTCTGAAAGAATACCTAAATTTTGTAATTGTGGAGGAAGTGCCAAAAACGAAACTCCTTCAACATTAAAACTAGCAGAGAACTGAACCATGCACAGAAACCCAGAGACTTAATAGGTTGCAACAGAGGGGGGAAAATGCCAGCTACCATATCTGCTTGTGATGCCCTTCTGACGCCCAGTAGAAAAGGGAAAGAGCAGGGCCGTAGCAAACTACCCACCCTGAAGCCCATTCTCCTGAACCACATATGAGGGACCGAGTTCTTAACTCGGCATCTTCCCTAAAAACTCAAAAGGGGAGGGGCTCTCAATGCTCTAGGAATCGGACTAAGCCTCTGGAGGGCCGTCTCTGAGCTGCACGCACCGCGACCGAGGGAGGGCGACAAGCAGAAGAAGAGGCTGTCTCCACCGCAGGCGTAAAACCGCAGGGAGAGGGAATAAATCGTACCGGTTTGTCTCTCTCGAATACTGGCCGCTGCAGCCGCCGCCATCTTGACTCCCACCATCCACTGCACGGTTGGCGAGCACAACCCGAGGATTACGTGGCCACCCCGACTGCCCCGGAAGCAAAGCCCAGAGGGGCGGGGCCGAGGGAGGCTCTTGGGGGTGGGATCCCGCCTCCTTCAGCTTTCTTCAGAACTTGGGACCCAGGGAGTTAATACCTGAACACCTAGTGTTTACTTTCAGCTGTGACAGAGTAGGGACTTTTTATCCTATCTAATGAAGCCACAGCTTCTCAAATCGTAGCTGCTTTAAATCGAACTTTTAGGGAGGAGCGTGGTGCTAGTAATTAAACACTAAATTGGTCGTGGTGTTAGTAATTAAATACTAAATTGGTCGTTTTCAGATCTCTTAAATGTTGAGAATGCTCTAGGGGTTTAAGGATCACTAGACTAAAGTAAATGAAGCTCCAGGAACAAAGTAAGCGTTTAAATGCTAGCTCATTTCTGTTTCCAAGTACAGTAGAGGTCTCTCCTTTGCCCACTTTTTCGGGGAAACAAGGCAGTTTTGGAGCATTGCTCTAAATTCTGGCAGATTTCTCAATCTCATCTGTTAGGCAAAATGGTTTAGTTTTATTGTGTTTTGCCTACATGAACACACGAGCTAGGAAGGTACAAAATGGCAAATTGGTATCCTACCTTCCTTTTAAGTAACTGCAAGATCACATAACGGGTAGGGGAGGTTAGTGGACAGAACTGGTATTTTAATACACGCGTGAAGCCATGTGATGACAAAACGTATCCGCTATTGATAACTGATTTTAGTTATTTTTGTGTAAAAAAAAGTTTTTCGACTTTATCGAGGTATAACTGACAGAAACATCGTTAATGATTTGATAGAAGTGTAACACTGAGAAAGGATCCCCCCATCTAGTTATCACATCCATTATCTCATATATTTAAATTCGTTTATTTGGGTGAAAATATTTAAAATCTACTCAGCAAATTTCAATTATACAATAGTTATCAACTGTAGTCACCATATTATATATTAGGTCTCAAACCTTATTCATCTTACAGCTGAAAAGTTGTCACTACATCAAATGAACTATATGGGGAATCTAAAAAAAAAAGAAAAGGTGCCAAATTCATGGAAACAGACCAAGAGTGGCTACCAGGGGCTGGTGGGTGGGAAAAATAGGTTGATAAAAGGTTATGAACCTACATTCTTTACCTTTAAGAATTGCATCATCTCTCATTTTTACAGCTAATTGGCATAATCATTAAGAAATTTACTGTTGGGAGTATTTACTGTTTTCTTCAGTATTATTTTGAAGGAATCACCAATGATCTAAGTGTACTGTTAATTAAACAGAAATGACAATTCCTGCCCTAGGGGAAAGTTCTACTTCATCGTTTGTCTTCATGGAAAGTAAAACATACACTTTTTATCATCTTCCAATATCGGAGAGCCCAATCTTGTTCATCTGGGTACTTTCATTTTCAAATGCAAATCTATCAGCTAACCATTTCAGTTCTATCACAGACTTCTTCCTCAGACTGTGAGTCATATTAATACAAAACATTAAGACAATGTTTAACATCTATATACAGTATATACATATGAAATGATAAAAACTGTTCTGACCAAGGAGTGCACAGGTGGGCAAAAAAAGTATAAAAAAATATATCCCACAAAATAGTGGCAGTAGACAAATAGAACCTGTAAGGCTGAGATTGAGAGAGGAATTTGTTATGCATTCTTAGAATCAGCAAGAATCAAACTATGGCTTCAAAGTGTTAACCTAATAATTTACTGTAGACTTTTAACTAACTGGCTATACCTATGCAGATTTTTGGCTTAAATAATTTATTCTGGCAAACAATTTTTTTACATTAGGGAATAGGTTTTAACACAGAATGTCTCAGAATGGCTCATTCAAGAGAGGTTCTCAGGTGTTAGCCAACAACTGCTTACAGGATCTCACAAATATGAAAAAGACTTGTATCTATTTAGTATTGTCAGAATCTTAACCTCAATAAATCCTAACAAGTTATTTAACTTAGTTCATATAAGCACTTCACATTTAGTAGCATGAACATATTTATTTAGGAAACGTCATTATAAGTATCATGTTTTCTGGTTACATCTGAAGTCAAAAAAGGGAGAGGGGAGAATAGGCTGCCACATCAACTATCACCTAGCATAATATCTGGCATACAGTAGGTATTGGAATATGTTTGGCAATTGGAAAAGATAACAGTCTAAATGAGAACTTGAAAATTGGATCTTTTCAAAGCAATCCAAATTCTTCTAAACTACATATACATTCAAGTAATCCATTATTCAATGTGTTCTACTTTGTATTGCATTACTTGAAGCATAAAACTTTGTATTGCATTGCTTAAAGCATAAACACTAGTTTAATAGCTTATTGTAAAACGATGAAGAATGTGATAATCCCTATATCAAAGAATTACATATAAATAGAATTTTTGTTTTAATCATTTTCTTATAATGACTAAATACTAAAGGCGAAGTCATGGAGAAAACTTACCTATTATAATCTCCTTTACTTAGCATTCAGCACTGAGTTCCAATAGCTTCCACAAATTTAGGGAAAAAATTATTACAAGTTTGGCATAAAGTAGAAGCCAAAGTGAATTCTCAGGTTAGTAATCAAATGAAAGCTTTTTACTTGACCCAAATAATGGCTTATTCATAATATGGAAATTAAATATTACAATGTATAAAATCATAACCCAGTTTCTGACAAGATATTTTAAAGAAACTTTAACCTTAAATACTAAAACATTAAAATGACTAAGTACAAGAATAGTAAAGAACTGTATAAAAGGTCTTCAGATGAAGTTCCCATACTAAAAGTTTTTAAAAGTGTCTAAAAACAATGAATTTAAAACTAACCAGACTATTAACAGTAAATGTACAATAGATGACTTTATGGTTTTCCTTAATATTGAGAGCAATAGAAAACAAACTCGAAATATATGACATTTAGATGACTGAAATAGTTAAGAAATACAAATACACATTTATAAGGCTTTATAGCATAATTACTTTTAAAAATCAGTAAGAGTTGTGTACTGACTACAACAATGAATAGAAAAAGAACATCACAGTATCAACCATGTGACCTAGTAACACTGCAGAAAATAAATAACCTATAGGATTCTCTACCATGCCTTGACTATATAAACTAACCTAAAAACCAAACTTATGTAACATCCTTAAACCTAGAAAATGCTTTGCAATGAGTATGCTTCACATTAAAATGTGAATATCCTAATTATTTACATCACACCTTATCCCAAGGCCCTGTCTACACATAAAATAGTGAAATGAGAGCTGAAATACTGTTTTTAATTATAGTCAACCCAAGCACATTGCTTCCCTTACAACCCCACCCCACCCAAAAACTGTGTGAATGTTCATCAGTTTTAATTACCACTGTAGGAGAAATTAAAACTACAAATGACCCCAGAAAATAGCTTTAATTAGATTTTTTGGTTTCTCTTGGTTTAATGGCTTTTTATAAAAACTAGGTATGGTTGAGAAATATCCAATTTATCAACACATTTGGAATAAAAGCTGTATGGCAAATTTGAAGTTTATATTAGATATTCAAACTTTCTTAATCAATCCTTGAATTACTTTTGATTATCTAACAATTCAATACAAGACAAATAAATGCCTTGTATAATGTTCTTAAAAACTTCAAATTAAAATGAAACTTTAATTTGCTGGGTTTAATTTATGTTTTAGTTTTCCTTTGGTATTAAGAGATACATCACCAGTATCAAATCAGTCCTGTTGTTTTTCTTTGAAAATATCAATAATTTAAGGATGTCTTGGGGAGGATGAGAATATGATGATAGTTGTTACCTGCTTTGTATATAAAAAAATGACGTTAAAACCAACCTCTCATGATTTACCTCTCATCCAATTTAAATTTACTTTGGTGGAAGACCCATTTATGTTTGATAATAGATTAGGAACATAAAACTTTTCCACTTTCTTCTTTTGCAAGAATATGAACATGGGGACATGACTATGGGACTATGTACCTTCAAACTGTTATTACATGATTTCTTATTACTTTTAGATATTCTTTGACTTTTAGTAACATTAATAAAGTTTGAAAGGAAAGGTAGTTTATAGAATGAATGAAACACAGTAGTTAATTCTGCATGGTGAGATTAGAGTGGGTTTTTCATTCTATTTGTATTTCTTTCTTACATATTTTTACATTGCTTATATAATAACAGATATCTTTCAAGAGCAAAGAAGGTAACTGTATAATGCAGTGGTACCAGCTTACCTATCATACAACCAACTTGATAATAAATAACTGTCAAAGAGTCAAATATATCACATGGCAATCCACAGAGATAAATTGACACACCCCACATGATTCTGGATCAGACATAATGTGGCTTAATACCACACATGGGATACAGAGAAAAAAAGAAAATCCTATGATTAAAGCCAAGCCTTTAAACACTTTTTAAGATATTTTCAACTATACTTTATCCACCTCAGAAGTGTTCTTAAGACTATGGAATGTCCATAGGTTCTAGAATATTTGTGCAATTCTGCTTTTTCATATAATACTTCCCATTAGGCATAATCTAATTGCAGTGTGGGTCTGTTTCAACATAAAACAGTAATCTAAAAACATTTTTATCCAATTTAGAGCCATCCTAGAAAAAATACTTATAACACATACCCCAGAATATATGCCTTTGATTTATATAACAGGATTTATCAATTTGCTTTTCTATTTAATGCTTTAAAATAAAATAATTTGAAAATTATATAAAACTAGAAAAATCATTGTGGCATCCTAGAGCTAATGCTAATTTGCAGAAACAGTGAATATATATACCATGCTATTATACTTGAAAAAAGTCTGTATAGCTGTTTTAAAACTATTTATATTAAAGTTTATGACACGTGTATATTAAGAAAATAGAAAAGTATCATCATTTTGACTGGTACACGTTAACAAAAAATTTTTTTAGCTTAAGTGGCCAAAACATTCCTTTATGTTCATATAAACTTTATTGGGCCAAGAAGCTGACAAGTTTGTTCAAATGGACAGATTTCTGAAACAAAAAGTATCAATAGCAGCTTGTAAAGAAGCATTTCTTTGTTCAAAACATTTTAATGTCCAATGTAGTGAGAACTTTCTTCCTTTTCTAGTCTTAGAGTGTTTCTTATGGCAAAGTCCATATTTTCTTGAAATTCTTGATATGTATTGGTGATTGGAAGAGCTAAACAGTTATTACACTTGTTTCCAACAGGAAAATCCATATGAAGGCACTCAATTGAAGGAGTGGGTTTAAATCCCGCAGGTGGAATGGAACTGCAACCAGTTGCAAAAATAAGAATGTCTTCCATTGTTATTGCAGATTTACCATCTGAAAAGTTTACCAAAAAAGAAAATCTATGTTATATATATTACTATCATCATAGACTCTTTCCCAACTAGACAGGGAATACTTAAGAGACTAACATCTATCTTGGGCAAAATAAATCACGAGATCAAGCGCAGTAACAGGAAAATAGTACACTCCATAAATGTTCAATTGAACCTCAAAGTATAACTTAGAAAGTCATTTAGCTGAACTACTCATTATATATTTGAATGTCTTCTCTAATATAAAATTATCAGATAATCCAAGAGGTTCGGGGGCATGATAGTAAAAATAATTTTATGCTATTTCTAGATCATCACTTTTTGATACACTAGTTCATCAAACTCAGAGAGAAAAACTAAATGGTATAAAACTGAATAACCTACCTAAAAAAGAATTTCAACTCAAGGTTAAATATTTCCCACTCTATTAAATGGAATGATTTTACATTGCTAATGCTCAATGATGTTTAACTTAAAACTGAAAAAGATGAAATAAATGATAATTAGCTTTAAGATTATTCTATGCTGTGGCAGTCACCCATATAGTTTTCTAGGAAGAATGTCTTTCACCTCAAATTATCCAGAGGAAAACAAATTGCAAAATTGAAATTTACTCTGTAATCTTTCCTCATCACTTTGAACTCAGTCATATACATTTGACTTGAAATAAATTTTGTAAATGTGGAGTTAGCAGATGAAAGTATTACCAAAAAGCAAAACTCAAAGAAATAAATATACTGAAACAAACGTTCTATGACACTTAAATAAAAATAAAACATCCACATACCCTCAACAGCCTGTAAATAACTGTTCCAAAATCCCAAAGCCTGTACATCAGATAATGTGCATACTGTAAAAAGATCACTAAGAATTTTTGCAGAAAGATTCTCAGGTTTATGACAGAAGATGCTGTAAAAGGCTTCCGGGTAAGTCTGAATTTTTTCCAAAACACCAAGAGTTTTCAGACCCTGCTTAAAACTTAAGAGAAGATAAACAATAAGCCAACATTCATACATGTGTTTGGTATTACAATTACAAATTAACATTTCTAGCTAATTTACTATCACATATACTTAGATGTGAGGAAAATATATAATAATATAGATATACATATGATACTTTTAAGACAATATCAAGTATATTAATATAAAATTAATTTTATCTGCCCACATTATGATTTTATAAAATAGTTTTAAATTTAAAAAATAAAAATAAGCTAACAATTTTTAAGAGGAAAAATGTAGACATGTGAAGTATTTTACACTTCAAAGCTAATTATAGTATAAAATGAAGTTTCCTAGAAACTGCAAAGGAAAAGAGCAATAAATCTTGGCCACAAAAAAATTAAACTTATGTACTGCTACAAAGAAATTAACAAAGACAAAACAAAGTGGGAATATATATGACAGAAAACTAATTTCTCTAATATACAAAAAATATAAATCATTTTTCTAAAAGAACAATTTAATAGGAAATTAGCAAAATATGAATGGATAATTAACAAAATACAAGTAACAAGTAAATTATTTTAAATGCACATTCTCACTAGTTAGGAAAGAATGGAGGTATATTTTTATCTATCAGACTAAGTCCTACCTGTGGCTCTGGTACCCTGAGGAGGCTACCCACCTCCTCAGGTACCCTGCTACAGATTCATCTCCCCTTCTACTGGCTCTTCCTCAAGAGCACAGAAATGTGCTTATCTTTCCCATCTTTAAATGGAAAAAAATTTCATTCAATCTCATGTTTTCCTTTAAGTCAACCTACCTGAAAGACTTAGCTACATTCACTGTCTTCATTTGCTAATTGCCCATTCACTTTTATTCCACTCCTGTCTAAGCCTGAGGAAAAACTGCCCTAACTTATGAATGATCTCCTATGGCATCAGTCTTCTGGTTTCCCTTATTTCTCTGGCCAGATCTTCTCAGTCTCTTACAAACTTCTTCTTTCTTTACTTTGCCTTAAATGTTGCTATTTGTGCCTCCTGGATCTTTAACAAGGCCAATTTCTCTTCTCCCTTACCCTTTCCCATGGCTCTATTTAGCAGGCATATACTCATCACTATAAAATCTATTATTTTGGGGAGCTTGTGTGGCTCAGTCGGTTAAGCGTCTGCCTTCGGCTCAGGTCATCCCGCAGTTCCGGGATTGACCAGAACTGCAGGGAACCCTGCATCAGGTTCCCTGCTCTAGCAGGGAGTCAGCTTCTTTCTCTGCTTCTCACCCTGCTCGTGCTCTCTGTCTCGCTCTTAAATAAAAAAAATCTTAAAAAATAAAATAAAATCTGGCTTGTCTTAAAAAATAAAGTAAAGATAAAACTATCTCTAGCCCAGAAATATATCCAACAGGCTAATGGGAACCATATAGTCCAAGTACCCAGACTTATTAAGTGCAAAAAAAAGTTAATGACCTTACTAAAATCTAAACCATAATTGATGGCATATGCCTCCATTATCCATCAAATGAG
The DNA here is from genome assembly GCF_037043125.1 of Eumetopias jubatus. Lineage (NCBI taxonomy): Eukaryota > Metazoa > Chordata > Mammalia > Carnivora > Otariidae > Eumetopias > Eumetopias jubatus. The sequence continues at coordinate 65,278,533 of NW_028274813.1, forward strand.
TATAGCTGAATCTAAAAGTCCCCCTTAACTATTTACTCTTCCACTTCTTATTACCAAGTCCTATGAATTTCCTTGTCTGTAATCCCTTTTATCTGCTCATTTCTCTATATACCCCTTTACCACCCTATTACAAACTACCTGCAGAGGAACTGCTTTACCAGGTATGCAAATTCCCGAGTTCATTTTCCATGTTGTAGCTCTAGGTATGTGCCAGAAATAAACCCCAATACTGTCATTTAGCCTGAGGTAGACTGGAGTCCTAGCCCCCCAACCCTGCCAGTAAGTCTACATCCTATGTCCTGGAACCTATGAATGTGATCTTATTTGGAAAAAGATTCTAGGCAGATATAATTAAAGATCTTGATATTATCCTATCTAGATTACTTGGGTTGGCCCAAAATCCAATGACGAATGTCTTTATAAGATACACACACAGAGGAAAAGGCCATGCGATATAGATTCTAAAAATAGATGTATTTACTACTATGGAGTGACCTCCAGTATGTATTGCCAATTTTAAAAAATGACTAGAAAAAGAGTGGATGGTATGTTACTATTTATCTAATAAAAGAAATTAGTACATATGCACACATATTTATCTGCTATCATTTAAAAAACAACAAATAATAGGAGGGTGAACAATAAAAGCCACTAAAATGATGACTTCATAAGGGGATGAAAAGTAGATGTGATAAAGATGAAAGTTATACTTCTTTGAATGCAATTTACATCATAGAGCTGAGTTCTTTCGATATACTTTGAGTTTGGAACCATGCAAATATTTTACAGAACTTTAAAAAAAAAGTGAAATTTTTAAAAATCACTAAAAGCAAAATAAAAAATGAAAATAAAATGTATATATATACAGTTGATAATATAACAACACAGAATAAATATTCCAAATGTCTTTAAAATATAGTAATTTCACTACACAGCCCTAGAAAAATAATGTTAACCTGTTTTCAATAATAATATGTTATTGGTGATAATGTTGGTAATGTTACTTGAGACTATTGTTTATGAAATGTGGAATAAATCAAGTAATTATTTCATACTCTAATTCTCCTGTGTTGTTCATAAGTTGATAACAGAGATTCTCAACATGGGACAAAGAAAAGGTTAAAAATCTTGTAGTAGTGAATTTGAAGTATCAGTAAAATGTAAGACGTATTTTACCCTAAAAAACTGAAACCAAAACCAAACCAAAACAACCCTTTTTGTCCTAGTTTGGGTCCACTGAAAAGGCCTAGAAACAATGACCAATCTGGCAAAAATAAGCATCCCTACCATCCAGATTGTAGTTTGGAAATATCATTCCCCATTCAAAGACACAAAGATTCCTCAGTCCAAAATGCACAAAATGAGCCTGAAATACCTTGCTATATACCATATGCCAAGAAAGCTATAAAAGATCATTAAGGTCAACATCAAAAAGAACTCAAAAGAAACAACGTAAGAACATTTACAATGGCCAAACATGGAGACAATGAGAACTCCAGTAAGGTTAAGAAGTGAATGGTTGTGAACACATCAAATATATTTAAATCTATGGGTTAATGATACTGAAAGTTTTTAAAACATGATCACTTCTGAGATGGTATTATGTCTGGAATCTGCTTGAAAATAATCCTGGAGTCAGGGCGCCTGTGTGGCTCAGTCGGTTAAGCATTCAACTCTTGGTTTTGGCTCAGGTCATGATCTCATTGGTTGTGGGATCAAGCCCCACGTAGGGCTGGCTCCACACTCAACGCGGAGTGTGCTTGAGCATTCTATCCCTCTGCCCCTCCCCCCATGAGTGCTTGCTCTCTAAAATATTTTTTAAAAAATTAAAAAAAAAAAGGATAGAAAAGAATCCTGGAGTCAATAATAAAGGTAGGCTAGATGAACAAGACTGGCCACAGGTTGACTGATAATTATTAGATCTGTGTGGTAACTGCATGGTGTACCATTCTGCCTACTTTCATATATATTTTACAGTATTAAAACAAGCAGAAAAATGTGAGAACAACCATAAGTTTTCAAACTTTAAGGATTATGAGAACAAAATGTCTGAAGAACCAGTGCTCTAAGCTAATGAAGAGCAAGACTCGAATCTACCTTGTTAATCAAAGAATGTTTAGTATCTATTACCTCGCAGACAACAGGTACTCAATAAATAGTTATTAAATGAATGAGTAGAAATGGAATAGTTGGCTTACATGCTAAGAATTTAAAAATTTTTTTGATTTAGAAAAATTGTAAGTTGAGATAATGATTACTTTTCCTACCCAAGCATCATACATTTACGCAGTTCTGTATAAAATAGTTAGAATGGTAATCATCCTTAAGACATTAGTTTTAAAGCATTATTTTAAAATAGCATTTAAATTTTTATGAAATACATCTCATGTTATAAGACAATCATTTTAAACATGTAATTTGAGAGAATCACATATAAACAACTTACCTTTCAAAGGGTGCTTGGACTCTCTTAATTACATGGTAAACTAGTATGTCTTTTGCCAACATATATTTATCACTTAATGAAGTTATAAGTCTTAGACATCCAATAAGCTCTAGGTAGTTATAGCATTCATTTACTACTGAGTTTAAGTCAGCCACATTTGTTGCAGTATTTACCTATAACAAAGAAGAAAATATACCCAGTTTACTCACTTAACTTGTGAATGATATTTGCATTTCAAATGACACTTATTACTTTATAGTCAATTCTGGAGAACACCACCGTGGAATAAAAGTATATCAAGAATTATTTTTCTAGAATAAAGGACAATCCAGTTTAATAAATAGTATCAATTTCTGCCTTCAAGAAACCTACAGTAAACTGCCACTTTAATATAGGAAATTATTTACATAAGAGATAATAACTGACACACAACAGTTACATAGCACTAGAGAGGCAAGTGAAATAACCTGAGATTTCATGAAAGAGAAAGAATATCAGGTATCTGGCCTTAAAGACTTAATGAAGGACTTAAAACAGGGATAGAATCAAAAGAGTTCAGGAAATAGTATAAACAAAGGAACACCTGACCATTTATGTGCCAGACACTTCCATACAGGTTAGCTCTTTAACAAAGTTACACAGGGAAAGAAAGATTAAAAATAGGAAGCAGTCAATGGTTCATTTGAATACAAAATTTCCTTTTTATCTCTTCCTTCTAATAAATTTTTTCCAGTGATTTATATGATTTCCCTCATTCACTTCAGGTCTCTGCTGAAATTCCAGAAGTTTTTCAACTACCCTGTTCAAAATACTACCTTCACACACTGTCAGAGACTAATAGTTAGGTAAATATTACCTTTGCTCCCAAACCCACCACCCTGAGTTTTAGTTGACAGCCAAACTTTCCTTGCAGCTAAATGTGGCTATATGTGATTAAGAGCTATCTAAAGGAATGTGAGTGAAAATGTGTCAAATTTCCCTGAACTCTACTTCCATTTCCTCCCTTAAGAGCAAGCTTCATGTAGATGAAGACGATATCCTAAGTGATTACACAATGAGAGGAAGGAATCAAATGCCCTAGATGTCTTGGTATATCATAACCATACTGCTAAAATACAAGCCATCTGAAAGGCCAGACAGCACGTTATGATTTGTGGGCTACAGGATGTCTGTCACAACTACTCAACTCTTCCACTATAGTGTGAAAGCAGTCATAGACACATAACAAATGGGAAATGGGTATGGCTGTGTTCCAATAAAACTTTATTTACAACAACAGAGGCAGCAGGCCAGACTTGGCCTACAGCCATAATTTGCCAATCCTTACACTAAAATCTAGATAACAAATTTTAGAGAAATAAAATATCTGTTGGGGTCTCTGTTACAGAAGCTTAGCCTAAGCTCCAACTTATTATACCTCAAACATTATCTTTCTCTTATTCTTATTTTTACATTTTATTACATGACAGTGTATTATATATTTATCTTCTGTGTTTCCTCTAAAATGTAAATTTCAAGGAGGCAGGGACTTTACTTCACTACTGTATCTTCAATGATGAAACAATATGAGGTACATAGTTATTTGTTGACTAAATGAACAAACATTGGATAGGAGCACATAAAACAGAAATAAAGCAATGAGAGGAGTTGGAAGTCTTAAATACCCTAATGAATAGCTTGAACTTTGTTCACTAGGCAAGGAGAAGCCATTGAAGATTCCTGAGGAAGAAAGCAATGTTATCAAAACTACTTTTAAAAGAATCATCCTGAATATTAGAATAATATCCTAATTGTTTGAACCTAGAAATAATTTCAGTTTGGTATAGTAAATACATTAGAAATAAAAGGGAAGGGGCACCTGGGTGGCTCAGTCGTTAAGCGTCTGCCTTTGGCTCAGGTCATGATCCCAGGGTCCTGGGATCGAGCCCCGCATCAGGCTCCCTGCTCAGCAGGAAGCCTGCTTCTCCCTCTCCCACTCCCCCTGCTTGTGTTCCCTCTCTTGCTGTGTCTCTCTGTCAAATAAATAAATAAAATCTTAAAAAAAAAAAAAGAAGAGGGAAATGCTGAAGATAAACTTCACTTTTAGAGATAAGATGACTTGACACATACTGATAAATGGAATATGGAAGAATGAAAATGGCCCTTTCTCCAGAAAGGCATGGAAATAAGAAATCTTTTGAAAAGAAAAATCAGGCAAAAAAAAAAAAATTCTGGGGAAAAAACAGTTCTGTCTTATTAAACATGTTGGGCTCAGTGTGTTAGAAAGACTCAGACACTATCTGGATATAAAGGACTGGTGGCTCAAAAACAGAGGTCTGGGAATCACTCAGAAAGGTTATGGGCAAGAAGAAGCTTTCCAAATAGTACAGAGGGAGGACTGTTAGGATAACATGGAATAATACCCAAGTTTCAGGGGTAGGAAGAAATGCAGTATTAAAGAAAACAGAAGAGATAAACTCAAAGACAGTGGTGATTATAAAAGGAGGATATGAGGAAGTAGGAAAGAAAGGCCTTTGCATGTGGTGATTTAGATCCCTGGAATCAGCTACAAACTAGCTAACTTGGGAGAACGTTCTGTGGGAACAGAAGCCTGACTATAAGAAGTTAAGAAATGAGTAGGAAAGAGGAAGCTGAGACAATGAAGTTCTACTAAAGTACATGTTTTGGTAAAGAGGAGAAAAGGAAAATCAGTTGAGTTAAAGGATCAATTTAAACTACCATTTTAGGATGACACATCTTGAGCCAAATAAAAGGACACACTTCCATGTTGTTTACTTTGTGATTTTGAAACTGAGGCTTACAAGATTAACTAACATGTCCAAAGTCACACAGCTTATAGCAATTATTTCAAACTAAAATCTGACTTCTGAGCATTTGCTTTTAGCCATTAAACTATCCTGCCTATTAATGGAGACAATGGATAGCAGGAAGAAGGTTAAGAAAGTTAAGCAGGAAGAAGGTTAAAGGAAAAAAAGTTGGATGACTTTCATGGTCTCAATTAATTTCCGAATCAGTAACATGTAGGCAATGATACTTGTAGGGCATTATGATAACTAAATTGAGTTTGTACAGGTAATATGTAGTACAGGGCTATGGTAACTACTTTTAGGTGGAAACATTGAGTCTCCCCATTTGCTTCCATAAAGAAGAAATTCAGCCTGGTCCTTCTCTCCACCTATCACACTTGTCTCCCTGTAGGAGTTAGACTAAGTTTTTTGACTGGTAAGCCAAGTCCTTCCTCTTTGCAGAACCACCTGCCTATAGAAAGTGCACTTTCATCTGAAATCTAGCAGACAATAAGAATCTGCCTTATATTGTCTCTGGCAGGGTAGATAAATCCATCTAATTCTGGGAAGTGTTAACAAACCACTTTGACCACAGACCAAAGTCACATTATCTAATTAGTTATATCAACATTACACCTGGTCCTTTGATCTCTAGTTGTCTGACCTTAACATCTATCTTGTTTGTGAACTCTGCTGGTAAACAAAAATATTAATGCCTCTTGACTACTGCACAAAGAGTATTATTCTATTGTAGATCCAGCATTTACATTAAAATATAACTAGGATGTAGTCTGTATTTTAATAAACAAGTACATTTCTTACCCTGATTATAATTTGTGCCACGTCAAAGTCTGAAACATCATCTAAAATTGGTTGGGTATTTTCTGGTCCATAAACAAGGCAGTTAAACAAGGTTTTAGAAAAGAAACCAGGTGAAGGACCACCATGAACCAAAGAAATGGCAAGGATTTTGCCAGCTTCATAGTAAAGATTCTCCTTCAGAGCTGTAGATACAGATAAAAATACATCAAATATAATTCTTTTATTATAAGATAACCATATATAATGAATACATATACAGTAAATTAAAAATCCCCAAAAAACTAAGACTTAGACAAATGTAAAATAATTTACAGAAACTAGAATCATGTATAAAATACAGATCTCACCTAAATATATTTTTCTGAATACAAAATAACCTATAATAGAAAAGATGTAAATACAGAAAATCTTTAATAAAAATCACATGTAATTCAATCACAATAACCAGTGTGCACACTTTGATGTGTATTTCTAGTATGTATATTAGTATACAAAGAGTTAGACTTTTGCTTTTTTTTACTTACTGTAACATTGTAAACTTTTTCTACATTATACACAATTATTCAAATCTACAGTTAATGACTGATTAAGACTAATTTATAGATGTGCTGCAATGTAAACCATCTTATTACTGGCTACCTTGGCTAGGTCATAATTTCAAAAATATGAGAAACAATATTACAATCAATATCTATTTTCATATTCTTTTTTATGTATCTTTGATTTGATTAGTATAGATTCCTACATATGTTATTAGTAGTTCAAAGGAGGTTGTTGATAAATAGGGCTAAATTATTTTCCAAAATAGCACAGATTTACTCCCAAGAGTATATGCTATCTTACCTTGTCATCATAGCTTTCAATATTTTTTAAATTGTCATTTAAAATGTTTTAGCTACTAAGCGAAGTAAGTCAGAGAAAGACACTGTATGATTTCATGCATATGTGGAATTTAAGAAACAAAACAAATAAGCAAAGGGAAAAAAACAAGAGAGAGAGACACACACACACAAATCAAGACACAGACTCTTAATTATAGAGAACTGATGGTTACCAGAGGGGAGAATGGTGGGGGGATGGGTGAAATAGGTGATGGTGATTAAGGAGTGCACTTGTTGTGATGAGCATAGGTGATGTACGGAAGTGTTGAATTACTATATTATACACCTGAAACTAATATAACACTGTATGTTAACTTGAATTAAAATAAAAACTTAAAAATAAATGTTTTAGCTTTGATAAATCAAAAAGATGTAAATTTTCCTTTATTTCTCTTAATACAGAGCAAATTATTAATAAGTAACATTATCAGTACATGAACTAATAATAAAATCTCAACAATGACCTTATATGCTACGTATTAGCAGTCACAGTTTCTGTATCTGTTAAATGAATTCCAGAGGTTGCATAATTAATCTAAGGATATAAAGCAACTAAAATAGATGTGTACAAAACTGAATTCAGATTTTGTGAATTTATGCATTTATCCACTGTACCAAAACTGTCTAGAGTTAACATTACTGATTATTTGGAGTGATTTTTTTTTAGGGAGTTTAGAGTTAAACAGTGTGTACAAATAAACCTTGGTAGCTTCTCAGTTATTTTAATGATGCTTCAGGCAACAGTAAGGAAGTTCTAGGGAAAATATAAGAGAAAATTCAAATGGAATGAAGTAAGTCTTCTCACTCTTTTGAATTTCCTACTACAGCAAAAGCGGTATAAAAGCTCCTAAAAAAGAATGCTAGAATTAATCACTCTTCTGAAATTCATGTTTTAATTCATCATCAGAAAACAGAAAAGTATCATATACATAAATGTGCATGAAAAATTCTTGAAAGCAAAAATATATCAAAAAAATCTGTTAGATGTGGGCCAGAAAATTATGTGATAAAAATCCTAGGTTGTGAAGAAACATCCGATCTGCAAATTCCAAATATGTGAACAAGAAGGGCTCAAATAATCATCCATTCTATTTGGCCACTCTATTCAAATGAAATTAGAATGAATATAAAGTACATTTTTAAGAAGTTACACTTAATCATAAATTCACTCCAAGGAAGATATTGCTAAAACAAATTAAGCATATTCTTAAATAAAATTTTCACTACAAAATTTAAAGAACATCACTCCCCTTTCTCTACTCTTCTGTGATTCAATCAGTATTTTACAACAAAGTGAACTATACATTTCGGCCACAGGGACTGAATATTAATTCTAACCAGCTATCTCTTTCACATGGTATATTCAGCAGATACGATAATAAATAAAATTACCTTGAGAATTTAGAGACAAATTCTTTGACAAGGACCCTTCAAATATTGGTGAATTCTCAAGATGCTGCATTAAGAGACTTAGGAATTCTTGCTTTGATCCAGGATGCTCTCTTCCAAAATTATCATTTTCATTGATATATGCTACTTCAATTGTGTATGAAGGATTAAAGTTTTGATTTCTGAATCCATCTAAGGCACTATTCCAGATATTGGCTTTATTAATCCATAATCTTTTAGTTTTTTTTTTAATTTGAAATCCCAATTCCATCATTATTGTTGAAACGTCTCTTCTAAATTTACTGCCTTGCCTATAAAACATGAATTTAAACAGAGAGGTTAAGTACTCTAAAGTACTTTACATGACACAGCAGTTAATTTAGCCAATAAAAAACAGAAAAATTAATTAAAAAGGAAATTCTTCCCCAACTCCCACCCAAAAACAGACAGCAGCTGCCACCAGAACCAAAAAGCTATTTGATTTGTTTCTAAATTCTTGACTCCCCAATTTCCTACCAATTAAAATCTAATATAAAAAATGATCTATGAGAATGTTGATAGATCATTATCTCAAATTTGATCAATTCAATGGATTTAGATGTAAGAGTCAGAGAAGCTCAGAATCTCACCCTCCTGGCCAATGGCTATAGCAAACAGTTGCTTCAACGCATTTCAAGTTTACTAGATCCTTTAAAAACAGAACAAATGTAATTTCTCTATGAGAGAACCATAGTTTTAAGAGATTTCACAATGTATTTCTAATCATAAAGTTACTTAACAGTACAGTTAATATTATAAACACAATTCACAATTCTATAGCAATAATTCTCAAAGTGTGGTTCAAAACTAGCAGCAGCAACAGCATCTGGACCCTTGTTAGAAATGCAAAATTTTCCCTCAAGACTTTATATTTAAGTAATCTCTACACCCACGTGGGACTCGAACCTACAATTCTGAGATCAAGAGTTGCATACTCCACTGACTGAGCGAGCCAGGTGCCCCAGAAATGGAAATTCTTGAGCCATACAGCAAGTAAACAGAATCAGAACCTCTGAGCATGAGGCCTAGCAACCTATGGCTTATTAAGACCTCCAGGCAATTGTATGGACTAAATCAATTGTCTCTGCCTCAATTTCTCCATCTGTAATTGAAATTAATGTACTCAAAAGAATCTTGTTTGGAGCAATGTCCCTGGATCATCTTTTCACATCAAGTATAAATTTTTCTCATCGTAAAACATTACAATGCCCCAATGTGGACCAGGCTTTGTTTTTTCTTTCTTCAGACACCCCCTAATTCATTAAAGCAGGTTGCAGGAAAACCAAAGTCTTTCAGAAGACAATCCTTCAGAAATATGCCTTTGTACTGTAGCAGGTTGATTCCTTGTTCCTGCCTGGAATGGCAATGCTGATGTTATTCTTTTAGAATATGATGTTAAAGCATGGAACAAGGAATCAAACTTCCCTGGTATAACATCTTTGGAAACCTACATATTAAAAGTTTTAAAATTAATGTAAACATCTTTTTTGATACTGAAAATATTATAAAAACATCTGTAACAAGTTTTCAGCTAACATAAGTGATATCTTAAAACAGCAATTCTTCACTTTTTGAAGAGTACTTCATATTCCACTTCATCTATAAATCTAGTTATCAAGTATTTTCACAGAAATTCTCTTTACCTTCTAAGTTTTAACTTGATAGTACTTTTTTTAAAAAGAGAGTGTACTCGTGGGTGCACGTGCGGGGAGTTGGGGAGGTGGGGAGATGGTGGGGGAGAGACAGAGGGAGACTGAGACAATCTCAAGCAGATTCCCTGCTGAGCACAGAGACCCACGTGGGGCTGGATCCCAGGACCCCAAGATCATGGCCTGAGTCAAAACCAAGAGTCAGCCAGACGCTTGACCGACTGAGCCACCCCGGTGCCCCTAACTTGATACTATTTTTAACAAAAAAGTACTTCATCATGCTTAGCTACTAATGTTAGTTTTGCTTATTTTTCTAAAAACTCCTTCGCAAAGCTACATATACTTAAAAATCCTAACTTCAGCTGAATAAATACTTGACATGATACTAAGTTGTAATTCTGGTCTTATTTAAATGTTATGATTTTCAAAGTTACTTATTTTACTATGTACAGTGGTGTACACCTGTAGTCCCAAGTACTCAGGAGGCTGAGGCAGGAGGATCGCTTGAGCACAGGAGTTCTAGGCTGTCGTGTGCTATGCCAACTGGGTGTCTGCACTAAGTTTGGCATCAATATGGTGACCTCCTGGAAGCTGGGAACCACCAAGTTGCCTAAGGACGGGGTGAACCAGCCCAGGTAGGAAAATATTTAGGCATTAATACAATACAATAATACTTGTATGTGTGCCTTAAACTTTCTAAGGAGGTGACATTTAGACCTCTGACATTGACAGCAAATATATTAAGCAAATGATGACACAATTTAAAAAAAAATCACTATATTAAATATGACTCCTTCCTTTTAACCAAGTAACATGGTATACTTGGTATTTTAATTTTTAAACTACCTTGAAAATGATTTATAATACATATTTTACATCATGACTCAGTATACAACAAAATAAATTTCATATATATTCTATTTGCAATGCAATCTGATATTTTACATTGTATTCTGTCCTGTTTTGTTTTCTTTTTTCAATGCTGGTTGCATTGACTTCATGATCAAATATTGGTCCTGCAGTTTCAAAAACACTCTTTCAGAATACTAAGATCAGCTACTATTCTAAATATATATATATATAGACACTTCCTAGTCTAATTTTCTCAAAATAGAGCTTTATAGGGATGCCTGGATGGCTCAGTTGGGAGAGCATGTGACTCCTGAGCTTATAGTAGTGAGTTCAAGCCCCACACTGAGCACAGAGCTTACTTTAAAAAAAAAGAGAGAGAGAGAGAGTGTTTTATATTTTTCTCCAATTCAAAATACATACCTCAGTAGATCTTTATGCTGGGCTCCAGGTGACTGTCTGGGTAATTTAGGTGATGATTCTTCCAACAAACAATCAGTTATTCCCACACTGTTAGTGTTGGGTAATGTATGTTTTTTGGCTTTTTGGAAATCCTCTGTAGATTTAAAACCCAATGTTAGCATTACAGATATACAGGAAGAAATCTTAATATACATTTGAAAAAAGTCTTTATTCAAAATTACAAAATATTACCTGAATTGTAGAGAATACCTCTACATTCCAAACACTCCCAATTTTGTTCCCATGATCGTAATGAGGAACAAGCTAAATGTGTTCCACTAGAACCACAACACTGACAGCGCTTTATTTCCCATTTGCTGAGGATATAAACAGAGCAGATGTTTACACTTTAGTATTAACTTGGTCTAATTCCAACCACCTGCACTGCCACAGGCCACATTGTCCATCTCACATATAACCAACACTTCTACCAAAGGAGGGAAAATAGATTATCTGCTTTGACACTACATTACTCTTTTTTTTTTCTATTTCACTTATTATGTTTGTAACCTCTTCCTCTAAATATTCACTAACTTAAAATACCTAAACTAAATATCAACATGTACATGCACATACACAAGACTATAAACACCAGAAAGAACAGGATTAAGAAGGAAAAACATTTTTTATATTTGGAAATTACTAGCTCATAGGGAAATTGCTCTAAAAATGTGGCCAACATGGAAGAAGCAACAGTAAATATATTATCTTACCTAAAATATTATCTTTCACATTCATTGTGAGGAATTACTTCCTATAAACGCTTGTTTAGACACCCAGTATTATGTAGCTCAACAGGGTCCAGACTTATCTTGCCCATATTTATATTCCCCTATTTGTTCCCTTCCACCCCCATCTCCATGTTTCTCCACTGGATTGTGTGATGTATGCCAGTCCATACTCACATTTTCTGTATAGGTGTGGGTGTGGGTTGTGGTGTGGCACCTACTTTTTGTTTGGTTATGTTATACCCTCCATGAATAAAATGGATATACTCCCTGAGTGTGTGGATGCGTAGGTGATGAGAGAGGCAGTTGGGGGCGCCTGTGTGGCTCAGTTGGTTAAGCATATGACTCTTGATTTAAGCTCAGGTCATGATCTCAGGGTCATGAGATGGGGCCCTGTGTTAGGCTCCGTGCTGGGTGTGGAGCATGCTTAAGATTTTCTCTCTCCCTCTCCCTCTGCCCGTGCATCCCGTGCCCCCACGTGTATGTACGTGATGCTCTCTCTCAAAAAGAAAAAAGAGAAAAAAAGAAAAAGAATGAGAAAAAGAAAAAGAAAAAAGGAGGTAGTTGGATACCCTCCTCTCCATTAGGTATAGGTGAATCTCTCTGTGTGGATCTGGGTATGGAGGTGTGTCCTCTCTGTGTGTCTCCCTCACTTTCCCAGATAGTTCTGCCAAATGATGAAGAGAAAAAGGACATCTAACATGAGTGCTTACTATACACCAGGCCCAGTTCTCAGTCTATACAAAAAGTTTAATCATAATTTTAATAGGAAAAATCGCTATTATCCTTCATTTTAAAAAGGAGGAAACCAAGGCATAGAGGGGTGAATAAATTGCCCAATTAAGTTCACGCTGCTAGTAAGTCCCAAAGTGGGGCTTCCAACCTAGTTTACATGGCTTCGGACCCATGCTCCTAACCACTACACCATGGTGCCTGCCTTACAGCAAAACCACCTTCCTATCACGAGAACGAGGGAGTGAGATTACAAAACAAACAAAAAAACAAAAAGCATTCAGATGGCAGGTACTGTGTCCTAGGAGAAAAGACAAGGAATAGCAACCTCAAGTAGCTGCCAGAAAGGAAGGGGAGTTTGGTAGCTACTGACTAGGCGACCAGTAATATATAAGCAATATATACAGGTTAACTAAAACAGCCCAAAATAGGGGCACCAGGGTGGTGGCTCAGTCGGTTAAGTGTCTACCTTCAGGCTCAGTCATGATCCCAGGGTCTGGGATTGAGCCCCACACCAGACTCTGCCTGCCGCTCCCCCTGCTTGTGCTCACATGCTGTGTCAAATAATTAAATAAAATCTTTAAAAAAATAATTAAAACAGCCCAAAATAAATTTAGAAAATATTGAGTGAATGTACTGTTTCTTAGAAATCTAAAGTGCCTTATTATTTACAAAGCACATTCATATACATTATCTCATCTGTGCCTTAGCACAAGCCTTTAGAAGTTTACAAATGAATAATCAGGGTCACCAGTCACGTAAGCAAGAATATACAATACTTGACATCTTCAATAAGATCTCTGCCCTTAAATAATTTTTAGTCTAATGACAAAAACAAATTCCAACAATGTCACTTGCATTGTAACAGGCACATGAAAGAAAAAAACCCAGCCTAGAATGGGAAATCAGGAGTGGTAAGAGATGCTTAGGGAAATTTTTCAAAGCTGGCAAAACATCAGCTGAGTCTTTGCAAATAAGAGCTAGCTTACCCAGCCAAATCACTTTCCATGAGAAACAAGGCTCCCAATATTCTGCTTTGCACTTTAAGTTTCAGCTTGCCATGTTAAGTAAGATTGTATAACAGGGATTAAAAATTTATTGAAATATTCTCCATAAATTCAACAAAACTGGATTTGTTACTGTTTATTCTACATCTTAAAAAATGAAGATACTCTTGATTTCTAGTATCTAACACAGTATATGTACATAGAAGGCACAAAATAATGGTTAAGATTAGAGCATCTACTGACATTACAAAAGAATAATTTTAAATATCAAACACTTTTTATAGTGATCCAAAAGAACACTGCTAGATTACTTTAGTTAAATTAAGCTCTAGAACAGTGCCATCCAATAGAAATACAATGCAAGTCATTTAATGAATTTAAATTTTTCTAGCGACCCGATTTAAAAAGGTAAAAGAAACAGGTGAAGTGAATTTCAACATTCATTTTACTTGACATGTAATCAATATAAAAAGTTATTAACAAGATACTCTTAGTTCTTTTTGTCTTACTATTATGGGCTGAATTGTGTTCCCTCCAAATTCATAAGTTGAAGTCCTAAAACCCAGTACACCTCACTATGTGACAATATTTGGAGATAGGGCCTTTAAAGAGATAACTAAGAAAATGAGGTCATATGGGTGGGCCCTAATTTAATATGACTGGTGTCCTTATAGGAAAAGGAGATTAGGACACGACAGAGGGACAATTATGGGAGGACACAGCTAGCAGGGAATCATGTACAAGTCAAGGAGAGAGGCTTCAGAAGAAATAAAACCTGCCGATACCTCTATCTTGAACTTCTAGTCTCTAAGATTGTTAGAAAACAAGTATCTGTTGTTATAGCAGCCGTAGCAAATGAAGACAGTGAGTCTTCACTGTGTATATCACACTTATAACACCTCTCAATTTGGAATAGCCACATTTCAAGTGCTCAATAGCCACATGTGGCCAGTGGCTACCACATAGGCAAGTGCAGCTCTAGAAAATGAAGGCTCATGAAAATACACCACAGAAAAAAGTTACAACTATGCTGATAGCAATAATTTCTCTGTAAACAGATGTAAACATGTATTTAATAAATATACCTCCTCTCAAGTTAAAACTTTAAACATCCTAAGAGCAAAACTACATTTCATTAACTAGAAAACTACTTCCTCAGCTGACAGTTTAAATAAGTACAATAAGCACAACTGTACTTCCCAATATACCTATCAGGTGCATTATAGTCTCGCCCTTCTTTGCAACGACATCTTCGGACATCACAATGCTCATAGTGCTGCAGAAGTTCTTGATAAGCATTTTCCTCTAATTCCCAAGATGCATCTCTGTAAATGAAGAAAGATATAAAATACACTTTGAACTAAAATGTTACATAAAAGGATTAGTAATGAAATCTAAAAACAAAAACTTTTCACATACTTAGGAACAAGGATAAAACTTTTTCTTCTTAGGATTAATCATTCTCTTCAAGATATAAATCTATTAGTGTCATTTTATCCTGCAGTTATTCTCACAGTGAATTTTCAAATGTTTAAATGAAAAATTGGATATTTTCGGGGAGGCTGGGTCTTGATCCCAGGGTCCTGGGATCGAGCCCTGCATCGGGCTCCCTGCTCAGCGGGAAGCCTGCTTCTCCCTCTCCTACTCCCCCTGCTTGTGTTTCCTCTCTGTGTCTCTGTCAAATAAATAAATAAATAAATAAATAAAATCTTTAAAAAAAAATTTTCTAAAACTTACATTTTTCCTAGTATTTCACTTCTAATTTTTAAATTTCAAGTTTAGTAACATTATTTCTGGATTCCTCATCTTTAAGTATTAAGAAAATCCTTGTTAGGGCGCCTGGGTGGCTCAGTCGGTTAAGTGTCTGCCTTCGGCTCAGGTCATGATCCCAGGGTCCTGGGATCGAGCCCCGCATCAGGCTCTCTGCTCAGCAGGGAGCCTGCTTCTCCCTCTCCATCTGCCTGCTGCTCTGCCTACTTGGGATCCCTCTCTCTCTCTGTGTCAAATTAATAAATAAAATCTTAAAAAAAAAAAAAAGAAAATCCTTGTTATACATTTTAAACCACATCTTGATTCTCTTAATTTATACATGCCATTTTGAAGTCTATTATACTTGTGTGTAAGTCAATTAGTATTGTACACATTTGAGGTATTTATTAAAGAGACTATAAGTCAACTAATGAGACATTAAAGTCATAGTCCCTGCTCTCAAGAACTAGCAATCTGGGAAGGAGAAGGAGGCAGTGGTAGGGGCAGGTTTATATTTCCCCATTTAAGATGACTGCTTCTCTATGACAGACATAAGTGATTACTTCCATTGTTATTAAATTCTACATTTAAATTATCTTTTTGTCAAAAGGCTAAATGGTACTCACTTTTCAGGAATATGAATTCCCATTCTCAGCATCTCTTTCTGAAATATATCACTATTATTGCATATTGTGCATCTAAAGAAAAACACTCCTGCATTTATTGCTTGAACCTACAGTGGAAAACAGAAAATCTATTGTTAACAATTTAACAGGGTATCAGGTCATAAATTATAATAGCTAACAGAACATGTCCTACTTTTCACTTAATATATTATGAAAACATTTTCTATGCTAGTTCTCAGGCTTTGATAAATGAAGTTATTCTACTGCTAAAATTTTGAGATCTTTTTTCCCAATGATAAAAAAAAATTAAGTTAATGAATTGGCTGTTCTTAGCTTTACATGTCTTTCTCAACCTTTTTATCCAATGTCATTTCTGTCCCCACATATCATGTTGTTCATCACTCTTAGTGAATAAAACAGTAAAAATATTGAATTACTTCAACTAGGAGGGATGTTTAAATAAGTGTTACTATAAAACATCCTTGGTTCTGTTTTTAACTCAATCTCTAAGCTAGTTTTCTTCCTAAAAGGGGAGAAGTATAGAACCTACTCTCACTGCTTCAGCAAATAGAAATACAGAACCAGCAGGCAGAGGGTACTCAGGAACAGAAAACTATAAACCTACTAGAAAGAGTAGCCAATCCCCAATTAAAAAAAACCAAACAAAAACTAGTAGCACACATTTAACAACTATTTAACCCCTACTGTGTAAGTAGCAAACACTATGCTATGTACCAAAAAGAGAAACAAAATAACTTAGATCCTACTTCAAGGAATAACTGTTAGATACAATTATAATACTTTGTAAAAGTGTAGTGTGTGTGTGTGTGTGTGTGTGTGTGTGTGTGTGTGTGTGTGTGTGTGTTTTAAAGTACATACATGGAAGAGAAAGGAATAAGTACCTAAGTCTACGTAAGAGCCTGACAAAAATGTCACAGGAATGACGAGGTCAAAGCTAAGTTTGGAAGAGGAAACAAAAGTTTGTCAGGAAACAGGACAAAAGGCATTACAAGGATAGGGAATTGCACATATCAAGTCTCCATGGCAAGAGAGAGCACAATGTGATCAGGGAACTAATTAATAATATGCTTAGGGGGCGCCTGGGTGGGTCAGTTGGTTAAGTGACTGCCTTCGGCTCAGGTCATGATCCTGGAGTCCCAGGATTGAGTCCTGCATTGGGCTCCCTGCTCAGCAGAGAGCCTGCTTCTCCCTCTGACCCTCTCCCCATCATGCTCTATCTCATTCTCTCTCTCAAATAAATAAAATCTTTAAAAAAAAACAATATGCTGGGCGCCTGGGTGGCTCAGTTGGTTAAGCGACTGCCTTCGGCTCAGGTCATGATCCTGGAGTCCCGGGATCGAGTCCCATATCGGGCTCCCTGCTCGGCAGGGAGTCTGCTTCTCCCTCTGACCCTCTTCCCTCTCGTGTTCTCTATCTCTCATTCTCTCTCTCTCAAATAAATAAATAAAATCTTTAAAAAAAAAAAAAAAAAAAAAACAATATGCTTAGGGATTACATGATGGCAATTACATGTCTAACTCAGTAATGAGGTTCAACGGGGAAATCAAAGCCAGTATTGATATAGAATAAGGTATGCAGGAGAAAAGACTAGTAGGCTCCTTCAAAAGTCTAGTCTTTTTTGTTTTGTTTTGTTTTGTTTTTTCAAGTGTCTACAGTTAAATCACAGAAGGTTTTAGGCAGAGGTTAGCAACAAAAAAAGATACACAAAAAATATCTATTAGGTAGACCTGATATACTTGGGAATAGTTTATGAATGATAAAGAAAACA
Source organism: Eumetopias jubatus (assembly GCF_037043125.1). Classification (NCBI taxonomy): domain Eukaryota; kingdom Metazoa; phylum Chordata; class Mammalia; order Carnivora; family Otariidae; genus Eumetopias; species Eumetopias jubatus. Next base: position 65,296,487 of record NW_028274813.1, read on the forward strand.
AAAGAATTCAGGTTCAAAGAACACTATTAGTGGGGCACCTGGCTGGCGTGGTTGAAAAAGCATGCGACTCTTGGGTTTTGAGGTCATGGGTTTGTGCCCCACATTGGATGTAGAGATTAAATAAATAAAATTAAAATAAAAACAAAAACAAAAAGTGGGACACACACACAAAGAATGTCAGAGGAAAGCAACAAGTTACTGAAATCTCTGAATCTAATGGGCCTTTAGGAGTAATTGTACACAGATATTAAGATCTCAGTAAATAGATATGATACAAGGGAGTGTCTAATATGGAGGAAAAAAACAACATAGGGCATAAGAAAAATACAAGACCACTGCAGCGATGGAGAAATCCAAACTGAACAATAGTGGCAATTCTCTATATACACAGAATGAAGTTTCCATCAGCTTTAAAATATTAATCTGCACCCTCTCCTTATAAAATTCCAATGTATATACCATTGCAGAGGTCACAAATGATGAAATATGCTTCACTATATTTAATTCTCATGCTATTGCATAGGACTGTTCTTCTTTCAACTCATTTAATGAAGTTTAGAGATTAAAAAAATTTTTCTTCAGGTATTGTTATATAATAGGATAGACTCCATTTACTATTTAAGTATATGTGCGGCCGAAGCGAGCACATCCATTTACTATTTCAGTTAAGACTTGTGACAGAATGGAAAAGGCACTATAGCTCCTTTACAGAACATAACTCAAGAATTATTTCTAACTGGTCTCTAATCAAGTAACAATTGCATGTTCATATTTATGTCACAGACAGGTGTCCATGTGGCTGTGATTTTATATTATATTTGCATAAAGTAGACCTACATTTTTGTAAGTAATATTATTTTGACTTTTTAATGACACGATTAGAAATTTGGTATTTTCAGTGCTCACAGAAAAGCCCTATGAACACTAGAGTCAAGTATGAGAACCCCTCTGTTTCATTACTAACAAATAACTGAAGCAAATCTTTTTTTCTTATTTGTTGAATGAGGCAAATCTTAATTGTTTTGAAAATAACATATGCTTATAAAATGAACAAGATGATAGATTTGGTAGCAATTACATTCATTGAAGTATAAACTCTTAAGATAAATTACTTTTGTAAAATGCTCATACAGTGTGAACTTCTTTCTCATTAGGTAAAGGTAACTTTTCATGATATTTATGAACTGCACTCCCTGGATACTTTTACAAACACTTCTTTATAAGAACTAACAGAATTTATAAAATTTACCCAACAAAACAGGCTCCATCCTGTCACTTTTAACGGAATCCTAAATATAAAAAAGTTTGAGGCTCATGCAAAAAAAATACAAAGTAATCACCCTAATGTTTTTCTTTACCCAAATTGTTTTTATTAATAAAAGAAGTAAAAATGGATTTATCAATCTTCACACAGAACTGTGTAGGTGAAGGCATAGTTTTAAAACAAAATGCACCATATACATAAGGGTTTTGGTTCTGGTCTAATTAACTAGGATTGTCATTCTTCTTCCCATATACCAGATACAAAGCCTAGAAGTCAAGGCTTTGACATTCATATAGATCACCTGTAATAATCCTGCTTATTTTTAGCACTTCCCTTCAGCCCATTTTAAGCATATATATAATTTCATAATTCTGTTTTTTTTAAATGTATAGTTCTTTTTCTTGATTTCATTTAGTTATATACATTCTTGGCCATCTAAATATTTACTTTCTTTATAAAAATAAATCATCAAAATAAAGAGATGGCTTGAGGTTGCTTCAGTGTTCAAGTTTGCTTTTCTTTTTTCCAGCTTTTCTTCAGTTGTCCTAAATATGACTAGCCTCGTTTTATAAGTACACATGATACTGCCACCAAGTCAGGTTTAGATACTCATGGTCCCAACAGTAAGGCATTTAAACTTCTCCAGAAACCAAGGCTGTAGGTACTGCTGCTATTGCTGGTTTTGAAACCCCAATTACCCCAATAGTAATCTCTTGTGAAAATTCTGTGGGACACCAGGCAGATGAAGCCAGCTTAACCTTGTTGCTCTGTCAGTGAGTTAAAAATCTTTTAAGCTTCCTTGTGGAAGATTAACACTGTATTGTGTCACCCACTGCTAAAGTCAATATATAGTGTGACTTTATAGACATAAGTCTTGTAGTATTTCCTGCAATTCACTGGGCACCATCTGTCTGTATGTCTTCACAGAACATCGGCACTCATGAGGGCAAAGTACAGAATAAGTAAAGTTACTTTGTGCAGTTTCATTTCACTGAAGTTTTTTATTTTAAGGCACTGCTTCTCTCAGGTAAGGCTTAAAAAGGGACATGACTGTGCTTAATCACTAAAAGGAGAAAAGAAAATCAGTTAACAAAAGACTGTTACACTATAGACGTAGAAATAGAAAAAATAATAAAGAAGAAAAGAAATCACTTAAACTCAAGAGACAGGTACAGTAGGAAAAGCTTTGGGATATTTCACTACATGTTTTTACAGACAATGCATGCTGCTTTCCTTTTCATCTTTAGACCCTGGATGCTGGCTTCACAGAGCAGAGACATTTTTAAGGAAGACAAAGACAAGGCCAAGAGTACCACGAAATCATGAAGTTTTTCCCCTGTCCTTTGGCACCATGAGGCAGCAGTTTTTAAAGAGTTAAACCTTGTTTCTTTTCTTCATGTAAGTAGTGTTTCACCTAAAGCTTAAAAAAAAAAAAAAAAAAAAAAAGAAAGGCATGGGGCACCTGGGTGGCTCAGTCAGTGAAGCATCCAACTCTTGATTTCAGCTCAGGTCATGATCTCAGGGTCCTGCGATCAAGCCCCATGTTGGGCTCCATGCTCAGCAGGGAGTCCGCTTGAGGATTCTCTCTCCCTGTTCTCCCTTTGTCCCTCCCCCTACTCACACTCTCACTCCCAAATAAGTAAATAAATCTTAAAAAAAAAGACAAAGAAAACCATTGTTCTATTTCTTCCTCTTATCAAAATTCAGTAGTGACATGAGGGGGAAAAGGTATTGGGCACTGGGTGTTGTATGTTAGTGATGAATCACTAAATTCTACTCCTGAAAGATATAGTACACTATATCTTACCTAACTCGAATTTGAATAAATTAAAAAAAAAAAAAAAGGTACTGGGAATACCTAGGCATTAATACATTGAGAATTATCCACAATGGGCTACTGGTAATACTGTACATGGTTAGGCAGCAATCAAGTCTTTCAGCAGATTACCTTTCATGTGATGAATTTCAACTGCCCATGACATTAGATTGAAGTATCATTAGCTCTGTGGGCTGACATTTAACATTAGCACAACACCATCTTGCCATACCTTCAATTTGACAAAATCCTATGAGGCAGTGGAACTTTGATGACAGACTGGTTTCTTGAACTTCAAATGTGATTTTAGAGATATAGGGCCTTTTGGCTCAGAAACGCCTTGGTATCTTACACTGTTCACAGCAGATTAAGGCTGTTAAGAATGGTTCAAAGAAATACAGGCAGTACAATACAACTGAGACCCCTCATCATTTTCTGTGTCTTGAGTCCTTGGTGTTTTGAAAGTGGACCTTTGATCTTTGGGTTTTGGTGGTACAGGATCTACAAATCCAATATTGTCATAAAAGTTATGAACAGCGCTAAAAAATAAAATGTGGTCCTTGGGCTTGAAAAAGATAATTCCTTTGGTTAATGTCAGTGTCAGTCTGGAGCTGTCTATTACAGATTCTCAACTGCTGCCTTTCTTTGAGTGAAGGTATTTGGGATATAGAATTTGATCTTTTCAGGTGCGTTTGAGTTAGATTATTTTCCATTTCATTGACCTCAGATTTTAGTTTATCCAGCTTTTTCTTTTGAATCTAAAATTCTCTTTGAAGTCATTCCATTCTGGCCTTTTGGTGTACCAATAGAGCTTGAGTGTAGGCAGCAGCATCAGATCCCATACTCAACTTCTGTGCTTCACTCATTCTATCCACATGTGCTATAAAGTAGGGTCCATGAGGTGCTGAATATTCTGTTTCTACATAATGATCAGGATGGCTTAGAAGATTTTTAAGTTCAAAGGCAGGGATACCACCCCTGGTGAAACTGCAGGGGTTTACTAGGATAAACTGTAATTTTGAAAGTATATTTTGTATTAGGTTGAGTGATCACTACTTGAGAATAAGTTGCATAATTATTGCCTATTGTTCGACTCACTCATGTACTTTTAAGACTTTCTTGAAATAGAAGAGGATTTACATCTCCTAACTTTAAAAAATACTTTTGTGAATGACCTGTAATCAATAACATTTTATTTTACTAAACAATAATAAAAGCCAAGCTCTAAAAAAAAGTGTTAAACTTAATTAAATCCTTTGTTATTTGGCATTCTATTAACTGTAACTGTCTATCAGTTGGCACTTTCATACATGTACACTATTGTATTTGATGTTATCAATAAGTGAGATCTTTTTAAAAATCTTCAAGAATCTTCTGAATCAAATAAATATTAAAGTGTTTAATGTTATGTGTTTCATGATATTTACTTAAAAACTTGTCATGGGGGGACGCCTGGGTGGCTCAGCTGGCTAAGCATCTGTCTTCAGCTCAGGTCATGATCCTGGGGCCCTAAGTCTTGCTCCCTGCTCAGTGGGGAGTCTGCTTCTCCTCCTCCCTCTGTCCTTCCCCCCGCTTCTCTCTCAAATAAAATCTTTAAAAAACAAAACAAAACAAAAAAAAAGGGGTGCCTGGGTGGCTCAGTCATTAAGCGTCTGCCTTTGGCTCAGGTCATGATCCTGGGATTATGGGATCCCAGGATCATGGGATCGAGCCCCGCATCGGGCTCCCTGCTCGGCGGGAAGCCTGCTTCTCCCTCTCCCACTTCCCCTGCTTGTGTTCCCTCTCTCGCTGTATCTATCTGTCAAATGAATAAATAAAATCTTTAAAAAAACAAACCAAAAAAACCCCCAAAAAACCAGTCATCAGGTTTGACATACAAGGTGGCTTTCAAAAAGAATACCTTTAATTCATTAAACAGTAATCAGTTCCTGTCACGAAGCTGTGATAAAGTGTTTACCATAGTTTTTTTTTTTTCTAAAGGCCTCAACATTTAAATATCTTAGCTTCCAGTTAAATTATCATTTCACATATCTTGGTTTTCTAAGCTTAAATATGTAAATGAAGTTGGGAAATAAATCTGCTTTATTCATTGTGAAATACAGACAAAATCCTTAGTTAAAACAACAAAAACTTTTAAGTGTAAATATACATTAAAAGGTAGTGTTCTAAAGTATTTTAAAATATTGTACACTTCAATAGAGCAAATTTTATATGTAAAATATGCTTTGATAAAGCTGTTTTTAAGTTACAAGTAGAGGTAAAATACACAGGTCAACTCTTTACAATTTAAAATTCAAATCAGGGGTGCCTGGCTGGCTCAGTCAGAGGAACATGCAACTCTTGATCATGAGTCTGAGGCTCCCACTGGGTGTAAGGATTATGTAAATAAATAAGTAAATAAACCTTAATAAAATATAAAACAAATCAAAATTCAAATCAGCTAGGAACAAATTTTATATCAGATAAAGCCTACAAGATAACTTACCTGTAAACAGTCTCTATGAAACCAAGCATTCTTACAACAAGGACTTCGTAATATGCTGTAAGTTGGAATAGGCTCGATAAATTCCAAGCAAATGGTACATGGTAAGGAGTCTCTATAATTATTAGATGTAATTATTTGAACAGGTCGATGTTTCCAACAAAATGACCTAAAATGTAAATTATTTAAAAACAATATCTAATAAATTACAAAACACAGTGAGACTAGCATTACAATTCGCATTTATAAGAGGAAACTCATTTGTACCTCTCTCATAATTAACCTACAAGACTGGAACCTTGGCACTCTTAATCAGTCTCACAAACTATGACCAAGGAGAGCAGGATTTTCAGAATGTGAACCTTTTGGTGGTAAGACTTAACTCCTAGAGGGGTGCCTGGGTGGCTCAGTCGGTCAGGTGTCTGCCCTTGTCTCAGGTCATGATGGGATTGAGCCCCGCCTTGGGCTCCCTGCTCAGTGAGGAGCCTGCTTCTCCCTCTCCTCCCTGCTCCTGCTCTCTCTTGCTAGCTCTCTCCCTCTCAAAAAAATAAAATCTTACAAAAAAAAAAGACTTAACTCCTAGAATTTCAGTAACTAGTATTATGTTGAGAATCCTATGTAATATTGTTAGCAACACCATTATACTCAATATTGTACAAAATTAAAGGAACTTAAAAAGAAATATTTTAATTATGTAACATAAAATACAAATAAAAACTTATTCCTAACCCACTAAATTTATTTCCATTTGCATTTTCTAAACTGCAGTTTTTGTACATGCTAACAATCCATTAAATAGGTCAAGAACACAAAGACTAAAAGAAATAGAACACTCATAATATCAAATACTAAAATTCATAAATCTTGTTTAAAGCTGGATTCAGACAGTAAATACTGTCAGGGGCACTCCAGGGCACATATTTATTTTTTGGATGCCACCAAATTTAAATGCCTTCAATTTACTCAATGAAAAATACATATGGCTCTGTGGAAGAAGAGTGGACCATAAATCTAAAGAGTGACATAAAAATCTAGAATTACATAAGGTGGAAACTTTTACAAAATATTAATAAATTAACAATTTTATATTATATTCCAGAGCTGAAGATGAATATTAATTGTTAAGCCCATTCAATTCTGGCAATTCCCAAGACTTTGCAGACAGAGATGACTCCATTAGGAGGAGGGAAGCAATTTTAAATATATATAAAACATATGTAACATATATGTGTAAACTCAGTGCAGCTCTGAAAAGAAATTTTACAAAGGATTTATATCATTGGGATATCCATAGCCATTTTCCATTTTTCCTAAACATTCACCTTTCATATTCAACAATTAATTAACTCACGCAAAATTGCCAGTAAATTGGAAAATACATTCTCTCTGAAGTCCACATGGGAAATGATAACTTCGTTTACATCGGGGTGCAACACATCCAATTGAAGCACCAGTTTTCTTGCAAATACAGCATTTCTAGAAGAAAATATGAAAATAGAGGTCATAACATACAAAATCTGAGTAATATAGTATGACCAAGTTATAAATGAATATTCCTGGGGGGAGTCTGAAAATTATCTTCATCATACAACAGCTAGGATGACAGTTTATTAAAGCAAATTTCTGAAAAAACTGTTCTCCCCAGAAACAGTCTAAAGACTCTAAAGATTCACTCCTATAACAATTTCTGGTAAAAGAGTCATCGCTAATCTAAGGAAAAGAGAAGCTTCTTTTCCTTCCTACCTGGCTAAAATATTTTCAACTGAAGGGTTTGTAAACATAATGCCTATACATTAAAGTCTCAAATCTCAATAAAAAACACATAAATAGGAAATATTCATCAAGGAAAACAGCAAAACAATACTAAAAACCAATCTGTGAAAAAAATCAGCTAGGATCACCCTATCCTAACCAAATGGAAAAGTGAGATTATGACTTGAGCCCAAACCAAGAGTGGGATGCTTAGGTGACTGAGCCACCCAAACACCCCAGAAATAGAGTCTTTGTAAATGTAATTAAGTTAAAGATCTCAAGATGAAACCAGCCTGGACTTAGGGTGGTCCCTAATCAAATGATTGGTGTCCTTCTAAGTGAAAGGAGAGGGAAATTTAAGACACATACACACAGAGGGGAAGATCAGGTGAACATGTGCAGCTGGAAGCAGAGACTGGAGTTATGCTGTCACAAACCAAGGTTACCAGCAGCCGCCAGAAACTTGGAGAGAAGCGTGGAAAGGAATTCTCCCCTCACAGCTCCCAGAAAGAACCAATCCTTCTGACAGCTTGATCTGGAATTTCTAATCTCCAGAATTGTGAGAACCAATTTGTTTTAAATGACTCAGTTTGCTGTAATTTATTATGGTAGCCCAAAGGAACCAAATATAATTCCACTGCCACTAACTAAAATATAACAGTGGTATATGAATACAAAGACTATTAGATGATTCAAGCATTACTAAGATACAGAGGAGTATCTAAAACATCTTGGAACCCTTGAGATAGCCATTATAAAATGGTCACTGATGAAGGGATTATACAGTCTTATGCTGACCCATGAAATACCACTAGGTTATTAGAGAATACCTTGCCAACCTGAGGTTTTTTCCAGTAAACTGACATATGGAACTCTAGCTTAATGTCGCAAATGGAGACAACTTCTTCAGGATAAAGATATTCTCAAAGGCTCAGAATAGGGGAGCCTGGGTGGCAGTCGGTTGAGCATCTGACTCCGTTTTGGCTCAGGTCATGATCTCAGAGTTGGAGGATGAAGCCCCGAGTTGGGCTCCACGCTCAGTGCAGAATCTGGCTTGATAGTCTCTCTCCCTCCCCCACCCCTCCTGCTGATGCTCGCTCTCTCTCTCAAATAATCTGGGCACCTGGGTAGCTCAGATGGTTAAGCATCTGCCTTCGGCTCAGGTCATGATCCCAGGGTCCTGGGATCAAGTCCTGCACTGGGCTCCCTGCTCCTTGGGGAGCCTGCTTCTCCCTCTGCCTCTGCCTCTCTCTCTGTCTCTGTCTTTCATGAATAAATAAAATCTTTAAAAAAAAATAGAAAATAAAATAATCTTAAAAAAAAAGGTTCACGATATAGTCAGAGAGGATTCAAATGTTTTAAGAAAAAGATATTTCCAAACTGCAAAGAGACCTCAAAAGGTCATCTTTCACCACAAGTTCACTATCATCAGGAGGTTGAGGAATTTTGATACTAATACTCTCACATAGTCCTTAAATAAATGTCACTGCTAACCTTTCTCCCAAGGTTTTCTCTTGTGTCCTACAGCCTCTATTTTACCATGTGGTCCCCAGCATCCTCAACATCTTCAAAAATAATTGCTTCCATTTTTTTTTTTTGCTTCAACTAAGAGAAAGGTCTCTATATGCTTGCTTCCCTTACAGAATTTCTTGAATGAAGCTACTTATTTTCCCATCCTCCTTTATTTTCATCCAGACTTGGCAAGGGTTGGGATTAGGATATGGAAAAAGGCAAGGGGGACAATCAGAACATTATTTTAGTTCTCTGTTGCAGGTTGTAGGCCACAAATTTGCCTTCATATTTTAAAAAATCTGGTCCTTTGAACCTAATGATATCTACCCTCTGTCACCTACTAGCTTCCTCCACACTTTGGCACCTTTCTCTGTATCTTAATTCTTGCTACACCTTTGTAAACAACTTCGACATTGATGAGACAACCTTTGACAGTTATGATGTGTCCCTTCATCGCTACTCCAGTGTAATAATGAATCCTGTCATCACCCAAAACTGCTCCACCACTGAAACCATCAGTTCCAGTTATATTCTCTGGACAAAATTCCCTGTACTTCCAACTTTCTCTTTTTTTTTTTAACCTTCTCATTTTCTAACTCTCATTATTTTTTTTTAAAGATTTTATTTATTTATTTGACAGAAAGAGAGACACAAGTGAGAGAGGGAACACAGCAGGGGGAGCGGGAAAGGGAAAAGCAGGCTTCCCGCTGAGCAGGGAGCCAGATATGGGGCTCGATCCCAGGACCCTGGGATCATGATCTGAGCCAAAGGCAGATGCTTAACAACTGAGCCACCCAGGCACCCCTAACTCTCATTATTTCTACTCAGACCAGATGGAAATCTACAATCCTTTCCTTGCATTTAGTACAGTCGGTATCACACAGAAGGTTCACAAACTATAATTAAATGAACAAGGGGTTAAAGTGTAGAGTACTTATCCTGGAGAACATGAGAACGCAATGAACAAAAGTACACAATGTCACAGAATGTCCACAAGAGGTGGAGATATCATAAATTACTGGTCTGCAAAGCTGTGTAATTTCCACTTCAACCCATCATGCCAACCCAGCAACCGAGGTATAAGAATGAAAAGTGAACATCTGGGTTGACTCAGGATTAAAGGTCTGAAGAACAGCAGAGTGGAAGTGTGGTCATAATTCGGATGGTAGGAGTGGGTGAAATGATGGATAGGTTGGAACAAAATAAGGAAGTGAAATCAGCACTGTCACATATATTATTCAGGGTTGGTTAACCTCGCTTTTATTTGCAAATACCCAAAAAGTTCTTCTAAAATTTACCTTATTTGACAAAAATAAGCCTTTGAACATAAAATCAAAGTCTTATAAATTTCCAGTAGGGAAACGGATGGAAAAAACTTCCCTAGTATGATCATACTTATAGTATTTAGCGTAATGAGTAAAACAATTTACTTACCAGTTTAGAAGCCCTGTTCACTTCTTTCCTGATGTCTTCTATTAGAAAACCATAAACTCCTTCTTCTTCTTTACCTCTCTGCCAAATTCCACTTGACATCAACTATAAATATATTCTCAGTTAGAAAACAGATCTTAAGAAACTAGTTTGAAATATATATAAATGTAAAATGTGTGAATATATAAATATATATGTGTGTGTTTGTATGTATTAATATACACACACATATAATACATATAATGTTCCAATAAAAAATGGACATAACTTGAATTTCAAGCACCTCTTATCTATAATAGCTATTTTTCATGGTCAAAGTAAGAGGCTACTCACATTCCTTGATTTGGAAGACACTGTACATTAACAGTTCATATAACTAAAGTGGTTTCTAAAAGTATTCCAGGAAATAACAGAAAAAGGAAGAATGCAAGGCAGAAAACATCTGTAATGAAGTTTTAGAAAAAAAGGCGGTAAATACCGAAAGGTGTAAATGTAGTAATAGTAAACACTATGGCAATAATTCAGTTTATCAGTGATATTTCAGGCTAACTTTAAATGTAGCTGGATTCTGAATCATAAAAGGTATATTTATGGAAACCTACTGAATCATGGTTAACATAAATGTTTGAATTTTTAAATATCTTTTAACTTCAGTTTAAATATGTTAAGGAAATATGAATCAAAAAATGCATGGAACTGTGAATAAGAAATCCTGGCTTGCAAACCAGGCTCTGTGTCCAACTTTCTGGAATTTAATGTCCCTCACCTTAAACACAAAAATAAAAACTGTACTAGATTGTCTCAAGTCTCTTTAAGCTCTAACATTCCATTACCATTTATAACAGTACTGCATTTTCCTGTTCACAATGAAATAGAATCTTGTAAGTGTTGAGCCTAGGGTGGGTATGTTTTGTATTATTATACTCATTAATGAAAAACAGAATACAAAGGAAATTTGATCAAATTAAATATATTAAGTAATTCAAAGCTACTTCAAATTTGTGATTAGAGAAGATTATTTTAATCAATATAATATATCCTAGAGAAACAACAAAAAAAGTAGACATTACCTAAGAATTGGTTATGAAAAAAAACCCAATGGCTAATAAAATAGCTCTCCTAATTCTACTGCATAAAAAGTAAAATAAACTCTCAGAAAAATGAAAAGGTTTTCTTTGATGATACAAAATATAAGATTTCCAACTTACAAATAAATTTGGAATGCCAAATTCATGTTCCCTTAAATCTCGGTACAAAGTAATTAGGTTCCTAGACAAGTCTAGAAGTCTAACCCACAGGGTACTTGAGACACAAAACTAGTCTTAGAGAACCACCAAGAAATATGTTAGATGATTTCTCAAGGAAGCATCTAGAGTTTTAACATGGATGCTGGGGTGGGTATAATAATAGATCTACAAATTTGTTGATACTTCTTCCTTTAAGAGACAGGGCCTAATTCCCTTCCCCTTGAATGTGGGCTAGACTTAATGACTCACTTCTAACAAACAGAATAAAGTAAAAGTGACAGTAGTATGTGACTGTGAAGACTAGGTCATATGGTTCTATCTTGGTGTCTTGTCTATCCGTCCCTCCCTCCCTCTTTCATCACTTACTCTGGAAGAAGCCAGATGCCATGCTGTGAGTACCCTACAGAGGTATCCTCTGTAACCAACAGAGGCCTCCTGCCAACAGGGAGTAAGTACTAATGCCAAAAGCCATGTGAGAGAGCCATCAGAGGTGGATCCTCCAGCCCAGTCTAACCTTCATATGACTGAATGCTGGCTGACATCTCACTTGCAACCTCATGAGAGCCCCTGAGCCAGAACTATCCAGTTCAGCCAATACCAGATTCCTGACCCTCAGAAAACGTTTGAGATAATAACTGTCTAAGCTACTAAAATTCAGGATAATTTGTTAAGTGGCAATATATAACTCATACAGTATCAAGAAATATTGTGTCTATTAACTGCAGCCTTGGCAGGCTAAGGCAATGATGGTGCCATTAAGATCTTAAGGCACAGATTTAGTGAGGTGAAAAGTTGGTGGAGGGAAGGGGAAACAAATGAGAGACTAATTCTCAATATGAAATCACTTTTTCTTTCTTCCGAGTGACCCATAAATTCACCTGTTTCCTTGTCCACAAATATTTACCACCTTTATTTAGAGCTTTTCTTTCTAGGTTGTCTGCAAAATAAAATACTTTCCTTCTCCTCCCTGAACCTTCAAACAACTCTTTTCTGAGATTTATCACTAGCAACAATGGAAACAAGAAAGTGGTAAAAAGATAACTCCCTTAGAGACCTAACCATTTTTTCCTTTTTTCATTTAGCCTCTAAAGAGTTAGGCAAAAATAAACAGATAATGATGACAGGTCTTCCCTCATACATACCAAATAATTTCACAATCTTAGAATTTGATAGATGAAAAACCTGATTTTACGTATAGGCAAAATGAGATCCAGAGAAGCAAAATGACTTATCCAAGTCTCAGAAACCAGCCATCAAAATCTAACTGTCTTCTTTAGAAGAGTATCAAATTTCCAGGATTTAATTATAAATTATACTCACCAAACAATAGTAATGTACAGTGAGATTCCATTTCTCATTAGTTTTCTTTTCTCCGTATTTATTAGGACAGTCATCATTTTTTCGACAAAAAACACAAGCTAACAGTGAAAAAAGTAAATAGATATAAAAATATTTTTAAATTTTTTAAATAAAACCTATGGAATTGGAGCTTCTCTCAAGTGATGTATTCAATTCTTTCTGAGAGCAAATCACATTATTATCAGTAACTTAAATTTTTAACACTTATTTCTAAAGCAATAAACATCGTTTTAGACTTTACATTTTTAATTTTAATAATGAATTCCAGTATATAATTAAAATGGCAACTTGTAGGGCAACATCACAGAAAATAATGGATTAGAAACTCCAAAACTCTATCTCCCCACTAAAGCAAAAATTAAGCTGCCAAAAACTGTCAATCAACTTTTCAGAAATTCCGAAATCTAATTTTAAAAACATAACAATTAGGAGAATGCTCCATAAAGAAACAGAATGGTAAATTCTGATGAGCACTTTGTAGCATTTTAACTTACCTGCCTACCATCCCCCACTCTCCAGCTGAGCAATGAATGGCCTTAGGTTCGATGGCCCATTTTGGATTTGTCCAAGAGGAGGTAAAATGGTTTGGATTGTCCAAGAGGAGATAAAATGGTTTGGATTGTCCAAGAGGAGGTAAAATGAAACTTGTTCTTAAAGAAAAGTGATTGTGTGTTTTGATCTGTGTGGTGGATCCCTGAGGGATGGGCTCAGATGCTTGCCCTTGTTTTGCCTGCCTCAGAACTTTCTCTGTCAAAAGTGTTTAAGACAAATACACTAGATGAAGCAGCTTGGAGTTAAGGGTAAAAGATAGGACAAGCAGGTGACAGACCAAAAGACCTACAAAAGAAGCTGGGAAAAGGAGATATATGGGTAAATAAGGGCTTTGAAAAGCTCCCACAGATAACGGGGAATCTAGAGGACGCACATATGCTCAAGGCTGGATGCATGCTCAGAAAAGACCCCAGAAACCCTAAGCTTTCACCTCTGGCTGATCTTTATGTAAGCCAATATGAAAAAAGACCCCCAAATCAGTAACAATTTTAACCTAAAAGAGCTAGAAAAATGAGAGCATATTAAGTCAAAAGCTAGCAGAAGGAAGGAAAAAATAAACCCTACAGCATAGATAAATGAAATAGAAAAAGAGAATCAATAAAAACCGAAGTTGGTTTTCTGAAAAGATCAACAAAACCGACAAAACTTTAGCCAGACTGACCTAGAAAAAAAGAGTAAATTCAAAACTTAGGGAAAAGCTACAGAAATCAAAACAGTGTTGTAGTGGCATAAGGACAGTGATATAGATCAATAGAGGAAAAGAGGCCAGAAATAAACATATATATCTATGGTCAATTAATTTTGAACAAGAATGCCAAGGTCATTCATTGGGGAAAAACAGTCTCTTCAATAAGTGGTACTAGGACAGCTTGATAGCCACATGCAAGATAATGAAACCTAACCCCTACCTGATACCATATACAAAAATTAAATCAAAACAGATCAAAGATGGGGTGCCTTGGTGGCTCAGTCAGTTAAGTGTCTGACTCTTGATTTTGGCTCAGGTCATGATCTTGGGGTCCTGGGATCATGCCCCATATCAGGATCTGTGCTCAGCGGGGAGTCTACTTAAGATTCTCTGCCCCTCCGCCTCTCCCCCAGCTCACAGTCTCTCAAATAAATAAATAAATCTTTTAAAAAGCACAACAGATCAAAGACCTAAACATAAGCACCAAAACTAAACTCTTAGAAGAAAATACAGGGGTAAATCTTTATAACCTTGGATTGGCAATGGTTTCTTAGAGATCACATGAAACCAAGGGCAAAAGTAAAAATGAAAAAAAAATAGATAAATTGGACTTCATCTAAGTTTTAAACTTTTATGCAAAGGATACTAAAGAGAGTGGAAAGACAATCTACAGAATGGGAGAATATATTTAGAAACCATATAACTGTTAAAGGTCTAGTGTCCAAAATGCATAAGAAATTCTTATAACTCAACAACAAAACACAAACCAATTTTAAAATGGAGCAAATGATGTGAATAAACATTTTTCCAAAGAAAAAATATAAATAGCCAATAAGCATATTAAAAGATGTTTAATATCATTAATCATCAGGGAAATGCAAATCAAAACCACAATGAGATATCACTTCACATCCATTAGGATGGCTATAATCAAAATGTCAAAAAATAACAAATGTTGGCAAGGATCTGGAAAAATAGGAATCCTCACACACTGCTGGTGGAAATGTAAAATGGTACAATGACTTAGGAAAAATAATTTGACAGTTCTTCAAAAACTTAAACATAGTTACCGTATGACACAACAATTCCACTCTGGGTATATATGCCAAAGAACCGAAAATGGATGTTCAAATACTTGTATACTAATATTTATAGCAGCACTGTTCTCAACAGCCAAAAAGGGAAAACAAACCAAATATGTATCAATGGAAGGATGAATGGATAAATTAATATGTTATATCCATACAATGGAATATTATTCGGCTGTAAAAAGAAATGAAGTACTGATAACTACTACAACATAGATGAGCCTAGAAACATTATGCTAAGTAAAAGAAGCCAAGCACACGAGGTCACATACTATATGACTCCATTTATATAATAGATTACATTATCCAGAATAGGTAAATCCACAGAGACAGACAAAAAAGCAGATTGGTGGCTTCCAGGGACCAAGGAGAAGGGAAATGAAAAGTAACTGCTTAATAGGTAGTTTCCTTTGGGGATGATGAAAATGTTCTGGAACTAGATAGTGGTGATGGTTCCCACTGGCTCCCTGCTGGGCAGGGAGCCTGCTTCTCCCTCTCCCACTCCCTCTGCTTGTGTTCCCTCTCTCGCTGTGTCTCTCTGTCAAATAAATAAATAAAATCTTAAAAAAAAATGGTGAATTTTATGTTATGTGTACTTTACCACAACAATAATAGTTTTTAAAAGGCAAACTGTAGTCAGGGAGATCTGAGTTAAATCTTGGCACTACACTCTTGCTATGTAACCCTGGACAAGTATAATTAAAAGGGTGTGGAAGGTACATATAACTGAATAGACATTAGTATAATTATCAATCTTTTCTAACTTATGATGTTTACTTATACAGAAAATTTCTAATAAAACAATGAGAAAAACACTAGCTGAAAAGAAAAGACTGAGAATCTCAAGGCAGCAGATGAATACAAGATGAAAGGAGCTTGAATCTCTAAGTGATTGCATGGAGCAGAAACTCCCCATTTGCCCCAACTCCCCTAACCAATCCACACTGAATTGTAACATAAGCCAAGTAATAAACTTTTATTGTGTTAAGCAGTAGGACCTCAGCATTTACCTATTACAGCAGCTAATCTTATTTACTATTAGCTTAAAATAAAGTCTTATTACTAATTATTTAGCTAATACATGTGATCAAGAATGAATGTTATGCATTGAAACGGTACATTTGTTAACAGACTACTCACAAAATAGATTCTAGGACTGGAAAAAAACATTATGAGCTAATATTTAATGTCGTTAAAATATCTCCCCTATATTTGCCCTCCCTCACTATAGGTTAATGAGATAAGCTGTAACTGAAAGCCCTTTCTTTCCTCAATCTTTCAAAAGATTTCAACTCTCCTTCGTTCTGACCACATCAACTCTAGCAAATTGCCATTTGTTTATTGGACATCTCATACCAGCAGCTCTCATCTTAATTCCTTCATTCCCAGTGCCTATACTCTTAGTTCTAAGCGTGCATGCAGCTATCAAGAGGAAAAGGAATACAAGGAATGAGCTGAGACAATAGAACGGAAGTACTCATGATGAGCAGTGGATGGAGCTGCATTTGCTATTATGCTGTGGACCAGCAGCTTTTCCATTTGTTCCCTTCCTCCCTTCATCCAGATATGGAGGCACTGGATGCAGAACAGACTAGGTTTCAGGCATGCATTTTTTTTTTTTTTTTAAAGATTTATTTATTTATTTTGAGCGAGTGAGAATGAGAGAGAGAGAGAGAGTACATGAGAGGGGGGAGGGTCAGAGGGAGAAGCAGGCTCCTCGCTGAGCAGGGAGCCTGATGCGGGACTCGATCCCGGGACTCCAGGATCATGACCTGAGCCGAAGGCAGTCGCTTAACCGACTGAGCCACCCAGGCGCCCCGGCATGCATTTTTATAAGTAGACTGCTTTTGTTTGTATTTGTTGTTTTTGAATTCTAATATTTACAATTCAGTAACATTATTCTGACTTCACTATATTAAATAGATCACCTTCTAACTATGGCAAATGATACTGGCTGTATTAAAATAATGACATAGGGGCGCCCAGGTGGCTCAGTCGTTAAGCGTCTGCCTTCGGCTCAGGTCATGGTCCCAGGGTCCTGGGATCAAGTCCCGCATCGGGCTCCCTGCTCCATGGGAAGCCTGCTTCTCCCTCTCCCACTCTCCCTGCTTGTGTTCCCTCTCTCGCTGTCTCTCTCTCTCTCTCTCTCTCTCTCTCTCTGTCAAATAAATAAATAAATAAATCTTAAAAAAATAAAATAATGACATACACACATATAAGTAAAAAAATTGAGTCAATCTTAGGAAAAATACTAAGTAAATAATAGTAAAGGTAGTATTTGCAGTCTACAAATACATGAAGTAGACCATGAATTACTAAGTTTCAGAACAATTAGCACAGTGGATAGAAGTCTGTAAGTAAAAGCAGAAAAGCAAAGTAGAGGGAGGATTAAGAGCAAATTTCCTTATCCAACATGATGTGTTAACAGATATTCTCTATCAGTGATGGTCAAGATAGAGTTTTAAGTATATTTTAATTTGTGAGGGAATCAAAAAATAAATCTTAAAAAGGGTAGATGAGGGGAGTAGTGGCAGAAGAATATAAATTAACAATTTAAATTTCTCATTTTCCATGGTAGCAAAACAATATATACTGTTAAAACTAATAAATGAAGAAATCAACAACTAAAAGCAAAGGTCTCTGAATCTATTTTAGATTGTTATGAGCACCTACAGGTAAGTTTTCCTTTTCATGTTAAGTTCTGTGTATTGTTTAAAATGGCCTTGCCTGTATTTTTCCTTATATAAGAAAAAGTCATACAAAAAGATGAAAAAAATTGTTTATCAAATAAACAGTGCTGTTTCATTCAGATACAAAGCATACCTGATAAAATTTGGCAAATTGTCCTCTTACAGATTTTTGTTGAAATGAATACATGTAATGTATTCATTTCAAAATGTATACATGTTTTCGTATACAGATGTGTGAACAAAAGCATGGATCAGCGAACTCATTCCTATATTTTGAGCCAGCATTCTAAAAAGTCTTATTGTAATAAAAAAGCAAGAGTAAAATATCTTAATATTTTAAATTATATTTGAAAATGTTTTAAGTATTTTACTTACCAAGATTCTGTGAGGTACCAGGTTTATTTTCATTCATTTTACTAGGAAAAATAAGAACATACAATACAGCCATCTTAATTTCTAAAGTTTCAAGTTATCAACTTTAATAAAATTTAGTCACTGAATAATTACAAATAAGTTGCATAATTATTTCTTTCTCTGGTACTTAATTTTCTCACCTTTCACATATCTAAAACCATTAGTTTTCAACAAGCATGTTAAAGTCTGGGAACAGTGTTAAAATCAGAGGGAATGTTTTTTAGTTGTCAAGAAGATTAAGATGACTACTGTCATTTAGTGGAAAGAGGTCAGGATTGCAGGATAACCTGTAATGCACCAAAAAGACCTGTATACCAAATAGTCTAGACTTCCAAATTTCCAGCTGGATGTTTGAATAGGTTAAAAACACTGTAATTACATTAACCTAGAACCTAAGCCCATTTGACACATAAATACAAAGTCTTTTTTTCCTTGCTATTTTAGAAAATGAATTATTTTCAAACTACAACTTCTATGTAAGTCAAGAAAATTTGTATTTTATTTTTGTTTATAACTTTATCAAGAATTGTTCATTATTTAGGGAAAAAAGTCACATCATCAATAGCAATGCCAGTGAGTAGCCTACAAAACAATCCTTATCAAGCTATATTTGTGAATTGCATTTGCAGGGATTCTTCACAGAGCTACAAGCATCTGACTGCCATATCACATCTTCTAGTAAAATGTTCAACCTTGTGCATTCTGAAAGACATTGATCTGCCTCTGTTTCCTCACTCCCTACTCGTTAACAAAGTTACTTACATTCACTACTGAAACATACCTTTTTGTTCTCTAGTTTGAAAAGATCAGAAGATTATCTTAACATCAAAGTTTCACTTTACCAAAAATATATAAACAGCCTACTTAAAATGTTACGAGATTCAAATAGATAATGTATGTGTGAGCTCTCGGAATTTAAGTAGAAAAGAATAAACTTAAAAATGCTACTAGGTAAATGTAATCTCATTTTAGTTTTCAAACCAATGCTCAGAGAAGTTAAACAGCTGTCCAAAGTCAGAGCTAGTTGAGTGGAAATAGAATAACCCATTACTGAGTGACTATACCACTTTACATGAAAATAATAAAAGAGTATAATAAATAACACAGAATATTAAATGTCAAAGGAAGGATAAAAACCCCCTACAAAGATTACTATCAAATTCCATCAATGCTTTTTTAGAATTTGGAATTTATATTTCATACTGATTGTAAGAACTGTTTTGGGTTTAAACACTGATTTTCTCATATCATTTTTGTGTTTTTATAAAAAGTCACAGACCAAATTTGGGTCATTTTGTCTCCAAGCCTTCGGTATTTCCTGGTTCTTCCTTACAAAAAATCACATGTGCCATTGAGATTGGTAGGTTTTTTTTTCTTTTTTAAGGTTTTCTTTTTTTTAAACATTTTATTTATTTGAGAGAGACAGTGAGAGAGGGAACACAAGCAAGGGGAGTGGGAGAGGGAGAAGCAGGCTTCCTGCAGAGCAGGGAGCCGGATCGATCCCAGGACCCTGGGATCATGACCTGAGCCAAAGGCAGACGCTTAATGACTGAGCCACCCAGGCGCCCTGAGATTGGTAGTTCTTAAAAAGAATCCATAAAACAACTAAAGAGCCCCGTGTTAAGCAGTCTTTGCAATTAAGTAGGTCCAGCCTATCTTTCCCATCTCCTCCCCACAACCATTAATGCAACGTTAAAGTAGTATTTTAGTGTTTTCTAGGGGCACCTGGGTGGCTCAGTTAAGCATCTGCCTTCGGCTCAGGTCATGATCCCAGGGTCCTGGGATTGAGCCCCACATCGGGCTCTCTGCTCAGTGGGGAGTCTGCTTCTCTCTCTCCCCACCTGCCCATCTACCCCACTCATGCTCTCTCTTGCTTTCTCTCAAATTAATAAATTAAATATATTAAAAAAAGTGTTTTCTATTTTTTTTTTTTTTAAGAAGCACAGATTTTACTCTACAGGCATATGACAACACTTTTGATGTTTATACATGTTCATACAATGACTGCAGACTGCCCCACTAGCCAGACTGACTAAGGATCACAACCTGATTTTAAAACATGCTAAAAGATGTATGGAGATAGGGGTCCATCTTAAAACCGATGAAATACAATAAATATGAAGATTAAATGCCTCTTTTATTAGGACTTCTTTATAATTCAACTTTTTCCAGTTATATTTTTTTATTAGTTTCAGAGGTAGAATTTAGTGATTCATTGGTTGCATATAACACCCAATGTTCATTACAAGTGCCCACCTTAATTTAATGCCCATCACCCAATTATCTCTTCCCCCCACCCACCTCCCCTCCAGCAACCCTTAATTTATTTCCTAAAGTTCAGCCTCTATAATTCAACTTCTGACGAATTCTGCATAAAAATCTATTCACATATAAGTACATGTTTATTCCATAAACATATAACTGTAGTTCACGTAAACATAAAAATTTTAATTTATAAATGATGCTTAATCAAATCCAACAACATAGATTTATATTCGAGATCCACTCTCTCCAGTTTATAATTCCTACCTTCTCCCCTCTGTGGGTAAATTGCAACTATCTTTTTTTTACTTTTAGATTTATTGTAATTCAGAATAATGATTGAGGTCCACAACACAATTATAATAAAGATATTTAAAATTCTCTCAATGACCTTAAAGCAAACATTAATCACATATTACTTTGTATTATGTTTACTTCAATTTTTTTAATTCTTCAGCTACGCTGGCAAATTCCCCGAGGGTAAAATTCCTGTATTATTCAGCACAGTGCTAATAAATATTTGAATATGACTGATACATAGTCCAGAGATAATGATATGACGAGCAAGGTTCTAGACTACATTTTCTATGTGGCTACATCTTCTCTTCCTCTTCCCCTTCCCACTGCAAGGACCCAAGGCATCTCTTGGTGGACAGTGTGATGAAGTTCTGTTGAGATCTTTATAACATATATAATAACTATGTTACCTTAAGAAAAAAGGTGTCTGAATTTTTTGTTATTACTAGTCTCAAAACTCTGCACTAAAACAAGAGCTTTCTCATAGTTACAAATAAATGTAAAAGAATTAAAAGTGAACCAATCTCACATGACACACACACACACACACACACACACACACACACACACACACACACAGAGTATCATAGAGTATGTAGAGAACCATGCTGAAAAGCCTCCAAATGTCATAGGCTATAAGCTGACCATAAGATCTCCAATGCTAGCAAAACATGTATGGGAAAGATTTTTCCTATGTATGCCAATATCTAATAAACACTTTATGTAGTTTTTCAAAGTATATTAATATACACAATTCCACATAGACCAATGGAACAAAACTAGAAAGCCTAGAAATAGATCTTTTTCCAGTCATTTGATTTGCAACAAAGGTAACAAAGCAATCAACGGGGAAAAGTCTTTTCAACAAACAGTGCTGGAAAAAGTGGATATCCATATGGAAAACAAATGAACAAATGAACCTTGATCTATACTTCACACCATGAAAATATTAATTCCAAGTGGATCATAGACCTAACTGTATAAGCTACAACTACAAAAGTTTTAACAGAAAAAGTAATAAATTTTACTACATAAAAATTAAAAGCTTCCACTCATCAAAAGATATGACCAAAAAAGTAAATATATATGCCACCGTAAAAGATGTGTCTGACAAAGCTTTGTACCTAGAATATATAAAGAACTCCTACAACTCAACAAATACAAAGCTAACAATCCAATACAAAAAAAAAAAAAGGGCAGGGCACCTGCGTGGCTCAGTCGTTAAGCATCTGCCTTCAGCTCGGGTCATGGTCCCAGGGTCCTGGGATTGAGCCTCCATGCTCTGTGGGAAGCCTGCTTCTCCCTCTCCCACTCCCCCTGCCTGTGTTTCCTCTCTCGCTGTGTCTGTCTCTGTCAAATAATAAAACCTTAAAAAAAATTAAAAAAAAGGCAAAAGACATGAATGGACACTTCATGAAGGAAGATATGTGAATGGTTAATAAACACAGGAGAAGATGTTCAACATCATTTGTAATTAAGATAATAAAGATTAAAACCAAGGCCCTGCTGGCTGACTCAGTTGGTAGAGCATGTAACTCTTGATTTCAGGGCTCTAAGTTTGAGCCCCAACATTGGGTATAGAGATTACTTGAAAATAAAATCTTAAAAAAAAAGTTAAAACCACTATGACAGACCACTTCATACCCACAATAACGGTTAAGATTAAGAAGACTATCAACACCAAACATTGGAAAGGATATGAATCAACTGAGAAAATCATATAAATTGTTGGAGGAAATGTAAAAGTGTTAAACAGATACCCATACACTAGCCATTGATGCAGGAATTTCACATCTAGTTATTTATCCAAGAAAAATAAAAACATATACAGACAGAAACCTTATGCAAGAATGTTCATAGTAGCCTTCTTCATGATACTCCAAAGCTGAAAACCCACTAGTTCACCACTAAGAAAATGGATAAACTAATTGCAATTTATTGATAAAATACACTACTGCTTAACAATAGGGGCGCCTGGGTGGCTCAGTCCATTGGGCATCTGCCTTTGGCTCAGGTCATGATCTCAGGGTCCTGGGATGGAGCTCTGCATCAAGGTCGCTGCTCAGCAGGAAGCCTGCTTCTCCTTCTCCCTCCACCCTCCACCCCCCACCCCATGCTCACACTCTCTCTCCCCCCAAATAAATAAATAAAATCTTCAAAAAAAACTACTACTTAGCAATAAAAACGTAGGAAGTGCTGCAAGATGCAAAAAAAAAAAAAAAACCCACAAATGAACTTCACAGATATTATGCTGAGTAAAAGAAACTACATACCATTCATATTTACATTATTCCATTCATAAGGCGTTCTGAGGCTGGCAAAATTAATCCACCATGAAAATATCAGAACAGTGCTTATCTCTCAGAGAAATGACTGGAAAAGGACATGAGGAAACTTTCTGAAATATCCTACTTTTGCTAAGAGGATCTAAGTCAGTAACTGATAGATCCTTAGAAGGATCTAAGTCAGTAATTGAGAAGAAATCTCAATTTCCAACAAAGATACAGAGCTATGGATATGGGCTTTCTGAACACAACATTCCTCCTTCCTCTTAATTTTGTAGCTTTCAAGGAAACAACACCATAGGTCCACTGTGTAGTCCAGATCGATTGCTGACTCCTTTAGTTTACACACAGCCCTGGCTTTGCCTGATCTTATCAAAACACTAGTTCATTTAAATTTCACCTAAATGCCACCCTTCTCCAAAATCCTTCAAGAAATTGTTTTACCCTTTGTTTGGTGAGAAGCCCTGTGGTTCCTCTGGTCTGCAATCTCTCTCACTGCAATGAGTTAATAAACCTAACTTTATCACATTACAGGTTTATCTCTGGTGGTTTTAGGCTGACTTTTAGGTCACAAAACAATTGCTGAATATTATTCAGGAGTTCTGTATACTATTCTTGTAACTTTTCTCTAAGTTTAAAATTATATCAAAATTAAAAGCTATCCCCAAATTGGATTTTTAAAGATAGCACACAATTCATACTTTTGACCAGTTGACATTAGCCTTCTTCTTAATCCCGACCTGAAATAAAACTTTTTTCTAAATCCTGATTGATGATCACTTTATTTCAGTCTCCAAAACTTTAGCAAAAAAGAAAGAAAGAAAGAAAGAGGGGCACCTGGGTGGCTCAGGTCATGATCCTGGAGTCCTGGGATGAGCGGCTGGCTCTCTGCTCAGCAGGGAGCCTGGTTCCCCCTATCCTTCAGCCCCTCCCCACCATGCTCGCACTCTCTCTCTCAAATAAAATCTTAAAAAAAAGACTATTCATATATTTTTAATTGATTTTATCATTTGTTCTCCTTCCAGTGTATGAACTTTGAAACTTCCTAAGTAGAAGGAGGAAAATGTTATGTAAATATATGTCTCAATAACAGCCCAAGTCTTAACAGACTTGGTGTTCTAAATAATAGCAAACTATTCTCTCCTTCCTTGAGACACCATGAACAATTTAATGAAGAGTTCCAAGAAGCCACTGTCAAAAAGTATCTGAGTCTCTTCCACTGCTTACCTCCACTTGGCCAATTAGTGACACTCCTCCCTTCAAAAGATGAAGCCTGATTTCCCTCTCCTTGATTGTGGCCATGCTTAGTAACTTGCTTCTACCAAAAAGGCTGGCAGAAATGACAATGTATGACAAGGTCATAAAAGTCACCGTGACTTCCTCCTTACACTCTATCATGGAGGAAGCTAGCTGCCAGGTCATAAAGACTTTGAAGATGATCCTTGGAAAAGCCTACTTAAGCAAGAGTGAGCCATTTTAGAAGCAAATCCTTCAACCCCAATTAAGCCTTCATATAACTGAACACTAGCTAACAAACTGAGAGCAACTTCATGGGAGACCCTAAACCAGAACCACACAGCTAAGCTGCTCCCAAATTTCTGACCCACAGAAACTGTCAAGATGTTTGTTGTTCTAAGTCACAAAGTTTTGGGCTGATTTGTTACACAGCAACAGATAACTAATACAATAAAGTAAGCCAAATTCCCTCTTGTTACAGCAGGATAGCTATTCTAAAAGTTTTTTCGTGAGATTTTTTAGGATTTTCAATATATGATTGTGTCATCTGCAAATAGACAATTTTACTTCCTCCTTTCTGGTTTGGATGCCTTTTATTTCTTTTTCTTGCCTGACTGCTCAGGCTAGGAATTCCAGCCATGTTACATAGAAATGGTGATAGTGGGCACCCCTGTTCTATTCCTGATCTTACAGGAAAAGCTTTCAACCTTTCACCGCTGAGTATGTTAGCTGTGGGCTTGTTATGTTTGGCCTTTAATATGTTGAGATATGTTCCTTCTGTACCCAATTTGAGAATTTTTATCATGAAAGGATGTTGAATTTTCTTAAATGCTTTATCTGGATCTATTGATATGACCGTTTGATGTTTATTTCTCATTCTATTAATCTGATATGTCACATTCACTAATTTGCATAGGTTGAACCATCCTTGCATCTGGAATGAATTCCATTCGATCATGGTGTATGATCCTTTTTTTAAAAATTGAAGTATAGTTGACATACAATATTAATTTCACATGTACAACAGTGATTCAACATTTACAAACATTACAAAATACTCATCAAAATAAATCGTTACTATTTCTCACCATATAAAGTTATTACAATATTATTGACTATATTTCCTATACTGTACTTTTCATCCCCCATGACTTATTTATTTTATAATTATAAGTTTGTACCTCTTAATCCTCTTCACCTATTTTACCCATTCCCTCCCATACCCCTCTGCTTTGGCAACCATCAGTTTGTTCTTTGTATTTGTTCTTTGTATTTATGAGTCTGTTTCTGATTTTTTGGTTTTTATTTATTCATTTTGTTTTTTAGATTCCACATATAAGTGAAATCATATGGTATTTGTCTAACTTATTTCACTTAGCATAATACCCTCTAGATCCATCCATGTTGTCACAAATGGCAAGATTTCATCTTTTATGCCTGAGTAATATTCCGTGTAAATACACACACACCATATCTTCTTTACCTATTCATTTATAGAGGGACACTTGGGTTGCTTCCACATCTTTTAAATAATGCAATAAACATAGGGATACAGGTATCTTTTGGAATCAAGTGTTTTCATTTTCTTCAGGTAAATATCCTGATGTGGAAA
Organism: Eumetopias jubatus; assembly: GCF_037043125.1. Taxonomy (NCBI): domain Eukaryota; kingdom Metazoa; phylum Chordata; class Mammalia; order Carnivora; family Otariidae; genus Eumetopias; species Eumetopias jubatus. The sequence continues at coordinate 65,322,474 of NW_028274813.1, forward strand.
TAGTGGATTATGTGGTATCATGATCATTTAATGTGCTGTTAAATTTGGTTTGATGGTATCTTGTTGAGAATTTTTTCATCTACACTCAACAGGGATATTGGCCCGTAGTTTTCTTTTCTTGTAGTGTCGTTACCTGGCTTTGGTATCAGGGTAATGCTGGCCTCCTAAAATGAGGTTGGGAGTTGAATATATAGTTTAGAAAAGAAATACAAGGCCAACAAACAAATGAAAGAAAGAAAGCTGGAAAAAAAAAACACAAAACTGCGGAGTATCCCTCCACATATGAATTTCAAGGAACCCTCGACAGTCAAAACCAAAAAATAAAAAGTGAATGATTTATACTTCCTAATTTGGACACTTACCACTACAGCTATAGTAACTGAAAAAGGTTAGTACTGGCATGAGTATAAACATATAGATCAATTTGAAAAGAGTACAGAAATAAAGCTGTAAGTCTGTGATCAACTAATTTTTGACAAGGGTGCCATGACTATTCAATAGGGAAAGAACAGTCTGTTCAACAAATGGTGCTGGGACAAATGGGTAGCCACAGGCAAAGCAATGAAGTTGGATCCCTATCTTGCACTAGATGCAAAAATTAACTCAAAAAACAGATTGAAGACTTAATATGTAAGAGCAAAAACTATAAAAATCTTAGAGGGAAACATAGGGTTATGTAAATCTTTCTGACCTTGGATTTGGCAACGATTTCTTATATATGACTCCAAAACCATAAGCAAAAAAACAAAACAAATAATTTGGACTACACAATCAAGAGAGTCAAAAGACAATCCATAAAATGGGAGAAAATATTTGAAAATCATATATCTGATAAAGAGCAAGTATCCAGAAATATTTAAGAAACTTAGAACTCAACAACAAAATGACAACCAAATTTAAAAACAGGCAAATGGTCTGAATAGACATTTCTCCAAAGAAACTATTTATACGATCAACAAGCACCTAAAGAGATGCTCAACATCATTAGTCATTAGGAATATGCAAATTAAAACAACGAGATACCACCTGATGCCCACTCAAGTGAGTATAATTTAAAAACCAAGAATATAGAGGGGTGCCTGGGTGGCTCAGTCAGTTAAGTATCTGCCTTCGGCTCAGGTCATGATTCCAGGGTCAGCAGGGAGCCTGCTTCTCCCTCTCCCTCTGCCTGTCACTCCCCCTGCTTTTGCTGTCTCTCTCTCTCTGTCAAATAAATAAAATCTTTTTAAAAATTTTTTTTAAAAAAGCAAGAATAGAGAGAAATTGGAAACCTCATACGTTGCTAATGGGAATGTAAAATGGAGAACCTACTATGGAAAATAGTCTGGCAGATGCTCAACACATCACATGTAGAACTACCATATCACCCAGTAATTAAATTAAACAAGTAAATCCACAACCACAGTTGGAGACTTTAACACCTCTCTATCAGAAATGGACAGATCCAGTAGGCAAAAAATCAGTAAGGAACTGATTTGATAGTTGAACTGAACATCATGAAACTAGATATAATGGACTACTTTATCCAAAAACAGCAAAATGCAGATTCTTCTCGAGCTTACATAGAGCATTTGCCAAGAAAGACCATATACTAGGCCATAAAAAAGTCCTTAACAAATTTAAAATCGAAATCATACAATGTCTGCTCTCAGACCACAATGGAATTAAACTAGAAATCAATAACAGAAAGACAGCTGGGAAATCTGAAAAATATGTGGAGATTAAATAACACATTTTTAAAAAACACAAGAGTAAAAAAGATCTCAAAAGAAAATACAAAATATTTTGAACTAAATGAAAATGAAAACACAACTCATTAAAATTGAGGGATGCTGTCAAAGCAGGGCTTAAAGGGAAATTTAGATCACTGAATGCATATATTAGAAAAGATCTAAAATGAGTCATCTAAGTTTCTACTGTGGGAAACTATAAAAAGAGTAAATTAAATCCAAATTAAGTAGAAGAAAATAAGTAATGAGAATTAGAGCAGAAATCAATGAAATTGAAAACAAGAAATCAGTAGAGAAAATAAACAAAACCAAAGCTGGTTCTTTGGAAAGATCAATAAAGTAAGACTCTAGACAGGCTAAGAAAAAAATCAGAGAGGACACAAATTACTAATACCAGAAATTAAAGAAGGGATATCATTACAGATCCTAAGGACATTAAAAATATAATAAAGGAGGGATGGCTGGGTGGCTCAGTTGGATAAGCATCTACCTTCGGCTCAGGTCACAATCCCAGGGTCCTGGGATGGAGTCCCACATTGGACTCCTTGCTTGGCAGGGAGCCTGCTTCTTCCTCTGCCGGCCACTCCCCCTGCTTGTGCTCGCACTCTCTCTCTCTGACAAATAAAATCTTTAAAAAATATATATATAATAAAGGAATATCATGAACTCTATGCACACAAATTTGATAATCTAGATGAAATGGGCCAATTCCTTAAAAGGCACAATTTGCCAAAACTCAAAGAAAAATAAACAATGAATAGGACTGTATCAGAGAAACTGAATCAGTAATCAATAACCTTCCCAAACAGAAAGCACCAGGCCCAGATAGGTTCACTGGCAAATCCTACCAAATGTTTAAGGAAGAAATTATACCAGTTCTCTACAACCTCTTTCAGAAGATAGAAGCAGAAGGAATACTTCCTAGCTTATTCTGTCATCATTACCCTCATACCAATGTCAAAGACACTGCAAAAGAATTTCAGACCATTATTTCTCATAGATGCAAAAAACCTCAACAAAATATTAGCAAATCAAGTCTAACAACTTATTTAAAAAATTATACACCACAACCAAGTGGGATTTACCTCAGTTATGCAATCAAGCTCCTCAAGTATTTACCCAAAGGAAGTCAAAACTTATGTCCACACCAAAATGTTCACATGTTCACAGCACCTTTATTGACAATTGCCAAACCTTGGAAGCAACTAAGATGTCCTTCAGTAGGTGAATGGATAAACTATGGATGATCCAGACAAACTATGGATCATCCAGACACAGAAGAAATGAGCTATCAAGCTCATTGAGAAAGTTTTCAAGAGAAAACTTAAATGCATAGTACAAAGTGAAAGAAGGCAATCTGAAAAGGCTATAAACCGTATGATTCCAATTATATAATATTCTGGAAAAGGCACAACTCTGAAGACAGTAAAAAGATCAGTGGTTGGGAAAGGTGGAGTGTAGAGGATCTTTACAACAGTGAAAATACTCTGTATGATATCATAATGATGGACACTTGTCATCATCTATTTGTCCAAACCCAAACAATGTACAAAATCAAAAGTGAACTGTAATTTCAACTATGAACTTTGAGTGCTTATCATGTGTCAATGTAGGTTCAACGATTTCAACAAATGTACCACTCTAGTGGGGTATGTAGATAATGGGAGAGGCTAGGCATGTGGGGGGGAATCACTATTATCCTCCCCTCATTTTTGCTATGAAACTAAAATTGCTCTAAAAAAATAGTCTTAACAACAAAAGGAAAAGCAATAAAGTTATAAGCTTTACTGACTGTTATAACTAATCTCTGGAAAACAGGTTGCCCTACCCCACTGTTTATTGGCTCCCTATGCCACACTTTCTTATTTCTTCATGATTCCACTGTGATCTCAGCAATATAAAGACCCTTCTGGCTTGGCTCCAGTAGTTTTTGGTATCCCAATTCCAAAATTCAAGAAGAAATAATGTGAATGGCCTAGACATTCAGCTCTTATTCATTCATGTATCTGGTACTTCTTTGGCTGGAGAAGGTGTGTGGAATGGGAGCATATTAGGATCATAAGCTCCTTAGACCAAACCCTACCCAATGGTCTTTAGAGTGATGTCCCTGTATTTTTGGGCAGCTTTTTAAAGAAAAGGTTATGGGCAAAGAGATAAGTAACAGCTATTCAAACTCAAAAGGAAAGGCAAATTTTGCTGTTTTTTAACTCCCCAATATTTTCTTAATTTAGAACTGAATTAACATAGAAATGAATACTTATGTATGTACTTCCCTATTATTATCTAATTACACTAAACATATATTATTCTTGTAATAAAAAAATTCCACCAGGAGAAAATGGTGGAAAAAAAACTTTTTTTTAAGTTACTATATCTTTTGGTACCTAGTTTCTTCATCTTAACATGGGGATAATAATAAAAGTGAGAAAAGTGAGATTAAGTGAGAAAATATGTATAAAGCATCTGGAGTTCTGTGAATGTTAGTAAATATTACTCGTAATTTTTTACCACTTGAAATGTCTTCTGAACCTACAATTTCTATACATATTTTTCTGTATTTGTGAAATTTACAAACCATATGGTATCACTAATATCTCTACTAAGCTATCCAGAATTACATTCTATCACTTCAGAAAAAAAGTAAAAAAAAAAAACAAAACCAAAAAAAACTTCCTCAGCATTTAACAAGACACAATGTGTTAAATTGTTAAGATAACAAGCACTGGTTGGACATATACAGTTTCAGAGTACAAGGACACTCACTGTTCTGTACCCAGAACTGCAGATATAAAGACAAAGGGGACAAGAGCTCTCAGTCTAGTGCTACGTTTCCAACTAAATTGCACAGAGGAAGAAGGCCGCCTGGGGAAGTCTCGGAAAGTATTGGAAACCCACTGGGTAAAATCTTAAAGGGACCTAAAAAAGTTGATGGCTAAGTACATATAAAAATGAGAGAACAGATTTGGACAACGGTACTAGTACAGATAGAACATCACAGGTTGGAAAAGAGTGGTAGAATATTATGAAGCTGATGCTTGCAAAGAGAGGTTGGAACCAGATTGACAAGGGCTTTGTAAAAAAATGAAAAAGTTGATAAATCTGAATTATATGTGGTAGACAAAGAGGAGTCATCAGAGATTTTTAAGAGGCAATAATTGAAAGGACAGACTGCAGAGAGAGGCAGGAAGCATTATTTAAAATAATAATAATAATGACATAAAAAAGAAGCATGAATTTTCTAATTAAATCTAGTTTTTGAACCTGGTTCAAACATTTTGGTACTTGTGTGAGAACTGAACCCTCTTAGCCTCCGTTTACTTATATGAAAATAGTAAATATTGCAGTGCTATATGTGAAGATTGAGATAATGTACGTAATGTGGTTTGTACAATGCTCAGTAACTCAATATAATCGGAGATACAGGTATCATTTACTATGTGCCACACACTAAGATTTTTATATGTGTTGAGTCATTTGACTCTCACAATAATCCTTCAAGATAGGTATTGTTATTATCCCATTAACACAGGTCAGGGATTTGAAGCACAGAAAGGTAAAGCAGCTTGCTTGGGTCATACAACTACCAACTGGTGGAGATGAAATTTTGAACCGAGGCAATCTGACTCCAGCTGCGTGCCCTTAACAGTATATTATAATGCCTCTCGAGGAAAGATCAAGTCAGTGCCCTTAAAACTCCGTCAGGGTGCTCCTGGGTAGAGCAGTTGGTTGGGCTGCAGACTCGGTTTCTGCTCAGGTGGTGATCTCATGGTTTGGGAGATGGAGCACCACAGGCTCTGCACTGGGCATGGAGTCTGCTTGGGACTTTCTCTCTCCCTCTCTCTCAAGTAGATAAATCTTTAATTTTGAAGTGTAGGAATCAGCACTTAACAAACCCTTCAAGGTAATGTGTACAGAAGAAAATTTGAAATTCACTGATGATTTAGGTAGATAGAGCAAAAATAAATGAAAAAAGTCCAGGTAAGGACAAGAAACCTATTAAAATGTAGAGACTAATTTTTTTTTAATTACTATTTGCTGGTAGCGCGCATAAAATGAGCGGAACAGCTGTCTGCAATTCTTAGGAAAGTACAGCTAATGTCTTTGCTGCAATCTTACACAAATGTTTAAATTTCAACAATCATAAATACTGAATATTTAAATCTATTTTTCCTGGCTAATAATGAAACAAAAGTTCACTAGCAGGGATGGGAGAGTAGGAGCAGCAATAGATGAAGAAATGTCTATTTTTAAAAAGATATTTATGCATTGTTATGGTATGATACCCTGGTGTTAAAATCTTAAAAGGAACATAAAATACCGGTTCCTATAAAACAACACAGTATTAGTCTGACAGTGTTCAATAAGGCAAGATCGAAAATTTCTATACATTTAAACTCATTTATATTTTAGATGTAGGGTACACATTTAAACTATTCCAGAAGAAGGCAGACTTTGCTACGGGGTTAAAAAGCGTTTGTTATTTGAGGTAGTTCATCACTAAAATTAATAAAGCAAACAACAAAAAAACAAAACAAAGAAAACCCAATTCCGGAAACATTAGTAGAGTGTTTCCATAATGACTCCACAATAACCCATTTGGCCAATGAATGAAGGAGGCGAAAGGGCAGATCTGTGGAACTAGCTAAACCTTATCCCTATTGTTAGCAAACTAAGACCTTTATGAATTACCGCTGTTACTACAGTCAGTTTAAATGAGCAAGAGTCTCGGATTTTTGCGGTACAAGAAAAATGTCAATCGTGAAAGAAAAATATCCGGGTTTTAAATACAAAGGATACTCAGATTTCAGTTTAAATCCCCACCGGGCATTTCAAAGACTGTCATTTCCCTGCGGTCCAGAGTAATAAAGACGACTCTGAGTATCACTCTTAGGAGGAACCCCAAGCCACGTACAGTATCTCCTCATTCTAAACCTGCCCCCAACCTTCCATCTTTAATAAAGGAAGATTCTTTTTACCTGTAGTAACGCTTTCGCAATTAGATCTAACTACTGTTACAGCTTCAGCATTCGAGTCCAATTGGCGGAAATACTAAACTGTGTTTACCAGAACGTCAGATTAAACAAGGCTTAATCTCGGGGGCGGGTGGCCTCGGAATCCTAAATACTCAGAGTCGGCTCGTGTGCGCCGGCCCGGGAGACGCTCCCCAGCGCCCCGACTTCCCAGTCTTCAAGCCCAACCCCACCACCCGACACCCCCAAAGGCACTCCGAGGCCTCCGCTACACTGTCCCGCCTCTCGACCCCTGTCCCCTCCGACGGTCCGAATCCCCTCCCTGGAATACTCAGTTTTTTCCCAATCTCCATTCACTCACCAAGGCGCGTTGGGCAGAAGTTCCAGAATGGTCGTGTCACTTTTCCCTTCTTCCGCGGAGCCGCAAAGCCGACCGCGAGCAGCCCCATCCAACGGCCCACAAGATTCAAATTCGTCCACTTCCGCCTGCAATCCGGAAGGTGCGCTAAGTTCCGCCCCCCGTGAGGCGCGGCCCGCGGCAACGCGGGACGTGGGGGAAGGACGAAGTACGCCGGGCTCTTCTCGGAAGGAACGCGATCTCTGTTGTGCTGCCTGCGCTTCAGTGTCTTTTGTCTGTGTTCTTACTTCACAGGTCACAGGAAGAGCAGGCGCAGAGTCGGTGTCTCTGCCCGGTGACTCTTGAGAGGATCCTCTTGTTTCTGAAATGGACAGAGACGGCGCTGAAGTTTCATTCCTTCAAGGACTGGAGAGAATAAAAGCACTAATGGGGCCCTGACGGTTTTACTCCTTCCATCGCCCCCGCGTAAACAGCTACAGCGAAGAGATAAAAACAAACCGGGCACAAACCTGCTTTCCCTGAATCTCCTCAATTCCGGCAGTCAGGACATTTAACCTCTTTCCCTCCCCTCTCTGAGGAAGACAAAAAGCCAAGTGCGCCAATCACGCTTATTCGAACCACGAAGTGAAAATAAGTGGTGGTCGAGCTAGTTCCTGGTCCCAAATAAAAAACATGAGGATAAGTGTTAGAAGGCCACAACTCTTTTTCCCGCCTCGGATAAGAGACTACTTTACATGATTATTACGTAGTTGTCCTGTGAGATTCTTAGGACAATAGTGTCATTTTCCTTTACCAAGGACTGCTTCTGAAGGGGTGCATCTGGGAGCTAGTAGACAGGAAAAGAAAGACATTTTTTAGCCCCAACCCCTCCAAAAAGGAAACTAAACTCTGATTTTGACGTTGCCACCAGATCATCCTCACAACTGATTTACCTCAACAGATCATTTCAAACCAAGCCATGACAGAACACCTTGAGCTTCTGTCAAGATTGCAATTTGAAAGATTAGATTTCTATGAATTTATTTTACAGATAATCTGACAGAAGGGAGTGTAAAGCTATTAACTGGTGTACTGTTTTTAACAGTGGAAAATAGGAAATAACCTGTGTCTATCAATAAGGAAAAGATTAAGTTATGATACTTTAGGATCTGATACACTGACATTATACGGGCACTAAAAGAAGTAGATCAGTAGGTACTCAAATGAAATAAGGCAAAAAAATCAACTGTAGAAGGACTAAATATTGTATCCATTTGAAGTATGTGTATGTGCATGGCATACAAAGTTTCCAGATGGATAGTAAACTGTAAAAAGTTTTCTCTGGTAGTCAGATTGGTGAATGGATATGTGAAGAGACTTTTTATCTTTCGCTTTATAGCCAATTGAATTTTTAAAAACATGTTTTACTCTTGCAATTTTTTTGTTGAAAGAATATTGTTGGGGCGCCTGGGTGGCTAAGTCGTTAAGCGTCTGCCTTCCGCTCAGGTGGTGATGCCAGGGTCCTGGGATCGAGCCCCACATCGGGCTCCCTGCTCGGCAGGAAGCCTGCTTCTCCCCCTCCCACTCCCCCTGCTTGTGTTCCTGCTCTCTCTCTCTCTCTCTCTCTGTCAAATAAATAAAATCTTTAAAAAAAAAGTTTAAAAAATATGATTTTTTTACAACTGTATAGGCATAAGTTTTGTTTTGTTTTTGATTTTTAAAAAAATTTTTATTGTTATGTTAATCACCATACATTACATCATTAGTTTTTGATATAGTGTTCCATGATTCATTGTTTGTGTATAACACCCAGTGCTCCATGCAGAACGTGCCCTCTTTAATACCCATCACCAGGCTAACCCATCCTCCCACCCCCTCCCCTCTAGAACCCTCAGTTTGTTTTTCAGAGTCGATCGTCTCTCATGGTTCGTCTCCCCCTCCGAAACCCCCCCTTCATTTTTCCCCTCCTGCTATCTTCTTCTTCTTCTTTTTTGTTTTGTTTTACTGTTTTATTTAATGTTTGTCCTCTGAGTTTTCCTTACTCAGTTCTTCTTTTTGGACCCTAAATAAATTCTTCAATTTCTTCCACCAGGACGTTGACAAAGTTATCATCACTAGCAGCCCTGCCATCAGTCAGACCAATGATATTAATTTCTCATCTGCAATGGAAGTTCCCCTTAAAGTCACGGATATATTTTTTCCCGTAGGACTAGCCAGGCTTTTAGTGTATAAATTGTCTAGGGCTGGTGTTTATTGAGTGGAATGTCAGGTTATTTGCACTTTTTAAACTGTTACACTCCCTCCCCAAAGAGTGAATACAGATGAATTTGAATACAATCAGTATTCAAGTAATGCTACAGCATTTCATTAACAAAGAAGATCTGCAATAAATACCCACTGACTAAATCAAAGAGCCTAAGTAATTAGACTAAAGAACATTTTAAAGAAAATATTCACTACAGGATATATTTAAATCTAACAAATCTGGCCATCAAACTGGGCATTCAGATAGCTAATAAAAATGTTTAAATTAAGTAAAATACATTGATATGAGTATTCCACTTACTAAAAGCTGCAAAAACTGGAGGAAAAAAACACACAAAAGTCTTACTAATAAAAATGTTTAAATTAAGTAAAATACATTGATATGAGTATTCCACTTACTAAAAGCTGCAAAAACTGGAGGAAAAAAACACACAAAAGTCTTATTTAGTTTCTGATAACCCCTCAGTAATCTGAATTAGCTGAGAACTGCCCCATAGAAAATTTGAATCATAGCTAATATAACCTTCTCTCTTCCCTGTTTTCCTCCTCCTGTTCACTCCATATGCTTCAGAAAACAAGACAAAAACATTTCTGGGACCAATAGTCATCAATTCACACACAAGAGCCAACACAAAGTGCTTTGGCAGAAAAGCTCCTAGAACCTACTTTGAAAGGTTCTTATCACAAGCAACATGACTGACAAGAACAATAAAATGCCTAGAAATAAATTTTTTTGAAGTATAGGATATGTAAAAAGCTGTCATTGGAAAATGTAAATGATTTCAATATTAACAAATGGAAGATGAATATTTAAGAATGGTTTAAAAAAAGAAGATTAGCAGAGGCTGGTAGTAGGAAATGTGTCTTACTAGATAGTAAAACTTAACACAAAGCTATTATGATCAGAGTTGTAGTGAAAAAATTATTAGCATAAAAAAGATAAATACAGGAGCACCTGGGTGGCTCAGTCGGTTAAGCGGCTGCCTTCGGCTCAGGTCATGATCCCAGAGTCCTGGGATCCAGCCCCGTATGGGGCTCCCTGCTCAGCAGGGAGCCTGCTTCTCCCTCTCCCACTCCCCTTGCTTGTGTTCCCTCTCTCACTGTGACTCTCTGTCAAATAAATAAATAAAATCTTTAAAAAAAATACATAGAGAATCCAGAAAAATTCAACTATACAGACTATTAATATATTATAAAGGTGGCATTTCAGGTTAGTGGGCAAGGAATATTTTCATTCATAAATTAGCAAGAGAAGGCAATAACTGGCTATCTGGAAGATAAAAAGTTAGGCCTCTACCTTGCACCACATGGCAGATAAATTCTATGAGAATTATAAATTGAAATATAAAAAATATAACAAAAATGTATTGGGAGAGGGGCGCCTGGGTGGCTCAGTTGGTTAAGCGACTGCCTTTGGCTCAGGTCATGATCTCAGGGTCTTGGGATCGAGCCCCGCATCCGGCTCCCTGCTCCGCGGGAAGACTGCTTCTCCCTCTCCCACTCCCCCTGCTTGTGTTCCCTCTCTCACTGTCTCTCTCTGTCAAATAAATAAATAAAATCTTTAAAAAAAATGTATTGGGAGAAAAATTAGAAGAATAACAGTGACTTTAGGTTAAAGAGATTTCTTAAGGAAGGAAGGAAACTTAGAAGCCATAAAATAAAAGATGAATAAGCCATGCCAAAATATGACACTTCGGCATAAAAATTATTTTGAGCTGAAGAAGGCAACTGAGAAGCAGATGCAGGAAGAACTCTACCTTCCCCCATCTAACAAAAGCAGGGCATAAATTTCCCTTTGTGAAGATGTTCCTCTCCTCTCTCGTACCCAAAGGAGAACAACCCTTAGCATTGGAGATGGATATGGCGCTGATGAGTCTGCATAAAAAGTCTTACTAAATAACCTTTATCTACCATTAGGTTTCCCCCATATATTTACCTTCCCACAATTTACCACTCCTAGAAGCTCAAACTCCTCTTCCTTTGTCTACTCATTTCACAATTTATCATCCTTCATTAAAATAGTATAGAAGCTCTCAAGCCTAACCACTTCTTTGAGTTTTTACTTTTTTCTGTGGACCCCTATGCATGTAAAATTAAAAAGAAAATTTCATACCTTTCTTCCTGTGAGCCTGTCTTTGCCAATTTAGTTTGTAGGACTCCAACCAAGTTCTACCAAGAGGGTAGAGGAAAAATCTTCCCTCTCCTGCAAATACACATGGCTATGTTAAAGTTTAAAGTATTTATTGGCAAGATACACCATAAAACCTCAAAAGATAAATGAAAGAGTTGTGATAATATTTATAATACATATGATACAAGGTTAACAAACTCTAATGTAACATTGTTACATTATAAACAATGTTTATAATTTGATTTTTTCAGAAAGTAATAAAAATGAGCAAAAGAAGTGATCAAGAGAAAATGAGAAAGGACAATAAACAAGAAAATACTCAAACTGACTACCGCACAACCAAAAACTAATTTTCCTTTCTTGGATTGGCAAAAATTGAAACAAGTCATAACATCCAATACTGGGAGGGTGTGGTGGTAAAATGTACATTCTTGCCTACTGGGTGCATGCATTACTACAACTCTTTCGAAAAAATCACTCTTTGACCAAATTTTCTCAACTTTAGGATTCTCCTGTAGAAACAAACATGATAGTGTGTTTTGTGGCACTCCTAATTAGAAACAACCATCCCCCAGGAGGGAGGTGATTGAGAGTTAGGGTACATCTATACTGTCAAAAGACTTCACAAAGCTGTATTGCTGTCTCCTAAACTATTGCCTCCAAAGTTAGGGCTATTGAACCCCCAAAGACATATAAGTGAAAATGAAGAATGGCATTATTTAATTAGAAAAGTAATAATATTCTGCTCTACAGTAATACTGATAAACCTGGCCCTGGAAAATGGCATTCATTCTTACATTAGCACTCACCAAGAATTGGCACGCGTTGCTGGATTAATTGTCCTTTGCAGCAACTGAGTGGCTGTAAATTAGCCGTATTGGACTACTGGTAATCCTTTCTGCCTTTCACACAAGTCAGATTTTCTTTCTTTCTTTTTTCTTTTTTTTTTAAGATTTTATTTATTTATTTGAAAGAGAGCCAACAAGAGAGAGAGCACAAGCAGGGGGAGGGGCAGAGGGAGAAGCAGACCCTCTGCTGAGCAGGGAGCCCCACGTGGGGCTCAATCCCTGAGCGGAAGGTATACGCTTGACTGACTTAGCCGTTTAGACACCTTAGCCACCCAGGGGCCCCAGATTTTCTTGATCCTCGTCTCCTATTGACACTTAAAGCAAACACTTGACCCAGATTTTGGCAGGTCCTGGTCTCCCCTTCTCATACCCTGGTAGGTCCCTGAATGTCTGTTCCCCTTGAGGATCAATTTCTAGCTTTCTGCCCTTAAATCATTCCTTATTAATCCCTATCAATATTGTGCCTGGTACCCAAGGTTACCTCATCCATCCCTCCTGACTAGTGACCATCCCTGAGACCTTGGAATGAAACTTTTTATTATATCAGGTTTCTTGCTACTCAGAATCCTATCAGAGTCATACAATGAGAAGTGTACTTCTAGAAGGGACCATTCAAAGAGTCTAATCAGGGGTAACTTGGTGGCTCAGTCAGTTAAGCAGCTGCTTTTGGCTCAGGTCAGGATCTCGGGATCATGGGACTGAGCCCTGGGTGGTGCTCCCTGCCTGACCAGGAGTCTACTTCTCCCTCTCCCTCTGCCCTTCCCCCTGCTTGTGCAGTAAGGCTTCTGGTCAGTAGTAGGTTATTAGTAGTTAAGTTTTTGATGAGTCAAAAGTTATACGTGGATTTTTGACTGCATGGGGAGGTCGGTGCCCCAACCCCCGTGATGTTCAACAGTCAACTCTGTATTTTACACTTACAACACATCTCAGTTGTACTAGCCATATTTTAAGTGTTCATAGCCACATGTGACTAGTGGCTTCAGTACTGGCCAGCACAGTTTAAAATATGTCACAATTAGTCCCTCCAAAGAATACAGGCTACCAAGAGACTCAATTCCCAAAATTCTATTTCCCTAACTTCTAACAAACATTTGAAAGCATGAAATAGAAGTAATTATCTTTTCCCCAACTAACTTTGTATCTTAACTATTCCTTCCATATATACCTCAGATTTGTTATTTTCACTTTCTTCTTTAATGACCCTTTTCTGTTCCATAGGCTTTATTCTATGATTCTCAGTAATATTCAAGTACTTTGGAATATACTTATTTGCAAAACAAATTAGCCCATATAATTGATCACTTCTTGTGGACAAGTCATAATGAGAATACTGTACAAAAAAAGGATATGACCATTATTAGTGTCTGACTCCATGATCAATAAGTATTTATTAAGCAACTACTATGCTATCAGCAGTACTAATAAATTTCTGAACGGAGTTTTCACTGTGTACACTAAAATATTCCTTATATGAGTTTGCCTGACCAGTCTTTTACATCAGTTTTTAAACTTGAATCAGCAGACATTTTAGGAGAAGTAGGCTGTTTGCTTCCAAACAGAATTCTTTTCCTCGGTGTCTCAGTCACATAAATGTTTTGATCTAAATTTTTAATCTAACTGTGGTTTGCTGTCTTTTAAGTCAAACACACTACCTCCTGGCAGCAGGAAGCACCACCCAAAACAGCAATTTCAGGTTTCTTGTTTCAGGGTTGTTTGGATAATAAGTAGGTTTATTAACAACAGTGATTTGGAATGATACCATTCCTGCTGGGTAACTGCATGATTTTAGCAAGAAAGGCTCAAAGTTTGCTTGTAGCCAATATGAGACATGGTGTTCTAATATAGGTCAAAGTTATTATCTGTTTTGATAACATTCTTTCTCTCCAGGTTGGTGTTTCAAATCATTGTCTGGACTGCTTTTCTTAATTGCTGTCTTTTGGCCTCAAGTGTTTACATAGAAATCAGAGCCCTTTTCCAGTTAAGAGTAACTCCACATGCAGGCACACACATTGGTAATGCCACCCAGAATAAATCAAGTAATGAACAACATGTTTGAACTGAATCTTAAAAATTCTTGGATACAATTGCTGGCAATCAAAACTGTTTTCAGTGTATTTTGTGTACTTTGATTTTTTAATCCCTCCCAGAATACTCGAGGGAAATGACTTCTCAAGTGAGTTGATAAAGTGATTATAATGAGCCCAATTCTCACCTGCGTGTTTTGATGGGGCTGGAAGAAAATTTCAAATTCTTACTAAGGTCCAGGGCATAAAATTACCATTTAGGAAGCAGGTACTTGCTCAAAGCCTAGACCTTGATGGCTGTTCTTTAGGGAAAATTCTTCAAAGAGACCAACATAGTACAGTGTTCAGAACCTGGCCTTTCAACCTAGACAGCCAGGGACTTAAATACTAGCACTATCACTTAAAAGCTAAGTATGAAGGACCCAATCCTCTGAGCATCACTATTGGTTTATAAAATATAAATCGTAGTAACTACGTCACAGGTTTGTTGTAAACTTTAAATGAGAAGACATTTTCCAGGTAGTTATGAGTAGGCAAAATGGTCATAAGATACAGTCAACATCCTCTTCCTTCCCTCGGTGGCATGAAGAATGCCACGTCCAGTTCCTTTAGGCAGGTGATCTACTTAGAGTTGCCCAGACTCTCCTCCCAACTGGATCTTCACCTTGTTCCTCTCCTCTTCCCTCAGAGCCGACGATAAATTACTCGGTGACTTGCTCTCTACTTTCCACTTTGGCAGCTAATCTGAAAAATTTATCCTTGTTAATATAAAGAGCCAATGGATTAGTTTTAATAAACTCTACCTGTAGCTCAAAAGGACAGTGAGAAATTTGTGGGTAGTCAGATATGACATTTGGTATCTAACTCTCCCTCCTCTTTTTTTCAATAATTTGGGTTTACAAGTCTGGTATCTCAGAAGCAGTTCACATCTTTTTTTGGCATTTGTACAGTAATAGATATTAAATCTTCAGCATGTGGGCAGTGATTACAATGGGCAATCAGATTTCTCGTAAACGAGATTAACTAATGAAAGGCATATGATTAGAAAAGAAAAAGAAAACTAACATTTATTTGATACTTTCCATATTTCAAACACTGTACTAAAACTATTCAAAAGTTGATTTACTTAATCCTGACTAATAAAATAGGTAATGAAACTAGGTTTTAAGGCAATTAAGTAATTTATCCAAGACCACCGTAGGCAGAATTTACCTACGGTGTTTATTTAACTCCAGCTCATTTGCATACAAAACCCATTCTTTATCCATCAAAATATTTTAATTCACACACCCCATGAGAGATAGGAGCAACTTTAAGAAACCTGACATTAACCTTAAACAATCAACTAATAGTAGAGTTTGGCTTTTATGGGAAGTCTTCAGGTAAAATCTGTTTACTAACCTGCAGAATTATAGGATGTTAATTTGGTAAAAGACCTTAGATATATCATCTCTTCTCTACCCCATAGCATGTAAAATCCTCCCGACTTTCTGGGCCTTTTGTAAAACATGTATTCAAGAGAAGTGAGGAGAAAAGAAAGTGGTCCAGAATTCCCCTTGAGCAGATAGGGTTTGGATCTCAAATCAAGCTCCAGTTTTCTGCTCATTTAATTAAGCTATCTATATACTTATTTTTCTAAGAGGGCATTGATATTTACAATGAATCCTGATTGATGTCTGGCATCACTTTACCAAGGTACAATCGCTGCCCAATTTTCAGCTAGTGGCCGGTATGCTTTTGTAGCACAAATCCCATAATACCAGTTGTTGAGGACCACTTGATGATCAGTTTTCCACTAAAATACTCCCAGGAGTTGTCAAATAGTGTGGTAACATTTTGACATCACTGGTACCAGGCAATGTTATCTATAGTATTGAGATGCTTAAGATAGATATAAAGCAAAAGAGATGCAGTGTATCTCACTTATAAAATCTGTGGCAGTGAGACAACTTCCCAATATACATTATCTGCTCCTTAGAGCTCTTTAAAATTCTATTCCTCTAAATAATTGGTTCCAGAACCTAGCTCCTACGAAAGTACCCTAATTTTTATTTCAGCAAAGATAGAAAACTCCATTTCTATCATATCATATCATATCAAGATGATATGATAGGGGATTTTAGATTTATGGCCGCCTGGCCTATTATATTGTTTACCATCTAAATATTCATCCAATGATTGAGTCCAGTTACCCAGGAAACCTTGGGTTTCCTTGATTCATTACAAGAAACTGGTGCCAAGGAATGCTGTGTGTCTCCCAAAGGAAAATGTATACAAATCCATGAATCAGTAAGATTGTATGCTTTAGTCAATTCATGAGTAAATTGCAGCCAGGTGTTGGATTCATACCAGCAAGTGCCTAAAAGCACAAAAACTAACATTAAGAACAAGAGCTTTAAAGAAAAATAAATAAAAGGCATTTAGATAGGGAAGAAAGAAGTAGAACTTTATTTGCAGATAACATGGATTGTCTATATAAAATTCTGAAGGAATCTACAAACAAGTAACTAGAGCTAATACATGAATTTAACAGGTTTTTGGATATAAAATCTATGTACAAAAATGAGTTGTATTTTTATATACTAGCAATGAACACTTGGAAATTAAAATTTATGAAATTATCTGGATTAGGTAATGATTTCTGAGACTCAACACTAAAGCACAAGTGACAAAAGAAAAATTTGATAAACTGAACTTCATCATATTTAAATATGTGCACTTCAAAGAATACCACTAATAAAGGTAAGAGACAAACCCACAGGCTGGGAGAATATATTTGCAAATCATATAATATGATAAGGAACTTATATCCATGATATATTAAGAATTTATAACTCAACAATAAGACAACCCAATTAAAAGATGGACAAAAGATTTGAATTAAAGAAAAGTACACAAATGGTAAATAAACACATGAAAGAATGCTCAGTGTCATTAAGCAGTAGGGAAATGCCAATCAAAAACCACAAAAGAGGGACACCTGAGTGGCTCAGTCAGTTAAGTGTCTGCCTTCATCTCAGGTCGTGATCACTGGGTCCTGGGATCCAGCCCCAGGTGAGGTTCTCTGCTCAGCTTCTCCCTCTGCTTCTCCCTCTGCCTCTCCCCCGCACCACTTGTGCTCTTTCTCTCTCTAATAAATAATAAAAAAAAATCTTAAAAAAACCCCACAAAAGATATCACAAGAAATATAGCCACTAGAATAGTGGTAAAACAAACAAAACAGAAAATAACTAGTACTGACAAAGATGTGGAGAAAACAGAATGTAATTGTGTCCAAGTAGCCTAGAGACTACATATCTCTAACTCACAGACCTCTAGCCACTAGCGTATAACTTGTGGCCTCTAGCTTATAGCTTGACTAATTATAACTTCCTCAAGATTTCAATAGAACACTGACTCTGATGAAACAAGGAGCACTAGCCACTCACTGCTGATAATGTGACCAATTGTTGGATCAGTCATCCAAAGCCTTGGTGAGTATGATTATTCTAATCCTACAGTTATTCCTGTGTATAATTTCACTCATGTACCCCCATGTGCCAAAAATAGTCTGGCAGTTTCTTACAGTGTTTAACAGAATTGTTACATGACCCAACAAAATTACTCCGGGGAATCTCCATAATAGAAATGAAGTACGAGTGCTCACATAGAGACGTGTACACAAACGTTCATAGCAGTATTATTCATAATTGCCAAAAAGTAGAAACAACGGTTGAATGGATAAACAAAATGTAGCGTATCTACACAAAGAATACTATTTAGCAATTAAAAGGAATGAAGTGCTGATACATGCTATAACATGGATGAAAGCATTATATTCAGTGAAAGAAATAAGATACAAAAGATCAGATATTGTATGATTCCATTTATATGAAAGGTCCAGAAAAGACCAATCTATAGAGACAGTGATTAGTGATTGCCTTGAGCTGTCAGGAGGAGATAGGGATTGGTTGCTAATGGGCACAAGTTTTCTTTGTTTGAGTGATCAAAGTATCCTAAAATTAGATTGTTGTGATTTTTGTACCAGTCTCTAAATACAATAACTGCCATTGCATTGTAGACCTATCATGAGTGAGTTTATGGTATATAAATTATATATCAATAAAGCTACTTAAAAATTTGTAAATTTTGTCTTTTTGGATAAGGGTTTCCTGGAAAAATAAGTCATGTCAATAAAGACAAAGGAATGATAAAGTTTTGTTTGTGAAGACAGCAGAATAGTAAAGCCAATTTATGTAGACAATTAATTTACAGGTTTATGGCTTCAGTTTTTAAAACCGATATATATCTTTTTAAACTGTAAACATATCAGATAGTTAACACTGCAATGCAAAAATTAAAATACAGTATGTGATAGAGTGAATGGTTGGTTATTCTAGATTAAGCATTCAGATAAGAGTTTTACAAAAACACCTTTTATTTATATATTTTGCTTACTAAACCTCTGGTTTAGTAATATGAATGATAAAGAGGAGACAACTTTGTGAATATGGAGGTGGGGTGGGGTGGAAGAATGGGAAGAGCATTTCAGCAAAGGAAATAGCTAGTGCAACTAGGGGTCTCTTTGTTCGTACTTCTCTAATGAACTCTTCAATTCCATCTCTCCAGACATCAGGACAATGCATTTCTCTACTTCCTGCCGGTGCTCAGCAAACTCTTGAATTTATTGATCTTTCTTTAATTAAAAAAAAAATCTTTATTGAACCATAATTCACAAACCATAAAATTCACCCATGTTAGGTGTACAATGTAACGATAGCATATTTATAGATTTGCTCAAAAATCCAATTTTGATGACCCCAAAAAGAAACCTTGTAAATAATGTGACTCTTCTTTATACTCCTCTCCTTTTGTTCCTTTCCCTCTCTCTCTCATCAACCCAAGGTTGGTGAAAACTTTTTCACTCTTCTGCATTGGCCCACTGACCAGTAGTTAGGAGCCACAATTTTATAGCAGCTTCCAACATTAAAATTTTGGGATTCTCTGACGTATCCATTCTTTCATTGTGCTTTTCTTTCTTTCCTGAACTTCCTAACTTATTTTCTAGTTGACAGGGTAGGGGCCAAGGGCAGGTTTGGCAGGCCAAGATGGGTACTTTGGCATGAAGATTATTTTGAGCTGAAGGCAACTGAGACCTAACTTCCTTAACTATATAGAAGGATCTAAATTGGGGGTCTTTTCCAGAATAAAGGTTATCAGCAGAAATAAATTTTATATGAGTGACCCCGTGTGGTAGGGCAAACATCTAATTACCAAACAGGTGCTCTTCCTATTGTCCTGTGAAGGGCAGTCCTTTCCTCTGAAGTACCAGCCCTGACAGCCTTCCCCTTGTTCAGAATGACATATAGACCTCATTTTGCCTGTCTTCAGAATTTCCATGTCTGTATGGATTCCCCATATGTACGCTATTAAATGTGATTTTCTCCTGCTAATCTGACTTATGTCGATTTGATTCTTAGTCCAGCTAGAAGGACACTTGAAGGGGACAGGAATTCTTGCTCCCCAACAACGGCATTATCTTTATTATCTCAGGGAAAATTAGAATTGTTATGGCAGAAATCAATGCACGTTTTACTATTTTTAAGACTTCAGCTAAGTCTCTTAAGAATAAAATATTAAGGGGGTGCCTGGGGGGCTCGGTCGGTTAAGCGTCTGCCTTCAGCTCAGGTCATGATCTCAGGGTCCTGGGATTGAGTCACGCATGCCGCTCCGGGCTCAGCGGGTACATCTGCTTCTCCCTCTGCCTCTGCCCCTCCCCACTGCTAGTGGTCTCTCTCTCTCTCTGTGTCAAATAATAATAAAAAAAAGAATAAAATATTAGGGTCCTGAAAGGATAGAAACAAAAAATTAGTGCCAAAACAAAGATAAAATACTAAAATAGATGCAGATATACCTAATTTCTTCCAAGGTCTCTTGCTACCTCCTCAAGGCACCTCACTCTGCCCGGAGACTTTGTTGAGGATACAATTTAATGCACTGTATGAATACTTTCTTTTTCTTAACAGAACAGTAGTAAACTTCCTCCCCTATTGGAGGATGGGGTCCTTAATCTCCTACAGTCCCTGTGAGTGACGGTGGTAAAGAAGGGAAAGCCCTGGTGGAATCAGAGGGAGTCAGAATAGTGGGGAAACCTCCCCTGATTCTAATTCATTTAGTAAATATTTATACCAAGCATTCCAGACTCTGACTGCGCTAGGAGTTTATGACAGTGAAATTTTAGGTGAACAATGCACTGTAAAGAATTATAATTTGGTAGATTTTGCAATAAATATTCATGAAATTTATTGTTTATAACATTCTGGAATAAAAGTTTCACTATGTTTTCATCTATTCAAGTAAATTAATGTCAATAGCCCTTGTCAATGTTTTTACACTGAAAACTAAGCTTTTAAAAAACTATTAACCATCCACTAAATAAATTCCATACTTCCTCATTTGCCTTTTGAAAATAGTAAAGTCAGCAGGAGAGGAGTTCTTGCCAGCATTTACTCAGGTTCCCTCCTGCTATCCTTCTCTTGCCTCCAATCAACCCTTGCTAACTCTTGCTAACATTTTGTTTGTAGAGAGAAGATGTAAATAAAAATTTTCACTGAAGAAGAAATAATAGGCTTATTCCAATGAAATTCTGATTAGAAGCCAAATACTACACATGGTGTTTTTCTGGACTCCTAATTTTATTTTATTTTATTTTATTTTTTTAAAGATTTTATTTATTCATTTGAGAGAGAGAGAGAGAGAGCAAGCACGAGCAGGGGGAGAGGGAGAAGCAGACTCCCCACTGAGCAGGGAGCCCGATGTGGGGCTGGATCCAAGGACCCTTAGATCATGACCTGAGCCGAAGGCAGATGCCCAACCATCTGAGCCACCCAGGTGTCCCCAGGCTCCTAATTTTAAATGAATTTTTAAAGCAGATTTTTCTAGATAGCTAATACATTAGATCGTCCATAAGAATTTATAGTCAAATATATGCCAGAAAAATATTGCCTTATTAGTACCTTACTGAACTTCATATATTATCTTTTCAACACAAATTTGTTAAATGGCTATCCTCAGCTCTTAGAAGACTATTACATGTATAATATGCTGGCATAGTCTAGAGGCTAGAGAGGATGCCAGACTCCTCTCTGGTTCCTCATTTTCATTCATTACCCCACCTCAGTTTTTCTTGAGCTTTAGTTTCTGGGATTTTTCTCTCTCCACTATGGAGCAGATGAAAAAAAGAACTGTGTAGAATGTGCCTTTGAATTACCTGATGGTGAGACAGAAGAGAGGGTATTTATTCTCAAACTCCTGTTCTCCCACTTATTAAGGGTTCTGTAGGTAAACTAGAATGGCTGAAAGCGTGCCCAAAGGCATCCCAAGTGGTGACAGAAGACAAGTCTGGCAGAAAGTAAGAGAGCCTTGCTGTACCTCAGACAAGGTGCTGCCAAGCCACACCTTCCTATAGTTTCTTGTGGCAACAGTTCTGGAACCAAAAAGTGAACCACGATCATGTAAGACAAGACATAGAGGATGTGCAACACAGCCCAGCAGTTCTGGACCCAATTCCAATGTGTGTGTGTTGGGGGGAGGGGTCAGTTTTTCACACCACCAGTCAACTCTCCGACACCAGCTGTGTGTCCGGCAATTCAACTCAATTCTGACACTATCTACTGGAAGATAGCATCACATTCCCCTGGTTAAGGGCTCAGCCCCCCAAGACTGCTTCTCTGTCCCAACTTCAGACCCCAGTCAAAGCCCATCTTATCACCTGTGCTTCTGACCTACATGCTACAGATTGGGGGTTCCAACGACCCCATCCTTGGACTTCAGAAGTCAGTCCAAAGTCCAGGTCAACACTTGTACTTCTGACCAACTGGCTGTGTATCAGAGGTTCCCACATCCCCTCCTTGGGTTTGATTAATTTGCTAGAATAGCTCACAGAACTCAGGAAACTCATTTGCTCCTTAGATTTACCCATCTGCCATTTTACTATGAAAGGATATAACTCAGGAAGAGTCAGACAGAAGAAATGCATCAAGGCAAGTTATGGGGGAAGGGGGCAGATGTACCATGCCTCCCCGGGCACAGCACTGTCTCTGAATCTCCATCTGTGCACCAAAGTGGAATCTCTTCAAATCCCATTTTTTGGGGTTTTTATGGAGACTTCAGTATATCGGCATTAATCAAATCAATCTCTAGCACCTCTCCCTTTCCTGAAGGTCAGTGGGTGAGACTGAAAGTTCTAACACTCTAATCACATGGTTGGTTCTCCTGGCGACCAGCCTTTCTCCTTAGGTGAGATCCAAAAGTAACCTCACGAACATAAAAAAAAAAACACACCTTTATTGCTCTTGTCACCTAGGAAATTCTAAGGGCTTAAGAAGGTCTGGCTGCTCCTGGATGGCTCAGTTGGTTAAGCATCTGACTCTTGATTTTGGCTCAGGGTCCTGAGATCCAGCACCACATTGACCCCCACATTGAGCCCCCACACTCTGGCTCCACACTCAGCAGGGAATCCGTTCCTCTCCCTCTGCCTCTCCCCTAGCTCATGCATGAAATATCTTTCTTTCTCAAATCAATCAATGAATCAATCAATCAATCTTTAGAAAAAAGCAGCAGCAGCAGCTCTGCCAAACAGGAATGAACACCAAATATATATTTCTTATTATTAGTCACAATATCACACGGTTTACTTCTAGCCTGGGCAAAAGAAGACCGTAATGGGTCATGCCCATCTCAACTGAGGACTTTTTTTTAAAGATTTTGTTTTTAAGTAATCTCTACACCCAACATGGGGCTCAAACTCACAGCCCCAAGATCAGGAGCTGCACACTCTACCAACTGAGCCAGCCAGGTGCCCCTCAAATGAGGACTTCCAAGTTTGGAACAAAAGCCTCATGGTAACAAAGATTATATATTTGTCCAGCATTACCTTCTCTGCATACACATTCTTGGAGAGTCTGGCAAGGACATTTAGCTATGGCTTAATGAGATTAGTGTGTTTGGGGACCTGGATTCTTGCCATCTCTCGGTATAATTCTACCTGGTAGGTATGACTGAAATAGGCCATGGCTCTTGACCTCACACAGCACAAGTGTTTCTGGCATATTGTCAACTGAAATGTCTTACTGATTGTGGGATAAGTGTGAAATAAAACCTCTGGTCTTGAAGAATATACCTCCATTACAACAAAAAAATTTTGAATGTGTAAAGCTGATTCTGATTTGACTAAAAGGAAAATATCAAGATGAAAATTTAATTATTAATGTTCACAACTGGGTTTTCCATTGATGGGGTGGCAATATAATAAGAAATGCAGGGTGCCTGGGTGGCTCAGTCGGTTAAATGTCTGCCTTTGGCCCAGGTCATGATCCCGGGGTCCCGGGATAGAGTCCCACATCCTGCTCCCTGCTCCACAGGGAGTCTACTTCTCCCTCTGCCCCTCCCCCCTGCTCATGTGCTCTCTCTCTCTCTCAAAAATGAATAAAATCTTTAAAAAAATAAGTATATAAAAATAAAAAATGTAAAGATCATAAATTCTGTAATAAATAAGGAAAAATAATAATACACATTTATATCTATCTATTTTATAAAGTGCACTTTCTTACTTTACTTTCAGAAATTCCCATCTGCAATTACTTTAAAATCCTTTGAAAGAATATTCTTGGGGCATCTGGCTGGCTCAGTCAGTAGAGTATGTGACTCTTGATCTCGAGGTCATGATTTCAAGCCCCACATTGGATGTAGGGCTTACTTAAAAAAAATTTTTTTTAAAAAGAATATTTCTTTAACACCAAGCATTATATCTCAATTATATTTTAATAATCCTGAAAAATTTTTTAAATATATCACAAATGCAGGAGGCCTAGGTGGCTCAGTGGGTTAAGCATCTGTCTTCTGCTCAGGTCATGATCCCAGGGTCCTGGGATCGAGTGAGCATCAGGCTCCTTGCTCAGCTGGTAGCCTGCTTCTCCCTCTGCCTGACACTCCCCCCTGCTTGTGCTCTCTCTCTCTCTCTGACAAATAAATAAAATCTTAAAAAAAATAACAAACTTCTTCCTAAGTTCTGCTTTATTGGCTTCACACAAAATTTGATATATTGTGTTTTCATTTTCATTAAATTGAAAATATTTTCCAACTTCTTATTTTGATTTATCCTTTTACCATGGATTATTTAGAATTATGATATTTAAACAATGAATCATAGAACACTACATCAAAAACTAATGATGTGGGGTGCGTGGGTGGCTCAGTCGTTAAGCGTCTGCCTTCGTCTCAGTTCATGGTCCCAGGGTCCTGGGATCGAGCCCCACATCGGGCTCCCTGTTCAGCGGGAAGCTTGCTTCTCCCTCTCTCACTCCCCCTGCTTGTGTTCCCTCTCTCACTATCTCTCTCTCTGTCAAATAAATAAATAAAATCTTTAAAAAACAAACAAACAAACTAATGATGTAATGTATGGTGATTAACATAACATAATAAAAAAATAATTATGCTATTTAATTTCAAGTATTTAAGGATTTATCAGAAATCTTTCTGTTATTAATTGCTAATTAAATTCCACTGTTGTCAAAGAATACACTTTATATGAGTTGAATCATTTAAAATTTATTGAGACTTTTATCATGGTCCAGAATGTGGTCTCTCTTGGTAAACGTTCCATGTGTACTTATAAATAATTCTGCAGTTCTTTGGTTGTGTTTTTATAAATTCAGTTAGGTCAAGTCAGTTGATTACCTTTTTCAAGTCTTTTATATCCTTAATAATTTTCTATCAGATATAGAGACTAGGGTTTTGAAATCTCTGTTATTATAAATTTGTGTATTTCTCTTTGCTCTTCTATCAGTTTTTCTTTTATTTTGAAACTATTATTTTGTGCATACATGTTTAGGATTTTTACATAATCTTTATGATCTACACTTTTACCTTTATAAATTGGCCTTTTATATCTCTGGTAATCCTCATTTTAGAGTCTACTCAATATGATAATAATATATTAATATAGCCGCGATAGCTTTTTGGTTTGCTTGTTTATTGTAAGCATGATATATCTATTTCTATCCTTTTACCATTTCCATAGAAATTACACAAGCCAGAAATCAGTGGAGCAACATCTTTAAAGAATTGAAAAAAAAAAAAAAACCCAAAACAAAAACAACAGTTAACCCAGAGTTCTATGCCTCATGAAAAACTTTTTCAAAAACAAAAGAGAAATAAAAATATTTCTAAACTTTTTTAGACTTTTATTGCCAGCAGACCTGCATTATAAGAAATGTTAAAAGAAATTTCTTCAGACAGAAAGAACATATACATGATACCAGATGGGAATTTAGATCTGTGCAAAGAGATGAAGTGTTCTGGAAATGGGTAAGAATGAGCACAGCATTATAAGTTGTTTCCAGGAATTTTCCACTACTCATGCCTCTTCAGCCTTTAACTGTACTATAAAAATTTAAATATATTTGAGCAAATTTATGATAGATAAAAGGAAAAACATTTCT
The DNA here is from genome assembly GCF_037043125.1 of Eumetopias jubatus. Taxonomy (NCBI): domain Eukaryota; kingdom Metazoa; phylum Chordata; class Mammalia; order Carnivora; family Otariidae; genus Eumetopias; species Eumetopias jubatus. Next base: position 65,348,259 of record NW_028274813.1, read on the forward strand.
TATCCTCTGAAATATTACTGATTCATTTTTCTACACCTCAGGTTTTTCAAGCTTTATCTTTTATGTATGTAATATTTTTCATTTCATATATAGAATTCATCATCAATGTTTCCTATTAAAATCTCTTTACAGCCCTTGTGTTTCTGTAAACAGACATAAGTCATAGGGCTAACATCATTTACTAACACTCTGGTGACTATCAGAATGAGTATAAATGGCATCTTGACTGAATAAAATCCAGTAATATATGGCTTAAAACCATTTATGTCTTTGCCTGGGTGGCTCAGTCAGTTAAGCATCTGACTCTTGGTTTTGGTTTGGGTCATGATCTCAGGGTAGATCAAGCCCTGTGTCAGGCTCTGTGTTGGGCATGGAGCCTGCTTGGGATTCTCTCTCTCCCTCTCCGTCTGCCCCTCCTTCTGCTAAAACAAAAAGAGAAACTATTTATGTCTTGGATATTGTCTTTTAGAATATTCATTTATTTAAGAAATTTATTCATTCATACAATGAATCATTCAACAATGATTATTGAGTGCCACGTACTGTTCTAAACCCTGAAGACAGAAGAGTAAACAAAATCCTTATTCTCATGGAGCTCATAGTCTAGTGGAAAGAGACATAAAATAAACAAGTAAACTATATATATATATATATATATAAAATATGTCAGATGATGGTAAGTACTGTGAAGAAAAATATAATAGAGCATAGTAATAGAGAGGATGGAGGTTTTAAAGTGAGAGATCATTGAAGTCCTTTCTGATAAAATGACATTTGAATAGCTATGAATAAGATCAGAGAATGAGGGGTGCCCGTGTGGCTCAGTCGTTAAGCGTCTGTCTTCAGCTCAGGTCATGATCCCAGGGTCCTGGGATTGAGCCCTGCATCGGACTCTCTGCTCCGCAGGAAGCTTGCTTCTTCCTCTCCCACTCCCCTTGCTTGTGTTCCCTCTCTTGCAGTGTGTCTCTCTCTGTCAAATAAATAAATAAAATCTTTAAAAAAAAAAAAATCAGAGAATGGGGTCCTGAGACAGAAATGTGCTTGACATGTACTAGGAATAGGAAGGGTGTCAACTGGTTGAAATAGAGTGAATGAGACAGAATTGGAGGAGATGAGGTAGTTGGGGAGACCAGATTATATACACTCTTGGGCTATAATAATGACTCACATTTTATTCCGTGTGAGATGGAAAGCTACTGAAGGGTTTGCGGCAGGAAAGGGACACTATTTGACTAGTGTTTTAAATGTGTAACTTCGGCCATTCTGTTGAGAATAGAGTGAAGGCACGTTGAGAGAAGAAGCAGGAAGACATGTTACAAAGATAAATAACATGACACAGAAAAGCTTTAGATCAACTCTATGCACCTTGTGCTCTGATGATAATACAATCCAAGTGTCAGTTTAAGGAGCAACTGAACCAGTGCTACTTTGGAGCTTTCTGGGTTTGCAGCTCTGTAAAATGGCCTTTGTGTCCATTTGGCAGCTACTCTGAGGAACTGTTCTAAGCATTTGGGTTGCAATTCATCTTGGTGGTGTTCCAGTTATCTATTGCTACCTAATAAATATCCTTAAAACTTAGAGGCTTAAAATAATGACATTTGTTTTGTTCACAAATCTGTCATTTTGGCAGGACTTGTCAATTCAGATCTCTGTTCCACTTGGCAACAGCTGAAAGGGCTGGAATCATCTGAAGCCTGGGTCACTCACATCTGGCATTCGATGCTGTCAGCTGGGTCCTTGGCTGTGGTTGTGGTCAGAATACTTACATATAATCCTCCCATGTAAGCTCCATGGCTTCCTCACAGCATGGTGGCTTTGTTTTAAGAGCCAGTATCCCAATGGTGGCTGGGTTCCAAAGTGAGCCACATGGAAGCAATATCACCTTTTCTAACCCGCCTTGAAAGTCATGCAACAATCCTTCTTCTGCCTTCTAGTCATTAGAAGCAAGTTTGTAAGGCCAGCCCATATTCAGGAGGCTGGAAATTAGTTGCCACCTTTATGATAAGAAGAACATCAAACCCCACTCTGAGGCAAGTTGAGTTGACAGAATGGATGGCCTTAGTAATATCTCTAGGCCTTGATAAAAAAAACCTTTCTTTGCCTAGCTTTAAGAGGACACAGAGTTTTGGAAGAAAAACATGTGAAATACAAGGTTAAAAAAGAGAGAACGCATCAGAACCAAACTTGATAATTTATTTTCCCAACAGACAGCTGAATCCTTGTCACATTTTAGGAAACCCAAAATGCAAATGCAAGTCTTTGAAGAGCTCATGATCTAATGAAGAGAAAACACACAAACAGATCGTGAGGTCGTCAATAGAAGGGCCCATTTCTCACTCATGTATCCTCAGTGCCTAGCACTGTTCCTGCAACATATTAGACACTTAACAAATGTTGGGTAGTTGAATATTCCACTTTAACAAGTGTATATACAAATATTTAAGAGAGTACAGAGGAGAGGGAAATATACCATAAGGGGATCATAGATTTTGCAGAGGATGTGGCATCTAAATTAGGTTCTGGGGGTGCCTGGGTGGTTCAGTCAATTAAGCTCTGACTCTTGATTTCTGCTCATGATCTCAGGGCTGTAGGATCAAGCCCAGAATTGGGCTCTGCACTCAGTGTTGAGTTTGATTTAGACTCTTCCTTTCCTTCTCCCTCCTCCACCACCCCTCTCCCCTTCTCCTGGCTCACACATATATTCTCTCTCTCTAAAACAGATACATAAAAGATCTTTTTAAAAAATTAGATCCCAAATAATAAAGAGGCATCAGAAATATGTGCAAAGACTTAGAAGCATGAAAGACCATGACTGATTAAGAGAACAGCAAGTTCAGATGACTATGTGGCCAAAATATGTCCTTGATACAGAGTGGGCATTCAGAAAATAAATTGCTGAATAAATGATGGATGAAGAGCATTGGATGGTCAGCCTAGAAAAGTGAGGTTTATGTTGGGTTGTGAATCTTTATGTCATGTAAAGAATGTTGGAATATATCCTACATGCAATATGGAGCTATATAATGATTTTACACAGGAAAGTGATATAATTAGAGATATGTTTAAGAGTGAGAACTCTTGTAACAACAAGAATGGATTGAGACAAGGGAAGATTGAACCTTGGTAAAGCAGACTAGTTTGGAAGCTACTGCCAGAGTAAAGTAAGACAGTAAAGTAAGAGGAAGAGCGAATAGACAAAAGAGATAGTTTTGGTGGTGGAATTGATAGGATTCAATAAGTTGATTAAATCTTGGGGAGTAAAAGTGAAGGAGAGAATACTTCTTAGTTTTCTAGTTGGGTGACTAGATGATGATTATGCCATCAAATGAGATAGAAAATATGGGGGTCAGGATATGCTTTGTATGTTTTGTTTTGTGTGGATGTGTGATATAATCTGTTCAGTTCTATGTATCGTATACTAGATCCTCAAGTGGGACATACAGAGGGAATGACTGGTTTACATTTAGAATGATGTATGTAGTCTTGGTTTTTCTAGGGCCCACAGGCTGGGACATACAATAATATTCAAACAAGAGACTTAAAATTGCATCTCATCTAACTAACTGGAAATCTAGCTTCATATTGTTTCTTCCTGGTTCAACGATATTTCTGAGCTATTTAGTGTGTCCTAGCAGGTGGTGGTAATAATCTGCTTCTTACTTCCCTGAAACATTTTCTCAGTTTTCCCCTGCTGCTATCAGTATCAGGAACTAGTACTGTGGTTGAGCACAGATTCTTTTAATTTTTTAAAAAAGATTTTACTTATTTACTTTTAGAGAAAGAGGGAGAGAGAGAGAAAAGGAGAGAGAGAGAAGAAGGGTAGAGGGAGAGAGAAAAATCTCAAACTCCACACTGAGCGTGGAGCCCCACATGGGGCTTGATCTCATGACCTTGAGATCATGATCTGAATTGAAATCAAGAGCCAGACGCTCATTCGACTGAGCCATTCTGGCGCCCCTTTAAGATTTTATTTTTAAGCAGTCTCTACACCCAACATGGGGTTCGAACTCACAACCCCGAGATCAAGAGTCGCACGCTCCACTGACTGAGCCAGCCAGGTGCCCATCACTGATTCTTCAAGAAAGGTCTTGTTTCTGTTTCATTCCTTGCTTTTTCACATCCATTGTGGGGACCTCATGGAACTGAGATGACAATTCGGAAATTTCTGAAGGTGGCATGGCTGTTCTTCCATTCTAAATCAGGAGGCACCATCATGATGAAATAAGAAAAAAGACTCTCCCCAGCAGTTGTGTGCTGGCCGTGGAGGTGTGCCTTCTACATGTCCCTTCAAGATAATCTATTGTTACTTGCTTATTGACTGACAGCCTGCAGCTGCTGCACCTTGGGATCCGCTGTGGTACTTATGCCAAAGTTATGTTTCTTAAGGGCTGCTCCCAGCCAATGACTGAGCATGGCTGGGATACTAGAACTGAGCAACCTCAGTCCAACATGGGACGCCTCTAATGGCCACCTTTGCTCTGAGACACCCCACTGGTTTGGCCAAGTCTTTCTCAAAATAGCACTGTCATTTGAAAATCTTCCTGCCTTGTGATCCGAAGCCTCTTCTCATCTATTCCTGTTCTTTCCCCCTTTATTTTTCACAGGTGTTTTCTTCCCAGGAAGTTTCTTATATGTCTAGTCCTGTTTGGGCATTTGATTTTTGGAAGACCTGAACTGACAAGAGTGGTCCCGAGAGTGGGGTTGTGATAGCAGGAATTCCTACTATCTATGTGTTCCCTTCCCCCAGATCAAAGGTGAGGTTTTTTTTTTAAAAAGTGGCTCCAAGTTGGTAGTTCCAATGGGCACTTTTTAGATGCAGACTCAAATCTTTCTGAAGAAACTCACTTTAAATTCGGTCCTCAAATAAATTTCATATATGAAGTTCCAATAAGTGTGAGTTCACAATAAGAAAATCACAAAACACTTGAAATATATGCCTTTCAAGAATTAAGCTCATACCTGTAAATGGGAACAAATGGAGCAATAATGTCCTATACAAAGATGCATCACAATTGAAAGATTGATAATGCGTATAAATGGAATAAAAGCAAGAATTACAGACAATTTTATCATAAAAATAAGGTAAAATTTCCTGGATATTTTAGTTTATAACAACTGAACACAAAGATAGGATTCTTGAATTCTGGTTTTGTCAATAGAAAGAACATGGGCTGATAATGAGAAGCAATAAATAATAAAATTAGTAAATTCTTCAATGCCTAGAATTGTTCAGAAAATATACCCCCTAGGAGTACTTTTGCTCTCCAAATGGTATTTTTTAAATCACTCAGTAAAACTTCTCTTCTTTTAAAAATGAGTTATCATTTTATATTTGCAGAAGTTTTGACACTGATGTCTTTTAAAAAATCCAATACCCTTGAGACTGGTGTAGCTAATTAATAAAATGCTCTTCGCAAACAAAATAAATTCGGCAAAATTCATGCCACAATTATAACATTGAGATAAACATTTGCATCAAAGCAATTTGATTTCAGATGTTGCATCAAATAAGCTGAACACTTCACACTGTATTTATAGACATTCCGAGAGACTAAATTATGCATAATTTATTGTAACTTTGAGCTTGCCACTCACTATGTAGTGTTAGCAGCAAATACTGTGGGATACATATAAGTATCAAAATAAATTATGGAAGGTGGGAGAATATGTCTTTAAAGCTAAAAGCCTCATCAGCTCTTTTTGCGTTTTCTACAAAACAAGAATTAAAGCCTTGTCCGTTAAGTTACTGAGTAATGGTAAATAAAAACGCTCGCGATCAATTCCTTCTAGAGTTTCTCACTACAAAGATGCTTTTTTTCCCAGGTTAATTTGACAAATACTTTGGTAAGCTTGAAAGTATGCGTCTTTTCTTATGTTTCTCTCTTCCATGTTTTGGATCTATCTGCTTTCTCCAGATGATTTCTGCTATGGACTATCAGCTGAAAACAGGCCTAGATTGTATGATAAGCACATCGAGATTATACATCATTAGACTCTTATATTGCATTACCACCAGCAAGTCCAGTTCAGGAAACTGTTGAGTCATTCTTTCCAGCTGCAGCAAATGTGGGACCAGGGGCTTCTTTTGCTATGAAGAGGGAGGGACTGGCCTGAGGAATTTCAGAGAAGGCAGGGTCAGCAGCCTCTTGCAGCCCTACGCCATCAACATGGTGGGATCTCTTTGGGGAAGAAGAAACACAGGAGGAAGTGCAGGAGATTAGGAGTGTGTGAACTGCCTGATATAAATGTGGTGTTCTTTGCTCACAAGAAGGCACGGTACCTGTTTTCAAGAGAGACCACTGTCAATTCAGACTCTGGTGCCAGGAATGCAGGGACCAAAGAGAGATGGAAAGAGAACACTTGAGGTTTTAAATATATGCGATATATGGTAGGTGGAGAATGTGGCTTCAGAAAAAACTTTATGAGTAGACACACCTAGGGACAAATCTTGGCTTTAACAACTGCTAACTGTATCACCTTGGGCAAAGTGTTATAAATTCTTTGAACCATAGTTTCTTTGTGGCAAGAGGATTAAACGAGCTAATGTATATGAATATATATAAAGGACTCGATGGAGTGTCTAGCATGATAAATGCTCAATAAATACTAGTTTTCTCACTCTAAAAAGATTATTATTTACAAAAGAACTGTAAATACAATTATATGTCATTTTATAATTAGTCCCACTTGAAAGGGTCTAAGTTTATATACATATATATACACACAGATATATGTAATATTATAATAACAATAGCTAGCTTTTGTTAAATTATGTAATTTGTGCCCAACATTGTGCTGAGCACTATATATGCATGATATCATTTAGTCCTCCCATCTGCCATATGAGATACATGTTTTCTTTTTTTTATTGTTATGTTAATCACCATACATTACATCATTAGTTTTTGATATAGTGTTCCATGATTCATTGTTTGCGTATAACACTCAGTGCTCCATTCAGTACGTGCCCTCTTTAATACCCATCACCAGGCTAATCCATCCCCCTACACCCCTCCCCTCTAGAACCCTCAGTTTGTTTCTCAGAGTCCATAGTCTTTCATGGTTCATCTCCCCCTCCGATATACCCCCCTTCATTTTTCCCTTCCTGCTATCTTCTTCTTCTTCTTCTTCTTTTTTTTAACATATAATGTATTATTTGTTTCAGAGGTACAGGTCTGTGATTCAACAGTCTTACACAATTCACAGTGCTCACCATAGCACATACCCTACACAATGTCTATCACCCAGCCACCCCATCCCTCCCACCCCCCACCACTCCAGCAACCCTCAGTTTGTTTCCTGATATTAAGAATGCCTCATATCAGTGAGGTCATACAATACATGTCTTTCTCTAATTGACTTATTTCACTCAGCATAATACCCTCCAGTTCTATCCATGTCGTTGCAAATGGCAAGATTTCATTCCTTTTGATGGCTGCATAATATTCCATTGTATATATATCTCCTCCATGATTTCCTTGCCCTAATCCATTCTTATTTCCAGCTGCAAGAAAAAACTTCCTGAAGTTCAGCTTCAAGCATTCCTCCTCTTCCCACTACTGACTGAATTAAGTCCAAATATATCTGACTTTCTTTCAGTATTCTTAATAAACAAGTGTAAATCCTTCTTTTCACCCTAATTCTCAGTTTAGTGCTGCATTTTGGATGCCCCAGTTAACCTGGATTACCCATGGTATCTTGGATAATGCCCAGCTACCCTGGACAACCTTAACTACCTTGCTTTGCTGCCTTTAACAGCTCCCTGTTCACCTCAGTCCCTAAAACCTCCCCTCCTCTGGCCCCATCAGAATTTTACTCATATTCTGGGGTTTAGAGCAAATATTGCTTCATTAATCAAGGCTTTGCTAATCTTTTACCTCTCTTTGTGATCAATCCCTCATTTCAATATACACAGCTCTTTATTTTTGCCTCCATTATGGTACCTTTCTTTCTCTGCCATATTACTATTTTAGGTTAACATATTCTTAAAAGTAGAAACTGAGTCTTATTTATTAAACATCCCAGTTTTTGAATATAGTAAGTCATAGTCAACACATATATCTCTTAATTCTGTTCCAGGCATTGTTCTAAGATCTTCTACATATATTAACACAACCCATGCAACAAACCTGCTAGGTAGGTGTGGTAGGTGGCCTTTAAGATGGCCCGCAATGATCCTGGACTCCTAATGTTCATACCTGTCTGTAATCAACTCTTTTTTTTTTTTCTTTCAGTAAGTTGTTTATTGTAAGATAATTTACAAACGTCTTGCTGTCCTCAGTAGTTTAAACAATGGACCAACAATTTCTTCTGACAAGGACAGTAGTAAGCTAAAAATAAAAGCAGCTGGCTGAATTTTCCTTCTTTATCTCTTGTCTGAGGATGAAACTTGGTTTTCATTAATCCAGAGCTGCTGCACTGGAAATGATTTCAATCAACTCTTTCGTGAGCCTGGCGGGTACGGTTGAACGTCAAGGTCAGTTTGCCAATCATCTTCGGAAGCGTTCTTGCTAACGTTGTCCATGGCCGTCATCCTGGCACTTTGCTCACTTGTGGTGGATTCCTTTAGAGAAGAGTAGATGATGTTGGCCAAATTGTATTCTTGGTAATTCTGCAGCATGTCAGCATCAATATCATCATAGATACTCATGCTCTCAGCACTTGCAATGTTTTCAAGGGAAAAGATGGGCTTTTCTTCTGTCTTGTAGGAGATGACAGACAGACCTGAACCGATTAAAGATGATAGACCCTTCATCAAATTCATATCCGGAATTTAGTAGTTCAAGTGCAACGATGGACGCATCCCCCAAAGTAGGAGATTTTCTTCTCAATTCTTTGAAGGACACCAGAAACTGGTCAGAGTGAGTCCTATGAAGTATACCCCTGATTTTATCACCAATTCCAACAAGCATGACTTCTTTCCCAGCTGCTGTGAGCGTGGCCACCTCACTTTTCATCTGTTTAGCAACCGAGGAATGAATAGCACCACAGAGCCCTCGATCTGAGGACACACCAATAAGGAGGTGTTTCTTCTTGTCTTCAGGCACCTTAATATCAGCTTTTTCATACAGAGCCAAAGATCCTGTCCCATATGCTCGAGCTGGTTTCAGCTCCCTCTCAGCTCGGGCATATTTTGCTGCCGCTACCATTTTCATAGACTTGGTGATTTTCTGGATGTTTTTGATTGACTTTAGTTGCCTGGTAATATCTTTTAAAGTTGTCATATTTTGAACTTGGATCCATTGTGGCTGCATGGCGCAGGCCAAGAGCCCAGTGACGCCCGCCCTGAGAGAACATGGTGGTACTGGCCTGGTTGAAGGTCTGAAATCAACTCTTTTTGAGTATGAGCTGGACATAGCAACTTGTTTCTAATGAATACATATGGCAAAAGTGATGGGATGTCACTTCTGAGGTTAGGTTACAGAAAAAACTCTGGCTTCCATCTTGTGCTCCCTCTGTTCATTTGCTTGAGGGAAGCCAGTTGCCATCCCAGGAGCTGTGTCACCAGAAGGCTCACGTAGCAGGGAAATTCAAGAAGCTGCTGACCAACAGCCAGAGTAAACCTGAGGACCTCAGTCTGATAGTCCATGAAGAACTGAATCCTGCTAAGAATCATGTGAGTGTGGAAGTAGATCATCACCCAGTCAAGCCTTCAAGTGAGACCACAGCCCTTGCTGACATTCTAAATACAGCCTTAAGAGAGACCTTGAAGCAGAGGTACCCAGCTAAGCCATACCTGGATTCCTGACTCACTTTTGTGGTAATTTGTTATATAGCAAAGGATGATGAATACAGTATTATTATTGTTATTCCTTCTTTTCAGATGAGAATGCTGAGGCTCATGTACTTAGTAAGTGATGGGGACGGGATTCAAACCAGGGCAGTATAGCTCCAGAGTTCCCATTCTTAATCACAAAGTTAATTTGCCTCATAAATGATGAATAAAAGTTCTTTCCTTAAACTGAATCATTGACTATAACACAGCAAAGTGATTAACTCAAACAAACAATTAAGAGTTGACTGCAAAAGAGTTTATAGTATACTAATTCACAATTATACCAATGGATCTCTGATGATATCAAACAGGCTTATATTAAATATGCTTATTTCAAAAAAAAAAACCAACCAAAACAACTTTATGAGTAGAGGTGCCCAAAATGCAATTTCTGAAATGTGAAAGAAAACAGGAGTGTTTCAATTATGTATTCTCTGAGAGAGGCAGTGCTGCAGTATGCATAAATGATGGATTTCCCATTGGATCCCCCCATCCCTTCCGAATACGGAATTATAGGGTCACACCTCCTCATGGGCTCTTTATCCTAAGTGAAATTTAAGTTCACAGATGGGAACTGGCATGGATTGACTAGCATCCCAGTGAAACTGAAGCCATTAAGTTTCTCTTCTCTTCTCTTCTCTTCTCTTCTCTTCTCTTCTCTTCTCTTCTCTTCTCTTCTTCTCTTGTGTGTGTGTGTGTGTTTTGTTTGCTATAGTTTTGGCTGGTAAAATCATGTGGGTCCTGATTTTAGTATTTCCTGATTTGGCTGCATTGGTTTTGTTGGGGAAATGATATTTAACAAATAATTTATCTTGTGTTGTAAATTCCTGAAGCAGTGGTCACATTTGTTCTGGAAGTTAATTGTGTTTTGTAATTTTTTTGTTGAGTGTGAGGTTTGCTAACATATTGTTCATTCCACCATACTGTACCTCCAGCATTTAAAAAAAGGAGACATGATATGTTTGTGGTCAGAGAAACTCAATTTTGTAGACGCTGATGGAGCTACATTAATTCCAATTGAAGAGTGGAGGGGGTCTATTTTTAGTATTGTAGCTTGCTTAAGCCTATCATTGTGATAACAAATTTTCCCCAAACATGGGACACTATTCTTCAGTGTCTTTAGTAGGAGTGTTATGGTAAGAGAATTCGTGGCCAAACAAGTTTGAGAAAAACTTTCTTGAGCAGACTTATCTCATTTTTCTTTTCCTGCAGAACTTCTCAGTTTTTAATTCATTAATATGCACTTTTATTTTTTAAAGATTTATTTATTTATTTTAGAAGGGGCGGGGGAGGGGCAGAATCTTTAAGCAGACTTCCCGCTGAACAGGGCCCTGGACACAGGGCTTGACATGGGGCTCCATCTCAGGACGCATGAGATCATAACCTGAACTGAAATCATGAATTGGGTGCTTAACCAGCTGAGCCACGCAGGCACCCCTAATATGCACTTTTAAGTGCCAAGAGGGAAATACACAATGCAGTATTTCCATGATATTTTTGGTCATAGAATACTTTAATATGCATACCAGTTAACATCTTTTAAATAGTTTCTTAGGAAAAGAGTTGAAGAAGCATCAAGCTATGGAAAGGAACTTAGCTACTTGTTCCTGCTTAGTTCATACTCTGGGGCTTTGGACAAAAGCTTCATAGTAATAAAGAAGGGATATTTACCTGGCTTTAGGCTCTGCCTAAATTCCTTAGGCATCTTGCAAAGGGCCTAGGGAGGTAAGAGTAGTTTGGACAGAGGGAAAGGAAGGGAAAGAAGAGGTATGGTTATGGCAGGACAAAATACAGGCATTCAGAAATCTTGCATCCTGGCCAAATAACTGTATCACTTCCACCTTTGACCACTTCTTATTGAATCAGAGAGATCTGGGTTGAAATCAAAGCCATACTAGCTATCAACAAGGTGACGAAGGGAATGTTACTTAACCCCTTTAAACTTTAGTTTCCTCATCTATAAAATTGAGGGACTATAACTAGCTCATTGAATTAGCGTAAGAATTACTAACAACCTACCTGGCACACAATAAACATTCAATAAGTATTCATTGAACAAGTGTACCTAGTTTAGTGTCTGGCATATAATCCTTAATGAATAGAAGTTTTTATGCTTACTACTACCATTATGACGTCTGAATCCCAAATATAAATGCAGTCATAATGGACATCAGTGTTGAGAAAGATGTATTCACCAAACCTAATTTTAGACATGCTTATGGATATTTTTTGAAGGAATCATATATGGGTCTATAAATGATCATAGAGCTAATTCTACACTTACAACATATCATAAGGAAGTATTAAGTGCCCAGATCAGCGAGGAACAATATACCATGTAACCAGGGCAGTAGACATCTCATCATTGCTTGTGCTAGGGAAAAAATGGGCCCAAATGTGAATAATAAGTTCTCTGCTCATATCAAACTGTCCTACACACCAGAGCCAGAAGAATCTTCCCAAATCTCAATATGTCAGTTTGCAACTCAAAACCTTTAATATTTGTCTATTAACAGAGCAATGAGCCCCAGTTAGAATCTGATGACACTTATGGATATCCTCCCTAGAGAAATGCATGTATGCTTATGCACAGGATAACTTCCCTATTCTAAGAAATTCTTGGACACACCCAAACACATATGAACCATGTATGGTCCATGGATGCCTCCAACATAATTCCTAGGACTGAATCTAACAAGATGTAGCCCAGCGTTTTAATCTTGACTAGGACCCTATACAACAGTCTACAATAATTTTATTTTCTATCCTTCCCACCCCTGTTGACCACACACATAAACTCCTTTTTTGCAGGGAAAGGATTTATCTGCTGTCTTTCAAAAATGCCAGAGCCAGAAAATTCTTGTCTCCCAATCTTGTTTGTAACTATTCCTCCAGCCTGAAATACTGTTCTCAGTCTTCTTTGGTTATGTAATTCCCACCCTCTCTTCAAAGACTATTTTATTTTATTTTATTTTAATGAATTAATTAATTTTTAGATGGGGGAGGGACAGAGGGAGAGGGAGAGAGAGAATCTTAAGCAGGAGCCTGACATGGGGCTTGATCTCACAATCCCGAGATCATGACCTGAGCTGAAATCAAGAGTCAGATGCTTAATTGACTGAGCCACCTAGGCACCCCTAAGACCATTTTAATCCCATGTATTCCTCGAAGACTTTTTCAAGCAAAGGTGACCATCGAAAGCAAAGGTGACCACACCTTCCTCAGAGTTCTTATATCTGCCTTTATCATTTGATAATACATGTTGTCTTTTATCACCTTTTTGTACACATATGTCAAGTCTCCCTGATTTGTAATCAGGGACTGTGTTTTATTTCTGGGCTCAAGGGTGAAATACTACAGGTAGTAGTGCCATGTTTCTATAAACTGTAATAAATTCTTTCAGAAAGCATACAAAATTTAGCCTAATTCTTCATAAATGCAATTATCTGATACAAGCATGGATACAAAAATAAAATGACATTAAAAAAAGGTGAAATGTATTTTAGAATTTGGGAGAATTACAATCATTTACCACTAGATGGAGGAAGTGATTTTCTTAGTCTCTGAAATTGAAGTTTTTCCTTTGAAGAATTACAAGTGCTTGCTTAGGCCTCAGATTGTTATGGATAGGAATTTATCAGATTATCAATATCTTTAAGAAACTTAGTTTTCTTCATAGTTTTATAAAGAGTATTTTCTATCTTCCTTTCTCAAACCCCCACCGCTAACAAAGGCAAACCAAAAAAAGCAAACAGGTAAAATTTGTATGAAATGAAATCCACTAAATAAGTGGTTTAAAATATACCTTTAGACTCAGGAAGAAATTTTATTATGATTTCATCACATGTTAGCATAATTAATGTCCTTTTATAATAAGATAAAATAAATGTGCCGATGTTTATAGACTTTCATAGACTTCAGTGTCTTTCAGGGTAACATGCTGTTTGACTGTATTTATTGCTAGTGTTGTATTTTAGACATCAAACATGCCAACTTTTGCTTCAAATTACTTTTATTTGAAAAGCCCTTTGTGTTCCTTCAAAAAGGTAAACTTGCAACTTGGAAAAAAATGAAACCTATATAACGGTGAAAATCACTTTTCACTAAGAGCAAAATTGGTATCATTGCAATTGGTTAGAAAGTGAAACCCTTCACCTTTCTTTCTTTCTTTTTTTTCATAAATGTTGTTACTTTTCTATAACTCTAGCAGAAATGTTAGAATTATCATAAATGAGCTTTTGCGCATGCTGTTATTTCATCTTCTGTAAAAAATTTCAATCATATTCTTAATGTTTCTGTTTCCAAGCCAACTGTTTAATGCTCAAGGCTTTATTTCGGATTGCAGCTCAGACTATTCATTTAGGCTAACAGTAGAGCTTGAACAATACTCTAAATTAAAGAAAATGTAATTTTGGGATTTGTCTTATAATTTACCATTTTCAAAAAGCACTCTCTGGAGAAATTAATAGCTTAAATATTACTGGAATAATGAGGATCAAGTTTGAGGAAAATATAGCTTGAAAGTCTATTACTGAAAATGATGGAAATAGGCATTTTTGTATTGCTATCTGAGCAATTATAATACCATACCATTTATCTCTAATTATCCCTAAGAAAAAGAACAAGAAGCACTGAAAAAACAAAGAATAAAGATTTAAATGGATCTGTTATTCTCCTGCTTTCCCTCACCTACTATTTCTGTTATTATAAATATTAACAAAAATCAGCAAATAGAGCTAGAGAGTAAAAACAGAAGGCCAATATAGTCTTTGGGCCAACAAAGAGCTTCTACCTAGCACATTGAAAAATCTTGAGCCTATTATTCTGGGAAAATATCCTCACATATAATCCAAATGTTCATTTTCAAATCTATTCATGTTCAATGAAGTGTGTGATTTTTCTATTCAAGTTAAAGAAAGCCAGATTGAGAATTTATCTAAATTCAGCTAATTACATTTGGTCAAGCATTGTCCTTGGCACGATTAATCTTCAGATCTAAATTTTTGTACTTTTAATCAGCTATGGCTGAAGGGGCCATTGGCTGCAAAAATAGGCATTTTAATTACCTGCAAAAATACAGCGCTACCACTAGACCTCTATATTTTTGTGTTGCTTCTTCCTGTCCAAATAAATGGTTAGGTTTATGCAACAAATGTGTCCTAAAGAGGTAAAAGAGGGACAGACAACATGGAACAGTTCAGTGAGATTAATTGGTATCTCAGTTCAGCTTTGTCAAGTTTAGAACTTAATTTCTGAATGGTAGGGTAGCTTCTGACAGCCATTTACGTTGTTGTATCTCTTATGGCAGAGTCATCATATGGGCCGGGCAGTTTTACCACCACCCAATTAATTTTTAAATTATACCACAAGGAGTTGACACATTGTCTTGATGCATTTGTAACTGTGATCTTGAAGCTTTGATGCTTCACTTACTGCTGCCCTCCCCAACTTGTGAGAAAGACTTCTCTCCTTTGTAAAGGCGGGGATGTGAAACAGAAAAGAAGCAGGCAGAATTTTTACCCCTCCTCCTGTCAGTCTGGATGATTCACTAAGCTTGGTAGGCTGCATGCCCTGTATCAATACAATTACATAATCATTACCTGTAAGTTAAATCACTTCACACACCCACTGGCAAAAATATAACAATAAAGCTATTCTTACAACTTTTCCCTTTCTAAGTAATTATATGTAGTTGAAAAACGAAACTGCCTTCAAACTAATGTAACTTCAAACATTACCTTTCCCCTTATAAAACTTTTTGCTCTTCTTATCTTGCACTATACTGAATTAAAAAAAAAACTAGTTAGTGTGAAGAGATAAAATGAATTTCTCAGCTATTCAGCAGATATATTCAGGAAAAAAAAAATAGAAACTGGTAGCATTTTCACATTGCCTAACAGGTAATAGGTGCTCAAAAAGCACTCATCAAAGCAATGTTAAATACATAAATTTCTTTCAAAATGACTTGAGAAAATGCCAAGATTTCCAAGAATAAAAATGTGTTTCAGGGATTATTTTTCTGTAATAAATGTGAGCATTAATACAATTTCCTTGAATTAAGGGAAATAAGGATGACTTTCTGATTTTTATAATTAGTTAGCTTTGAAAATTAGAGTGCCTAAATTCTGAGTATTTAAAGGATTTAGTGATAGGAGAGGAAGCCATGTAATTTCCAGGGGCATGCCTTTGAATCCAACGAAGGTTGTCACAGAAAGTTGATACCATTTGACAACTATTTTGTGAAATGAGCTGGTCTCAGTCCAGTGGACAGATGTCCATACCACAAAATGTTCTAATTGGCAGTCTTAGTGGCTGAGCCAAGAATGGAACGGGCCTGGAATCTGAACCCTCTTCTCAATCTCTAGAGGGGCAGATAGAGGTTCATTCAGAAAGGGAGCTCAGAATTGCTAATGGCAATCATATACATGTTTTATGGATAAACAGAAGACTTTGTGTTTAAAAGCTGCCAGTCTAATTTTTCAATATACTGAAGTACTTTTAATAAGGCTCCCCCAAGTTGAAGCAAGTGTTCATTACTTTCTGCTACAAAGTAATATTGCAAGCTTGCATTTTGTTAAAGAAAAACCAGAGCCGGACAGTATTTAAAGCAGTAGAAACAGATTTTTTATTCAGAAACGGTTGCAATTTGAGAAAAGGACCTTGACAGAGAACAGGGCTCAATTCTAAATACAGCATGGGTAAGTGAGGATCTATAGCCAAGGAACAGGGTGGGGGGCAGCAAATGGAAAGTTACTAAGAGGAAACATCAGCCGTAAGGAAAAATTCTGGCTAAAACGACTTGATAGGATTCTTGCTGAAGGCAGGCCTGGGTCATCAGATATCACCTGCGGGATGAGGAATTTGATCAGATATCAAGGGTGATCAGACACTGAGGGTGGGGATTCTTGCTAAACTGACTTACCAGGGTGTTTGCGAAAATTGGGTGATATAAATTAGCAGGGAAGTCTGAAGGTTGAGGCTTAGTTGAGAAGGTAGTTCAGAGAAGCCTGACTAAAGCTTGGTCAAGGAGAGAGTCTTTGTCAAAACACTAGTGTGTTTCTCATATAACATGTGCACTATTGTTGGGTTAATGACTATCAGTAGTTAGCTAAAAATATCACACATGGCATGAAAACTGGCAAGTAAAATCCAGTAAGTACTTGAACTTAGAATATTTTGCCTGTGGCTCAAAATATGCCCAATCTGCTGTAGCTTTTCTGTGTGCCACACTGAAGCAGATATCCCCAAGGCGTGGGAAATCAGATGGACTGAATTACTGGCCATATCCTTTTAGAATTAATGACAGAGCAGTAGGCCTGATCAGGGTCTTTATACTGAAAAATAACAAATGACTGCCTGTTGATATGATTTTAACAGCTATGAGAATGCCTATTGTCTCCATATGCCTAAAATTCCAACCTGAAGGGTCATTCTTGTAGCTTTGGTTTTGTGCGTTTGGGAGAGGTCATTTTCCACAGTCCACAGAACACTGCTAGCTCTATGGCTGTTCCCCTAACCTCCCCCTCCCCCCTCCCCCAGAAATGGGGGATGTATATGTGTTTGCGATTCTGTGGTCATATAAATTTGGGGAAAACTTAGTTAAATAATGTTAAATAGGTTTATTTATGCAACATTTGCAAAGCCTTTAACATACAAATATGTCTTTTGATTCTCAAAGAAGAGAGACATATCTAACTCAACTGAAGCCCAAGGTGGCCCCAGACTGGCCCATTAACAACACAGGGACCAAACCCTGCCTACAAAAGGCAGAGAGCACCACTGTGACTGAATGCAAATGCAGCTTAGCTGCAACAGGAGGGAGCATGCAGCCCACATAGGAGACCCCCCTCTGAAGTGCCAGGTTCTGGTGAACAGGGCACATCACACTGCCGGGCACAACAGGACCTCGTCTTCATAAGGCCACTACTTTTAAGAGCAGGAGACGTAGCTGACTTTCCTAACACATAGAAACAGATGCAAAGAACTAGGCGACATGAGGAGACAAGAGGAATAGGGCTCAAATGAAAGAAAAGGAGAAAATCCTAACAAGAGAGCTAAATGAAACAGAGATAAGTAATATGCCTGATAGAGAATTTAAAGTAATGGTCATAAAGACACTCACCGGACTTGAGAAAAGAGTGGAGGACCCCAGTGAGACCCTCAACGAAGAGATGGGAAAACATAAACAAGAATCAATTGGAGATTGAGAACTCAGTAACAAAAACATATAATAGCCATTAACATTGCTGGAGACTAGTGTTTCAAAGACCACAGATGGAGACATGCTCTTCTCAGTCATTTAGAGGATGGTGTGTGCTAATTGCTAATTATTACCTGACAGAAGAATTTCCAAAGGAAAGGGGGGAATAGGCAAAATTTATTACCTGGAATTACTGGGGACTGTTTTTCCACAATTTTGCTGACATCAAAACATTGTTAAAAGAAATAAAACTTTTCCGGGCGCCTGGGTGGCTCAGTCGTTAAGCGTCTGCCTTCGGCTCAGGTCATGATCCCGGGGTCCTAGGATCCAGTCCCACATCGGGCTCCCTGCTCCACGGGAAGCCTGCTTCTCCATCTCCCACTCCCCCTGCTTGTGTTCCTGCTCTCGCTCTCTCTCTCTCTGTCAAATAAATAAATAAAATCTTAAAAAAAAAAAAAAAAGAAATAAAACTTTCCCCAGAATGAAAAACAGTTCCCTCTCTGAGACGTTTAGTAGATTCTCAGTAGTGTGTTGCTACAGGTAAACTATTCTCAGTAAATCCTCGGGACAGTTCAATTTTTTGTTATCAATTTTCTTTGAAATGTTAGATGAGTAAAGTACTATTTGGAGTCCTTCAGTGCCCTTTCTCTTTAAGCCTGCAGTCCTCCTCTGCATGAGATTGTCATGGCAGGCTACCACCAGTAACATCTGCGAGGTAAAGGAAAAATACACTGGACACGTATTGAGGAGAACCATCTGTGGAAAATTCTTTCATCATCATATGTGGAAAATTTTGGATTTGATTCTCACTAACTCTAATCAATTTTTCTCCTGTCAGAAATATATTTGATAATGGAGCAGAGACAATTACAATTACAAATGGGCCACTTATTTTTCCTTTATTAATAGGAATTGCATGAGGTAAAACTTATTTCATGTTCCTATTTATAGGGCACAAACTTGTAGCAATACTATTATTCCTTCTATAGAGAGTATTGTAAAATCATTGCCATATGAAGAAGGATTCAAAGAGTAGGAATCCAAAAGATGTGGGGGAAAAGTGTCATAGAGGTGTGTCAGGTAGTTAATTCACAAAAATATTATATTATTTTTCTGGCATTTGAGATATACATAGCATTGGTAAACTTTTATTATTTTTTAATTGCTTTGATTATTCTCATTAAGAACAAATATTTGCTTTTATACTTAATTTTGTACTATTTAGCTTTAGGCACCACAAAACCTCTCTCTCTCCCTGATATACTGATCCTAAAATGAGTTAAAGTAGTATCTTTTATATGTTTCCATTATATTGATCAAGCATGCTTTAGATTAAAAGAGTCAGAAGACAATTCTCTCTTTCTCTCTCTCTGTCTCTGTCTCTCTCCAACTTAGAAGGAAATCCTTAGTGGATGAAAGTTAATTGTTAAAAAATTGCGATAGCTTCCCAAAAAGACATGTGTTTGATTGGGTGAAGAAGCGGAGCTCAAAAGAAGACTAGAAATAAGGAAGATGAGGGAAAATGAAAAGAGGGGTAGTGCAATTTGAAAAGGAGAAGAAAGAAAGTTAAGGCAGAAGAGACATAAGAAAAGAAAGGAATTAGTGAGAACAAAAAAAGAAAAAAGAAAAAGGCAAGAGAAGAAGAGAGGATGGATAAAATACTAACTGGCTTTATAAATAGTTACTGACCGCTGACTTCCATAAATTACAATCTCTGAGTAGGATACATAGTGTAATGATCAATTTTCTGTGGCTTTACTTCTTTCTTAGTTTCATCTTCTGTGTTTCATACCATACACACCCCCCCTCACATGATCTAATGCTCATTCGTATGAAAGTGCTAGAGATCAATTGTATTACATAAGAAATTAGGAATTACCACATTTGGGTGAGATTTATGGTCTCTCAACTCAGCATTTTGTTTAAACAGGGCCTCCAAGATGTGGGAGAAAGTGTTCTCAAACTGTGTTTATATAGATTTGAAACTGCTGGAAGTACTCTTTATTTCAAGCAGTCTGTAAGGAAAAGCTAGACCAAGAGAGTTTGAAGTATTCTGTTTATCAGGAGAACCTAAGTAATACAGGACCAGTGAGTTTGTTCATGTGCACCTTAAATGAGCAGATTTAACTTCTCCTAACAACTCTACAGATTAAATGGAAAAATACAATTTTATATTAAAAATGTTTATTACATACTTTGTGATCAAAAATAGTTAATGTATTGAAACAATTAGAAAAAAACTATTAATTCATGACCTGGTGAAATCTTTGCATTGCTGACCTCCTGATCCTCTATTGATGGAAGCATGATCTCTCCAGTCATTTAAACTATAAATTTTGGAGTTCTCCCAAATTCCTGCCCCCTCAGCCACAATATCCAATTGGTCACCAAGTCCTGCCATTTCACCTTCTTAATGTTTCTGGAATTGTCTCCTCTGTAATTTCATGTCCACTGCTCTAAATCAAGCTCTTATTATCACTCATGTGGATTATTGCCGTCACTTCCTAACTGATCTTGTTGATGTGGGATAAATCATCTAATCCAGGGGTTGGCAAACTATATAGCTCATGGGCCAAATCCAGCCTGTTGCCTGTTTTTTCTTTTCTTGAAAATAAAGTTTTTATTGGAATACAGTCATGTCTATTCATTTACCTATTGTCCATGGTTATTTTCATGCCACAGCAGCAGAGTAGAGTAGTTGTGACAGAGACTGACGTATAGGCCCCAAATATTTACTATCTGGCCCTTTAGAGACATTTGGCAACCTCTGATACAATCCATTCTCCACTCTGCAGCCAAGGTGATATTTCAAAAACTCAAATCTGGTAATCACTCCCGCTTAATATCTCGTACAATTTCCCATAATCCATAGATGAAAATTCATATACTTGAATACCAAGTATAATTCAAGGCCATTATTTTTTTTTGGCCCATGCCTACTTCTCTAGTCTCATCTTCTACTACTTTTCCACTTGCTTACTGTATTCTATTATGAAAAAGTACTTGCAGTGCCCTGGAGTTGCAATGTTTTTCCTCAAGTTCTTGCTTCTGATAAACTCCGTCATTTTTCTTTTTTTTAAATATATTTTATTTTTTATTGTTATGGTAATCACCATACATTACATCATTAGTTCTTGATGTAGTGTTCCATGATTCATTGTTTGTGCATAACACCCAGTGCTCTATGCAGAATGTGCCCTCTTTAATACCCATCACCAGGGTAACCCATCCCCCCACCCTCCTCCCCTCTAGAACCCTCAGTTTGTTTTTCAGAGTCCATAATCTCTCATGGTTCGTCTCCCCCTCCGACTTACTCCCCTTCATTCTTCCCCTCCTGCTATCTTCTTCTTTTTCTTTTTTCTTAACATATCTTGCATTATTTGTTTCAGAAGTACAAATCTGTGATTCAAAAGTCTTGCACAATTCACAGCGCTCACCATAGCACATACCCTACCCAATGTCTATCACCCAGCCACTCCATCCCTCCCACCCCCCAACTCCAGCAACACTCAGTTTGTTTCCTGAGATTAAGAATTCCTCATATCAGTGAGGTCATATGATACATGTATTTCTCTGATTGACTTATTTCACTCAGCATAACACCCTCCAGTTCCATCCATGTCGTTGCAAATGGCAAGATCTCATTCCTTTTGATGGCTACATAATATTCCATTGTGTATGTATACCACATCTTCTTTATCCATTCATCTGTCGATGGACATCTTGGCTCTTTCCACAGTTTGGCTATTGTGGACATTGCTGCTATAAACATCGGGGTGCACGTACCCCTTCGGATCCCTACATTTGTATCTTTGTGGTAAACACCCAGTAGTGCAATTGCTGGATCGTATGGTAGCTCTATTTTCAACTGTTTGAGGAACCTCCATACTGTTTTCCAGAGTGGCTGCACCAGCTTGCATTCCCACCAACAGTGTAGGAGGGTTCCCCTTTCTCCACATCCCCGCCAACATCTGTCGTTTCCTGACTTGTTAATTTTAGCCATTCTGACGGGTGTGAGGTGGTATCTCATTGAGGTTTTGATTTGGATTTCCCTGATGCCGAGCGATGTTGAGCACTTTTGCATGTGTCTGTTGGCCATTTGGATGTCTTCTTTGGAAAAATGTCTGTTCATGTCTTCTGCCCATTTCTTGATTGGATTATTTGTTCTTTGGGTGTTGAGTTTGATAAGTTCTTTATAGATTTTGGATACTAGCCCTTTATCTGATATGTCATTTGCAAATACTTTCTCCCCTTCTGTCGGTTGTCTTTTGGTTTTGTGGACTGTTTCTTTTGCTGTGCAAAAGCTTTTTATCTTGATGAAATCCCAATAGTTCATTTTTGCCCTTGCTTCCCTTGCTTTTGGCGATGTTTCTAGGAAGGAGTTGCTGCGGCTGAGGTCGAAGAGGTTGCTGCCTGTGTTCTCCTTTAGGATTTTGATGGACTCCTGTCTCATGTTTAGGTCTTTCAACCATTTGGAATCTATTTTTGTGTCTGGTGTAAGGAAATGGTCCAGTTTCATTCTTCTGCATGTGGCTGTCCAATTTTCCCAACACCATTTGTTGAAGAGACTGTCTTTTTTCCATTGGACATTCTTTCCTGCTTTGTCAAAGATGAGTTGACCATAGAGTTGAGGGTCCATTTCTGGGCTCTCGATTCTGTTCCATTGATCTATGTGTCTGTTTTTGTGCCAGTACCATACTGTCTTGATGATGACAGCTTTGTAATAGAGCTGGAAATCTGGAATTGTGATGCCGCCAGCTTTGCTTTTCTTTTTCAATATTCCTCTGGCTATTCAGGGTCCCTTCTGGTTCCATACAAATTTTAGGATTATTTGTTCCATTTCTTTGAAAATAGCGGATGGTATTTTGATGGGGATTGCATTGAATGTGTAGATTGCTCTAGGTAGCATTGACATCTTCACAATGTTGGTTCTTCCAATCCATGAGCATGGAACGTTTTTCCATTTCTTTGTGTCTTCCTCAATTTATAGTTTTCTGAGTACAGATCCCTTGTGTCTTTGGTTAAATTTATTCCTAGGTATCTTATGGTTTTGGGTGCAATTGTAAATGGGATCGACTCCTTCATTTCTCTCTCTTCTGTCTTGTTGTTGGTGTATAGGAATGCCACTAATTTCTGTGCATTGATTTTATATCCTGCTACTTTACTGAATTCCTGTATGAGTTCTAGCAGTTTTTGGGTGGAATCTTTTGGGTTTTCCACATACAGTAGCATATCATCTGCAAAGAGTGAGAGTTTGACTTCCTCTTTGCCGATTTGGATGCTTTTGATTTCTTTTTGTTGTCTGATTGCTGTGGCTAGGACTTCTAATATTATGTTGAACAGCAGTGGTGATAGTGGACATCCCTGCCGCATTCCTGACCTTAGGGGAAAAGCTCTCAGCTTTTCCCCATTGAGAATATTGGCTGTAGGTTTTTCATAGATGGCTTTTATGATATTGAGGTATGTACCCTGTATCCCTATACTCTGAAGAGTTTTGATCAAGAAAGGATGCAGTACTTTGTCAAATGCTTTTTCTGCATCTATTGAGAGGATCCTATGATTCTTGTTCTTTCTTTTGGTAATGTATTGTATCACGTTGATTGATTTGCGGATGTTGAACCAGCCTTGCAGCCCAGGGATAAATCCCACTTGGTCATGGTGAATAATCCTTTTAATGTGCTGTTGGACCCTATTGGCTAGTATTTTGGTGAGAATTTTTGCATCCATGTTCATCAAGGATATTGGTCTGTAGTTCTCCTTTTTGATGGGGTCTTTGTCTGGTTTGGGGATCAAGGTAATGGTGGCCTCCTAAAATGAGTTTGGAAGTTTTCCTTCCATTTCTATTTTTTGGAACAGTTTTAGGAGAATAGGTATTAATTCTTCTTTAAATGTCTGCTAGAATTCCCCTGGGAAGCCATCTGGCCCTGGGCTTTTGTTTGTTGGGAGATTTTTGATGACTGCTTCAATTTCCTTAGTGGTTATAGGTGTGTTCAGGTTTTCTATTTCTTCCTGGTTCAATTTTGGTAGTTGATACATCTCTAGGAATGCACCCATTTCTTCCAGGTTATCTAATTTGCTGGCATAGAGTTGCTCATAATATGCTCTTATAATTGTTTGTATTTCTTTGGTGTTGGTTGTGATCTCTCCTCTTTCATTCATGATTTTGTTGATTTGGGTCCTTTCTCTTTTCTTTTTGATAAGTCTGGCCAGGGGTTTATCAATCTTGTTAATTCTTTCAAAGAACCAGCTCCTAGTTTCTTTGATCTGTTCTACTGTTCTTTTGGTTTCTATTTCATTGATTTCTGCTCTGATCTTTATTATTTCTCTTCTCCTGCTGGGTTTAGGCTTTATTTGCTGTTCTTTCTCCAGCTCCTTTAGGTGTAGGGTTAGGTTGTGTATTTGAGACCTTTCTTGTTACTTGAAAAAGGCTTGTATTGATATATACTTTCCTCTCAGGACTGCCTTTGCTGTATCCCAAAGATTTTGAAAGGTTGTGTTTTCCTTTTCATTGGTTTCCATGAATTTTTTTAATTCTTCTTTAATTTCCTGGTTGACTCATTCATTCTTTAGTAGGATGCTCTTTAGCCTCCATGTGTTTGAGTTCTTTCCGACTTTCCTCTTGTGATTGAGTTCTAGTTTCAAAGCACTGTGGTCTGAAAATATGCAGGGAATAATCCCAATCTTTTGGTACCGGTTGAGACCTGATTTGTGACCTAGGATGTGATCAATTCTGGAGAATGTTCCATGGGCACTAGAGAAGAATGTGTATTCCGTTGCTTTGGGATGGAATGTTCTGAATATGTCTGTGAAGTCCATTTGGTCCAGTGTGTCATTTAAAGTCTTTATTTCCTTGTTGATCTTTTGCTTAGATGATCCATCCATTTCAGTCAGGGGGGTGTTAAAGTCCCCCACTATTATACTGTTGTTGTGAATGTGTTTCTTTGCTTTTGTTATTAATTGCCTTATATAATTGGCTGCTCCCATGTTCAGGGCATAGATATTTACAATTGTTAGATCTTCTTGTTGGTTAGACCCTTTAAGTAGGATATAGTGTCCTTCCTCATCTCTTATTACAGTCTTTGTTTTAAAATCTAATTTGTCTGATATAAGGATTGCCACCCCAGCTTTCTTTTGGTGTCCATTAGCATGGTAAATGATTTTCCACCCCCTCACTTTCAAACTGGGTGTGTCTTTGGGTCTAAAATGAGTCTCTTGCAGACAGCATATCGATGGGTATTGTTTTTTAATCCAATCTGATAGCTTGTGTCTTTTGATTGGGGCATTGAGCCCATTTACATTCAGGGTAACTATTGAAAGGTATGAATTTAGTGCCATTGTATTGCCTGTAAGGTGACTGTTACTGTATATTGTCTGTGTTCCTTTCTGATCTATGCTGCTTTTAGGCTCTCTCTTTGCTTAGAGGACCCCTTTCAAGATTTCTTGGAGGGCTGGTTGCGTGTTTGAAAATTCCTTTAGTTTTTGTTTGTCCTGGAAGCTTTTTATCTCTCCTTCCATTTTCAATGAGAGCCTAGCTAGATATAGTATTCTTGGCTGCATGTTTTTCTCGTTTAGTGCTCTGAAGATATCATGCCAGTCCTTTCTGGCCTGCCAGGTCTCTGTGGATAGGTCTGTTGCCAATCTAATATTTCTACCATTGTAGGTTACATATCTCTTCTCCCGAGCTGCTTTCAGGATTTTCTCTTTGTCTCTGAGACTCGTAAGTTTTACTATTAGATGTCTAGGTGTTGACCTATTTTTATTGATTTTGAGAGGGGTTCTCTGTGCCTCCTGGATTTTGATGCTGTTTCTTTCCTCACATTAGGGAAGTTCTCTGCTCTTATTTGCTCCAATATACCTCCTGCCCCTCTCTCTCTTTCTTCTTCTACTGGGATCCCAATTATTCTAACGTTGTTTTGTCTTATCGTGTCGCTTATCTCTCGAATTCTGCCCTCGTGATCCTGTAGTTGTTTCTCTCTCTTTTTCTCAGACTCATTATTTTCCATCATTTGGCCTTCTATTTCGCTGATTCTCTCTTCTGCCTCACTTATCCTAGCAGTTAGTACCCCCATTTTTGATTGCACCTCCTTAATATCCTTTTTCATTTCGACTTGGTTAGATTTTAGTTCTTTTATTTCTCCAGAAAGGGTTTCTCTAACAACTTCCACACTTTTTTCAAGCCCAGCTAGTATCTTTAAAGTCATGATTCTGAACTCTAGGTCCGACATTGTACTAATGTCCGTATTGAGTAGGTCCCTGGCTGACGGTACTATCTCTTGTTCTTTTTGCTGAGGTGATTTTTTTCGTCTTGTCATTTTGTCCAGAGGAGAATAGATGAATGAGAGAACAAAATGCTAACAGGTTAACAACGTCCCCAGCAAATATACTCTACAAATCAGAAAAGACCTGAAACCAGGGGAAAAGAAAGGGAAAGAGAGAAAAAAGAAAGAGAAAAGAAAGAAAAAAAAAAGAAAAAGATAAACACGAAAACAGAACAATACAAAAAAAACCCCGAATATGATCAAATATGATCAGGCTAGTGCATAGATCAGTGCCACAGACTAGATTTTGGGCATATTTTGGTCTGTTAGAAAAAAGCGCCTCCTAAAAGTTTAAAGGAAGAAAGAATTATACATGTACAAAATAAGGGTTGATACAATGAAGGGATGGAAGATGACTATAAAGAACCAAATTATAAAAGATTTTATAAAAGGAATTGATACGATAAGAAGTTGTTTGAAAAAGAAAGAAGAATTTTTTTTTTAAAAAAAGGGAGAGAATGTGATCAGGCAGGAGACAAGAACAAAGCCATACAGTAGTGATTTAGGGTATATTTTGATCTCTTAGAAGAAACTGTATCTCAAAATTTTAAGGAGAGAACAACTTATATATATATGCCAAAAGTAAGGATAACTACTATGCAGGGATAAAATATGACTCTAAAAATGAAAAATAAAAAATGTTTTTTTATAAAAAGGGATTGATAAGATGTTGGTTGAAAAAGGGAAAAAGAAAAATTAAAAAAAACAGTTAAAAAATTAACTTTGAAAAACTAATGAATCATGGTAAAAGAAAGCCATGAATTCTATGTGCAGTATTCCCCTAGCGCTGGAGTTCTCCCATTCTCCTTGATCGGTAAACTTGGTCTTGGCTTGCTGGTTATTCGTGCTGATCTTCTGGGGGAGGGGCCTGTTGCCATGGTTCCCAAATGTCCTTGCTGGAGGCGGAATTGCCCCGCCCTTGTCATCCGGGCTAAGCAAGCTGCTTGGGTTTGCTCTCAGGAGCTTTTGTTCCCTGCAAGCTCTGGTACAGCTTTGTAGGACCAGGGTGAAAATGGTGGCCTCCCAATCTCCACTCGGAGGAGCTGAGAACTCGGGGCCCCGCTCCTCAGTGAGCCCCCAGAGAAAAGCAGTCACTCCTGTCTCCCTGGTCTCCGGCCGCACTCCGTGCTCACCGGCCTGTGACCGAGCGTTTCTATCTCTGGCACTCGATCCCGTGTGGAGTCTCCAAACCCAGCAGATCCCTGCCGTGCGCTCCCGCGCCGCTCCTCCTGGGGGAGAAAGGGGAGTCTCCCCAGCTCTGCCACTTGTTGGGTCCCTGCTGGAGGAGCAGTTGCCTGACTGGGCCGCGGATCACAGTTCATGGACACCCCGAGCTGAGAGCCCACGCCTCGGCTCCGTCTCTGCAGCCGGCTTCCCCGCTCTGATACCTGGGAGCTGTGCTGCACTCAGGCACCCCCGGTCTTTCTGTGACCCCGAGGGTCCTGAGACCACACTGGCCCATGAGGGTTCCACCCCCAGCTTAGCCACTGGAGCGACGTCCCTCAGCGGAGCCGACTTCTAAAAGTTCCGATTTTGTGCTCCGCGGCTCTATCACTTGCCAGAAGCAGCCGACGGAGGCCGCCCCCCCCCCGCCATCTATCCTTCCGAATATCGCCTCAGATTCTCCACATGTCCTGCCTTCCAGTAAGTGGTCGCTTCTCTGTTCACAGAGTTGTTGCTACTCTCTTCTTCGGTCTCCTGTTGAGTTCGTAGGTGTTCAGAATGGTTTGATCCCTATTCAGCTGAATTCCTGAGACCAGACGAAATCCAGGTCTCCTACTCCTCCGCCATCTTGCTCCGCCCTCCAAACTCAGTCATTTTTCAAGCATATGCACACTGTTGATCCTTCTCTAGACTTTCTAGATCTCTCCATGCAGAATTAGATTCTTCTTGTGAATTTATCATTTTTAAAATACTTATCAATTTTGATTTGTTGTCATTTTTAATTACTTCTCTGACTTTCCTAATAGGTTATGAGCCTTTGAAGAATCTGGAGGGTTTCTTATTTATTCTAGTATCCCCTGTGTCTAACAGTGCATTATATATAATGAACACATATGAAACATTTGCTTAATAAATGAATGAAGAAGCTTTAGCTGAATCTTTCTTGCATAAACTTTAATGTGATATGTGGGAAAGTGAACTTTTTGCTTCAAAGACAGTAAAACACTACTGAATGTTTTTATACCAAAATTTGCTGAGGACTGTAAACATAAAACAGAAAAATAGCACTTCTCTATAAATTTATGTAGAAGAACAAAAATCATTGTTTTAAAGTCAGAGGAATGAAAAAAATTTTTAATGAGAAAAACAAGAAAATGTTTTTATTATTGATTGTGACTATAAATATACTATTATTTAAATTAAATTATGTTGTTATAAGTTGAATTCATGAAGAGATTCAATTTGGATTCATAACATAAGATGATTTTTTACCTTCTAATAATGCTTTACCAGGTTTAATAGACTGAGCTGATTTACACAGACTAATGTTAGGACTTGAAAGGCTTCACATTTTTTTTTAAGATTTTTTATTTATTTATTCATGAAAGACAGAGAGAGAGAGACGCAGAGGAAGAGGGAGAAGCAGGTTCCCCGCAGAGCAGGGAGCCTGATGCAGGACTAGATCCCAGGACCCTGGGGTTATGACCCAGGCTGAAGGCAGATGCTTAACTGACTGAGCCACCCAGGCACTCCTGAAAGCCTTCACATTTCTTATGTGAAGGTCAAATTAAAGGCTCTGAATCCAGATAGCCAACAGATGTAATGAATATACCTATCAGAGCACACAAAACACATCATATGGTAAATATCCATGTAAAAAGCCAGATAATATAGTAATAATCGGAAAAAAACAGAATATGAAAATATATATTAGATTTAAGATTTTAGAAATAGCAGAGCAAATTAGCCAGAATAATCTTGCAGATAACAATTATAATATATATATGACAAGATATATTCAACACCCTCCCCCATGCCATATTTAAGAAAGACAGAACTGCAGCTAGTGAGATTTGGGAATCTGTACTTTTTGCCTGAGGGTACATCCCAATCTGTACCACGCTGTTGGTAACGGAAAGTTGCAACTTTATGGCTTGAGATAAAAGAAGACAGAGTTCTAGGCTGGCAGAGAAGCTAGAAAAACTAGGGGGGTAAATCCTGGAAGAAAGGAGGCTACGAAAGGAGTGAACCTCAGGATCTGTATATAAATTCCTCTCAAACCCTTGATTGACCACTAAGCTATACATGCCCCAGAGATACTCCAATATGCCTGGTGAAAAAGCCGCAGCTGGAAGAGGAAGGACTTGGGCAGAGATTCTAGCTGCTGCCCACTACAGGGAGATACATTTTGGGATTCTAAGCAGAGCCAAGTTAATTACCTGCTGGAATAAAAATCAATACTCTTCAAAGAACTGTAACTGAATCCAGGGTCTTTTAAAATATAGTTTTCTTTTTATTAATAAAGATTTTATTTATTTATTTGAATAGAGAGAGAGAGAGCACAAGCAGGGGGAGCAGCAGGCAGAGGGAGAAGCAGGCTCCCCAAGAAGCAGGGAGCGCAAGGCGGGGCTCGATCCCAGGACCCTGGGTTCATGACCTGATCAGAAAGCAGATGCTTAACTGACTGAGCCACCCAGGCACCCCAAAATATAGCTTTCAGTATATGAGGGGAAAAAACCCACCAGATATACAAAGATATAGGAAAATGTGATCCAGAGTCAGGAGAAAAAGCAGTTAGTAAAATCCAGGTCCATAAAGCCAAAGCAATCTTGAGAAAGAACAAAACTGGAGGTATCACAATCTCAGATTTCAAACTACACTACAAAGCTACAGTAATCCAAATAGTATGATTCTGGTACAAAAATAGACACATAGATCAATGGAACAAAATAGAGAACCCATAAATAATTCCATGCTCATACAGTCAATTAGTCTATAAAAAAGAAGGAAATAATATATAATGGGGAAAAGATAGCCTGTTCAATAAATTGCATTGGGAAAACTGGACAGCTACAAGCAAAAGAATGAGACTGGACAGCTACATGCAAAAGAATGAGACTGGACCACTTTCTTACACCAAACACAAAAATAAACTAAAAATGGATTAAAGACTTAAATGTAGACCTGAAACCATAAAACTCCTAAAAGAAAACACAGGCAGTAAATTCTTGGACATCAGCCTTAGCGATATGTTTCTGGATGTATCTTCCTAGGCAAGGGAAACAAAAGCAAAAAATGAACAATTGGGATTATACCTATTTTGGATATTAACTCCTTATTGGATATATCATTTGCCAACTATCTTCTCCCATTCAGTAGGTTGCCTTTTCATTTTGTTGATGGTTTCCTTTGCTGTGCAAACTTTTAGTTTGATGTAGTCCCAATTATTTGTGTATTTTTAGAAGTTTTAGGTCTTACATGTAGGTTTTGGGTATTACACTTAGTTTTTCATCCATTTTTATTTTATTTTATATTTTATTTAAATTCAGGTTAGTTGACATATTGTGTATTATTAATTTCAGGGGTAGAACTTAGTGATTCATCAGTTGCATATAACACCCAGCGCTCATTATATCAAGGGCCCTCCTTAATGCCCATCACCCAATTACCCCATCCCTCCACCCATCTCCCCCCCAGCACCCCTCAGTTTTTTCCCTACAGTTAAGCGTCTCTTATGGTTTACGTCCCTCTCTGTTTTTTTTTTTTTTTTAAGATTTTATTTATTTGAGAGAGAGAAGGAGAACATGCACAAGCAGGGGGAACTGCAGAGGGAGAGGGAGAAGCAAGCTCCCCACTGAGCAGGGAGCCTACTGTGGGGCTCTATCCCAGGACCATGGGATCATGACCCGAGCTGAAGGCAGACACTTAACCAACTGAGTGGCCCAGGTGCCCCTCCCTCTCTGTTTTTATTTTATTTTATTTTATTTTATTTTTCCTTCCCTTCTTCTATGTTCATCTGTTTTGTTTCTTAAATTCCATATATGAGTGAAATCGTATGGTATTTGTCTTTCTCTGACTGACTTAATTTCCTTAGCATAATACATTAGTTCTATCCATGTCATTACAAATGGCAAGAATTCATTCTTTTTGATGGCTGAGTAATATTTTATTGTGTATATAGACCACATATCCTTTATCCATTCATCAGTTGATGGACATCTGGGCTCTTTCCATAGTTTGGTATTGCGGACATTGCTGCTATAAACACTGGGGTGCATGTGGCCCTTTGAATCACTATTTTGTTTCTTTTGGATAAATACCTAGTAGTGCAAGCGCTGGGTCAAAGGTAGTTCTATTTTTAACTTTTTGAGGAACCTCCATACTGTTTTCCACAGTGGCTGCACCAGCTTGCACTCCCACCAACAGTGTAGGAGGGTTCTCCTTTCTCTGCATCCTCACCAACATCTGTTATTTCCTGAGTTGTTAATTTTAGCATTCTGACTGGTGTGAGGTGGTATCTCATTGTGGTTTTGATTTGTATTTCCCTGCTGTTAAGTGTTGTTGAGCACTTTTTCATGTGTCTGTTAGCCATTTATATGTCTTCTGTGGAGAGATGTCTGTTCATGTCTTCTGCCCATTTCTTGACTGGATTTTTTTGTTTTTTTAGGTGTTGAGTTTGATAAATTCTTTGTAGATTTTGGATACTAGCCCTTTATTTGATATGTCATTTGCAAATATCTTCTCCCATTCCACAGGTTGCCTTTTAGTTTTATAGATTCTTTCCTTTGCTCTGCAGAAGTTTTTATCTCGATGAAGTCCCAATAGTTCATTTTTGCATTTGTTTCCCTTGCCTCTGGAGATGTGTCTAGTAAGAAGCTGCTGCAGCTGAGGTCAAAGAGCCTGCTGCCTGTGTTCTTTTCTAGGATTTTGATGGATTCCTGTCTCACGTATAGGTCTTTCATCCATTTTGAATATATTTGTGTGTATGATGTAAGAAAGTGATCCATTTTCATTCTTTTGCATGTGGCTGTCCAGTTTTCCCAGCACCATTTGTTGAAGAGACTGTCTTTTTTCCATTAGATATTCTTTCCTGCTTTCTCAAAGATTAGTTGACCATACAGTTGAGGGTCCATTTATGGGTTCTCTACTCTGTTCCATTGATCTATGATACAGGAATTTAGGAAAGTTGCAGGATATAAAATCAATGCACAGAAGTCTGTTGCATTTCTATACACCAATTACAAAGCAGCAGAAAGAGAAATCAAGGAATCGATCCCACTTACAAGTTCACGAAAAACCATAAGCTACCTAGGAATAAACCTACCCAATGAGGTAAAAGATCTGTACTCCAAAAACTATAGGACACTTATGAAAGAAATTGAGGAAGACACAAGAAATGGAAAAAGATCCCATGCTCATGGATTGGAAGAACAAATATTGTGAAAATGTCTATGCTACCCAAAGCAATCTACACATTCAATGCAATCCATCAAAATACCATCAGCATTTTTCACAGAGCTGGAATAAACAGTTCAAAAACTTGTATGGAACCAGAAAAGACCCTGAATAGCCAAAGTAATGTTTGGAAATGAAAACCAAAGCTGGAGCCATCACAATTCCAGACTTCAAGCTGTATTATAAAGCTGTAATCATCAAGACAGTATGGTACTGGCATTTTTAGTTTATTTTTCTGCATGGTGTAAGAAAGTGATCCAGTTTAATTCTTTTGCATGTAGCTGTTCAGTTTTCCCAAGACCATTTATTGACTGAATGAAATTCTTATTTATTGATCTGGGTGCTGTATATATGGATATGTTTACTTTGTGATAATTCATGGAACTGGACATTTATGATTTGTATACTCTTCTTTATGCATGTTATACTGAAATAAAAATGTTTACTTACAGAAATGGGCTAAGATCAGGCTGTGTAAATCTAGAAAGATACTATACAAATAATCATTTCCCTAATAAAAGCATATCAGTGCAAAGAAATAGTATATTTTAAGTCAAATATGTAAAAGCAATGTTCAAGTATAAAAATTAAATTTTAAAAAATCTCCATAGTTCAGAGCTATGGGTAGTGAAACCCAATCATGGGTGACTCTATAGAATCCTCTGTAAATGTTTTTTTCAAAGTTCACTAAAAAACAAAAACAAAAACAAAAACTAGAAAACTGGTACCATAAATAAGGAGAGTATCGATGTCATTTTGTAAATCTTGAATTTGTAATAATGTTTTTATTACCATCTTTGCTCTTCAAGATTGCCTTCCTTTTACATTCTTTTACAAAATACTTGCAAATTTGTTGTTATGTTGCAGATAATATTCATAATAAGAGCATTGTGTTTTTCTTTGTGGTATTATGACTCAGAACAGTCAACTCCCAGACTAGGGTCATGTTTTTGGTGTCAGAAATCTGTAGTTATTTGGATGTTTGAGATGGAAAAATCTTTGACTTATTATTTAATTAACTCAGCTTAGCTGGGCTCATATTTTTCAAACCTGCTCCTCGATATACGAGGTTATCTGATGTTTCACTTAATAGTATCTTGCCAAAGCACATGTCTTCCACTCCTTCATCTTCAGTTCCCTTGAGTTAATAGATTCAGGAATACAATTCTAATTTTGGAGTTTATTTTCTTCCAGCTTTAGCTATCTAAGAATTCATTGCTAGATGCTCTACGAATTCTTAGCTAGTTTCTTTACCCTTCCTTTTGAGTTTCAAGTCCTTCTTTTTCTGATATTCCCATTAGGAGTGACTCCAGTTTGAACATATGTTGAAACTTCTCTGGTTTCCAGAAAGGTATACTGAAATAAATCCAGATATTTTGTAAGGGTTACTTGTAGTAGGCACTAGTACCATATATCATATTAACAATGACTATCTCTGGCTTTTAGAATTGTAGGCTATTTTCTTCTCTTCTTTTTAGTATTAATCATTTTCAATTTTGTATGCCAATTACCTTTATAATAGAAAAAAAAATCCCTAAAACAGAGTTAGTAACCACTTGTGGAGTGCTGGAACTGACTCTTATTGGATCAGGGGAGCAGGCTATATACATTTCTTCCCAAATTCCTGCTCAGTGATCTCATGTTGGTACCTTGAAATCAGCCATGGTGGGAACATTTATACCATGAAGATTGCCAACATTAAACATCAGGGCTCTAGTTTTAGAAAGTCTGCTCACCAGTGTACCATAGGCAACCAGTATCTCTATATGAACTGCAGAGGTAGTCAGTTGGCTCTATAGACAACAACTAGAAAATCCACAGACACACAAGAGTTGGGGCAGGGCTGCCCTTATACATCACTCATGATAAAACCCAACCACAAGCAATCTTGGTGAAGGGCTCACTAGAAATGAAAACGTTAAACTACTGGCTGGTTGGGTAGTGAATTCTGGGATGAGAAAAGTAATTGCAGCTCTCAATCCTTTGGTTCACTGTAAACAAAGCCACAGAAGGCCTGAGAATTATCTTATTCCTTACATTAAAAAAAACTATTAGTTTAATTGAAGGTTAAATCAGAAAAGGTAAGTTCACATTTAGGTGTATGTGCAGTTTGGATTACATATAGATCTTGTGAACTGCTAGAACACGTGACAAAATTAATCACCTAAATCTCTTCTTTGGTGACTTTTCAGATAATAGAATGCTGTTTTGGGGGGTTTGGGAAATTACATGGTATTTTCATGTTTCTTTTGGACTTTGTGCTTATAAAAATTATTTTGGTGGACACATTTTTATAAGAATTACAGTCACTTAAAAATAGTGGGAGAAATGCTATTTTCTTCTCAGTCAGAGTTACTGGGTCTTAGTATAGTGCTTTTCTCACCATGGAAGTGTCAGGGAAAAAGACTACTGCTGAGGATGCATTATTACTATTCATAGAATATTTAAAGACACAAAAATAGAAATGTTGATACTCAGCTTTAATGCACTAATCAAAGCGATTGGAAATTGCTTAAGTGGACCAATTTTAAATCTTCTAAATGCAGAAGACTTCTAACCCAATACCAAGCAAGAAATGTGTTAGAACCTAATGATTAGAATGTTGTGCTTAAAATGATTTTACTTGGAATTTAATTTGGTTAGATTAAACAGACATTTGTGAGTTATTTTTTATGTGGTGGCCACTGTTTTAGAAATTAGAGAACATTGGGGAGACACACAGTGCTGGTTCTCAAGGAGTTCAAAGACTAATTGCAGAGGCTGTCATGTAAAAAAAAAAAGCCACCATTGTTACAGAACTACGCAAATCCCAAAAACCCTAGATTCATGATATTTGATAAAGTATTTCAGCTCTCAGAACCCTGAAAAAACAGGTTGCCTGGTCATATAATAATTACTACACTTGAAAGTCTTTTTATATGCCAAAATAATCAGTCAATTCAGGAAAAACAATTCAGTTATACTGTACAATAAAAAATGTTACTGAAATTGGTTGTTTTATGAAATTCAAAAAATAAATTGACTTATTTTAATAAAATGTTTGCTAGATTATCCACATAATTGCTTTTCTGATTCTGTCCTGGCTGTTTGACATAATGAGTAGAGTGAACCTCAGGATCCTGAAAATACTGCCATTGTGACAGAGAAGACAGCAAAATAGACACGCCTGCCACCCAGTGCTGGCAAAGGCAAATTGAGAGTCTTGTGGTTGTTATGAGCACAACCTACTTGAAATTATCTAGACAGATGAAGTCAGTGGTTACGTTTTTTTGGTTTTTTTTTTTTTTTGAAGATATTATTTATTTATTTGTCAGAGAGAGAGAGAACAAGCAGAGCCAGGGGGAGCAGCAGAGGGAGAGAGAGATAAGCAGACTCCATGCTGAGCAAGGAGCCTGATGCGGGGCTCGATCCTAGGACCTTGGGATCATGACTTGAGCCAAACACAGACGCTTAACCAATTGAACCACCCAGGCATCCAAGGTTAGGTTTTTCTTCCACATTATTTAATTTAAGGAAGCTGGGACTAGGGTGGCCTTTTTAGTTGTTTTCTTAGATAGGGGTTATTATATTCAAAATATTTTTGCCAAATATACTAAGAGTTTTATGTGCTCTATACAATAATCAACAATACCTTGGTTTGCTAGGTAAGTAGGTAAAAGAGTAAAGAAACCATTTGAAAAAGGAGCCAGAGACATGAAAGGAGAAGTAATTTTCATAAGAAAACAAAGCATCATCTAAAAAATAAATTGTGATTTATCTTGGACAATTTTCAATGGTCTGCATATTGTATCAAGTTCTCTGATTTCCAAGACATTTCTTCTTTTTTTTTTAAGATTTTATTTATTTTAGGAGAGAGAGAGAGAGCGAGTGCAGGCAGAGGGGGAGAGGGAGAGAATCTAAAGCAGACTCCATCCTGAGCACGGAGCCCAATGTGGGGCTTGATTCCACAACCCTGAGATCATGACCTAAGCCCAAACTAAGAGTCAGGTGCTTAACCCACTGAGTCAACCCAGTCGTCCCTAAGATCTTTCTCTTCTGATGTTCCTTGGATTTATACAGAAGCCACCTTAGACCGACAAGTTAAAAAAAAAGTAAGGTTCTATGCAATAAACCCATTCTGTTCCTCTCCAAAAATGAGATATGAATAAACCAAATCAACAGAGACTTTCAAATTCATTTTAGATACTACTTTTATCTTCTACCTTGGCACCTGTATGTAAGGGGGGCAGGGAAAACCACCCCCTGGAAGTTTCAAGTTTTCTCTTCCAATTCTTCCTGATCTATTCTTGATTGCAAAAAAACTAATAAGGACCAAAAGAAACAAAAACTATCTCTCAAAGGAGATATCAAGAACAAGAACAATTAACAAACCTGTCAGTCTTACCCTAAAAATGAGAGAATTGTTCTTAACAACTAAGAGAATAAACAGAAAATCCTAAACCTGTAGTGGCATATTTTTCCCCATGGTAGAACATCAGCAACAACTAGGTCTAAAGTGAAATTACCTACTCACCACAAGAAAGTATTACTGAGACAACACCCAAGAGGGTTTTGGGGGTAGTGTCTCCACAGCATTTCACATTGAAGAAGGGATCAGTTTCAACACCTATTTCAGAAAATCTTTTGGTTGGCTTATTATGTAGGTGTGCTTTAGATGTAAAGATATAAATTAGGTTCTTTCTCAGTTCAGTTAATTAGTTTTACAGGGAGAACTCAGAGTTATTTAAAAGGAAGGGTTTTTTTTTTTTTTTTGGTGTTCAGTGCAGGTGATATTTATTAACAAGTAGACTATGTGCATAAAGAATATGTTTGTATGCATGCAAAGTGGTATTTCATTGAATAACACAAGGTAGGTTGTCATGGAGATTAAAAGCCTTGAAGTGCTATTCACTGGTGCTAGTTATGGTTGCTGGGCACTAGGATATTAGGTTCTGGCACCCTGAATCTCTCATTGTTGTAAAAATAATTACACTTTTATCTTCACTGTAAGCGCTCTTCAAGTAGGATAAATAAATACAGACGCAAGAACAGACCTAACTTAAAGGTAAATATAGCAACCCTATGACCCATCCCAGTGTAAAATTATGTAGCTGTAGTTACCATACCATCAAAATGCTTGATTTTCATTGCAGGGTCATTGAAGCTGTTTATAAAATGAAATTACAAAATGCACAAAATCTGCACTTACATTAAAAGGCAAAAGAAGAATGAAAGCTATTGACCGTTAGTATGGTCACTGGTAAATATAAAGGTTTCCTTCAGAAGAAGAGGAAACAAATGAAAAGCTTGTAATATGTTTTGCTAGCGTTTTCTTGAAATACTATATTTATATGAGATTTCCAACCTCACTTTGAGCTCTATGTAAAGCACAGAGTGATTTTTCTGGTGTTCTTTTCTCTTCGACGATTAGATGAAATGATCTTGACAAGTTTACCTCAGTGAGAAACTACGTATTTTCTCTATAAAGAGAACACTTATGTCTGGCAGAATCAGTATGGACATTTTCTTAACCAATAAATCAATAGAGAGAGTTGGAATATAGCAAACTACACAACATACACAATATAACACTGAAATTTGCAGCAGTAAGTAATGTGGTTTTCAAAACTGCCTTAAGTGATGATTAACTAGAATTATATATATTTATACTTAAAATGACACCATGGAATTCTTTTAAGTCTTGACAGATATGTGGAATATTTAAATGTAGTAATTGCAGTTGCTAAACCTCCTGGGATTAACCTGCTGGAGAGATAGTGATATCTTAGGCAGAGAAAAATGATTTATACTGTGGGGGAAAAAACTAAAAATGAATTCCATGTGTGTTTTATATAACTCTTCAGAAAAAAAGTTTATTGTAGCTAATGAATTGGTAATATTCTGTAATAATCCACCATGTGAATAATTACATAATTTATATAAATGTAGGCATATAATTTAGTTTTTCAACATTGATTTTTAGGTTTCACGATATAGCACAGTTCACAAAAAGTAAAACAGAATGAGAAGTAGCTTAGCACTGTATTCATGTTAATGGTAGGAATCTCAGATTTTTGTTTAAAGGTAGGCTCCATATTACTTTATCTTCCATCAATGGGGAAGGATGTAACACAGTACTTCTCAGATCATTTTAAGAAACAATTGTTGTGTGCTTATATAAGCTTATATATGCTTCAAGCATATGTTTCAATGAATTTAATTGAAGTCAAGGAGCAAAATCATTAGTAAAGGGAGATACTATTGATATATTTTCATCAGATTAAATTATATAAAATAAGTTTATAGTATTGCCGTATTATCTGTAAATAGCAGATGTGTTAGTCATAAAGATTGTTGTCCCTGGTATTTAGAACTTCTGAGGAAGTTCTTTGAGTTGTATCTACATAACATAATCAAATAGTCTGCAACTTGAACTTCCGAAGCATTTTAAT
The DNA here is from genome assembly GCF_037043125.1 of Eumetopias jubatus. Classification (NCBI taxonomy): domain Eukaryota; kingdom Metazoa; phylum Chordata; class Mammalia; order Carnivora; family Otariidae; genus Eumetopias; species Eumetopias jubatus. The sequence continues at coordinate 65,387,382 of NW_028274813.1, forward strand.
GATCTTGACAAGATATAAATCTTTGTGCATCAGTATAGCGGGAGAAGATATTAGCAAATCTCTATTTGGGTGGATACTTTCTAAATTTAAGTCTGTCTAGGATTCTAAATATCAAATTGTATCTCAAAGCTTTAACACGCTTTCAAAATTGGCAAGTTTATATCCATAATATACCTGAGATAGAGGGATAATCTGTTTTACATTATGGTAGACTGAGGTAGGTATTTAGTAGAAGTATATGTTGCAGTTGTACACAGAGAGAGGGGCTATTGGATTGAGAACCATAAATCTTAATTACAACTGTGCTACTAACCACTTGTGTGATTTAAAATTTGTTTATTGCATTGGTGGAAAATGCTGGGCCACTATGTTATGGAAATTTCTCTAGCATAGCTGCCATTACTGCCATTGGAAAAAGGGATGTTTTTCCATTCAACAGCCTGAAGGCTGGCTTTTCTGACTACCTGTTCCCAGAATCCCTACACTGTAGGGAGTCTACTGGTTCCCTTTCTAAGGATAGAACAATACTGTCCTCATGAAATTTACAATTGAGTAGGGAAATACCAGCACTGAACAAGGTATTACAAGTGTGAGATGATTTACAAAAGCTAAGTTCAGGATGCACCGAGAGTATGTATCTGCTTTAAAGAGCTGTAGATGGAATATCTGTCCCTACTAAAATGACTCCAAAATGGCTTTAACTCTAATCTCAGCCTCTTTTCTGGTTATAGACCTATGTTCCCAATTACATTCTTGCAGTTTCAACCTAAATGGAATTAGCTCTTCTAACTCAACATGTCTAAACCCAAATTCACCATCTCCTTTCCACACAACACTTTCTAACTTTCTTACTTATTTTAGTGGCCCTGTCCTTTTCCCAGTCACTTAGGTCTGAATCATCAGCAGACCTAAGATCCATCTTTCATTCTTTTTTTATTTTGTCTTTCACATCCATTCTGTTGCCATCTGTTAGATTCAATTTTGATAATGGTCCTCCTAGCTCATTATTTTTTCCATTCCTGTACCCACCAGCATTGGGCTTTTAAGTAAATTAAAATCATTATTTATTCATCCCGTAAATATTCACTTGTTTATTCAACAAATATTTGAGTGCCCATCATAGACTATGCTTTGTGCTAGGGATATACTAGCAAAGCAAAACATCTATTGTCTTGCTTTCATGGAGTTTACAGGGTCATAGATGAGGTAGATAGTAAATGAATGATCTCTCCTATAGTATATATATATTATCTACAAAATATAAATGCTATGAAGGGAAAGTATGGGCTACCATGCAAAATGATAACAGGGGTATTTTGTTGGGGGAAATCCTCTCTGAGACCTAAGGGATGAGTAGGAGTTTGCCAGAGGAGGAGTGGAAGGAAAAGCACTCTAGGTGGAGGGAAAAAGTCTTGTGAAGTTTCTGTTTCTAGAGTGTAGGATATTTGAAGCTGGAAAAAAAAGGCAGAAGTCACGCTGTGCAGGATATCAGCAGTCTTTTTAAGGAGATTGGATTTTATTCTAAGGGAGATGGAAAGCCACTGACGTGTTTTCAGTAAGGTAGTAAAAATAGAGATTTGAGATATATATAAAAAGTAGAATGAGCAGAATTTGTTGAAAGATTGTATATGACAAAGTAGAGGAGAGGCTAGATTTCTGACCGAGGTAACTGGGTAGCTGGAATGCTGTTTGGTGAGACAGGGAATCCAGGTTTGGAAGGCAGGATGATGAGCTCAGTTTTGGACATGCTAAGTCTGAGGAAAATAGGGGTATCTAAATGTTTGTTTAGGAAGTGACTGGATATTTGGATATGTACCTCTGTCAAGGAGAACATTTATCTAACGGGTATTAAAACAGGTAGAATAACTGCATGAGAAGGTAGGTTATGTTTAATGCCGCATTACATTGATGGCTCAGGGAAAAACTTATGGAGAAAGTGACGTTTGAGAAGACCTTGAAAGAGAGAATTTTGACAAATACTACTTGGTTGTCCACATTTGAGAATGATGCACTCTAATGCTGACAAGATGTTCTAAATTTTTTTAAGTTAATTAATTTATTTGTCAGAGAGAGAGAGAGCACAAGCAGGGGGAGCAGCAGGCAGAGAGAGATGCAGGCTCCCCACTGAGCAGGGAGCCTGATGCGGGGCTCAATCCCAGGACCCTGGGATCATGACCTGAGCCGAAAGGCAGCCGCTTAACTGACAGCCACCCAGGCATCCCAGGATGTTCTAAATTTTGAAGTTGTTTACTAACTGGTGTAGAATGGTAGGGGGTGTATTGATCCTTTCTTTGAAGGGTCCTCAAGTGACAGTTTCTATAGATTATTTCTTTTGGCTGATCACTTTCTTCCAGTTTCTGGCCCTGGAGGTTATAAAGTTGGCTGCCAGTGTTCTGGAAGTCAAATGGGGAAGAGAGTTCTGGGTATTACCATTTCATAGATGAACTTTTAGTCAATTTCTCTGTTTTAATTATGACACCTCTGCCTTTGGCAGTATCTGATGACCCAAGACCAGAGTTCTTTAGGTTTAACTTCCCCAGAGGGTAATCTCTGCCAGGGTGGGAAAGAGGAACTCATCTTTTTCCTTGGGGAGGAGATCTGGAAATCTCACTGCTATTTACCTTTCAACAAATACTTCAGTCCTTCCAAAGTTCCAGGTGCTTCTAATTCACAAGCCTTTCTGGGGTTCTGAGGGGAGAGTAAGAAACCTCCTGCTGCTTATCTTCCTCCTCCAAGCTTAAGTTTATACTTCCTTTAGCCTGTTAACTCAGTACCATCATTTATTTCCTTTCCAGCTTCCAAACTTTGTCCAGTTCTTCTGTTCTCTTTGCCTTTGTGTGCTATCCTCCTTTACTGTCTGCTGTGGTCTGAATGTTTGTGTTGCCCCCAAATTTATATGTTGAAATCATAGTGCCCAGTATGATGGTATTTGGTGGTGGGGCCTTTGGGAGATGGTTAGGTCATAAGGGTAGAGCCTTCAAAAAATGAAATTAGTGCTTTTATTTTTTTAAGAGGAAAACATTTATTTATTTATTTGTTTACTTATGGGGGTGGGGGTAGAGGGACAGAGAGTAAGGGAGAGAGAATCTTTTCTTTTTTTTTTTTAAAGATTTTATTTATTTGACAGAGAGAGCGAGAAGCAAGCCCCCTGCTGAGCAAGGAGTCCGATGTGGGACTTGATCCCAGGACCCTGGGATCATGACCCTGGCCGAAGGCAGCCGCTTAACTGACTGAGCCACCCAGGTGTCCCAGGGAGAGAGAATCTTAAGCAGGCTCCACACAGAGTGGAGCTGACGCAGGGCTCAATCTCACCAACCTGAGATCATGACCTGAGCTGAAATCAAGAGTCAGATGCTTAACCGACTGAGCCACCCAGGCCTTGGGATTAGTGCTTTTTTTTTTAAAGATTTTATTTATTTATTTGACAGAGAGAGACACAGCGAGAGAGGGAACACAAGCAGGGGGAGTGGCAGAGGGAGAAGCAGGCTTCCCGTGGAGCAGGGAGCCCGATGCAGGGCTCGATCATGCCCTGAGCCGAAGGGAGACGCTTAACGACTGAGCCACCCAGGTGCCCCAGGGATTAGCGCTTTTATAAAAGAGACCCCACAGAGGTTCCCTAGCCCCTTCAGCCATGCAAGGAAACAAAGAGTTCTGCAAGAGGAAGAGGACCCTCACCTGACCAGGCTAACACCTTGATCTCAGACTTCCATCCTCTAGAATTGTGAGAAATAAAATTCTGTTGTTTAGAAGCTACCCAGTGTGGTATTTTATTATAGCAGCCCAAATGGACTAAGACACTGCCATTCAGAGAGAGTTGGAATAAACTTGGGTTTAATCGGCCATGTGTACCAGTAATGCAATTTCTAAAATGTGTCTATAATGATAGTAAGTATTGGAAGATGATATAATAGAGTATATATTCTAATTTTCTCCTATAATAACATACTTTTTTTAAAAAATATTTTATTTATTTTGAGAGAGAGAGAAAGAACATATGTGTGAGCAGTGGGGGTGGGGGGTTGAGGAGGGTGGGACAGAGGCAGAAGAAGAGAGAGAATCTCAAGCAGATTCCACGCTGAGTCCGGAGACCAACTGGGGGTGGATCTCAGGACACTGAGATCATGACCTGAGCTGAAATCATGAGTTAGATGCTTAAATGACTGAGCCACCCAGGTGCCCCAATAATATACTTCTTTAAGGGAAATATTTCATAAATTCAGACAACATTTTGAGCTTCAATATTTTACAGTTCATTTCGTGCCATTAGTGCCTTATATAACTTCAGGCATCCTTTTTCTCTCTGAAGTCCATCTGCATCAGATGATCACTAAATTAATGAAAGCATATTTATATGAAACTGTTTTTAGAGAGTGAGCTTTGGTTAAAAAAAAGCTAAAGCTATTAGAAACAAAAGGCACAAGGACAAAAAGCTACATTTAATTGACACTAAAGTTGTGAAATAGACTGACAACAAATTATGACATTGGGAATTTAGGCTGGTACTATAGACTGAAGTATAATCACTCTGTGCCTGAGGATGGGACTTAGAATGATGGCATCAGGTAATATAGGTTGTGGGATGGTCCAAGAATGATTTCTCAAGATCCTAAGATAATGTCAGCTTTAAGGAAATAATTGAAGGTTCTGTGCCTTGTCTTTTTTTTCTCTCCATGTCTTTTCCCATCTTACCAAATGCTTTATTTAAACTACAGATTAAGGGGCACCTGGGTGGCTCAGTCAGTTGGGCGTCTGCCTTTGGTTCAGGTCATAGTCCCAGGGTCCTGGGATCGAGCCCCGCATCGGGCTCCCTGCTCTGCGGGAAGCCTGCCTCTCCCTCTCCCACTCCTCCTGCTTGTGTTCCCTCTCTTGCTGTCTCTTTTTCTGTCAAAAAATAAATAAAAAATCTTAAAAAGATAAACTACAGATTAAATTTCTTCAAATCTTCATAATTAAACCTTATGAAAATCAGAACAAGATGTTCTAAGATGTTCATAAAATTTTCCTTACTTCTGTTAGCTTAATAGTCCCAAACTCCAGCTAGTAAAGATTGATTCATTTGTCACTCCATCAACTCATTCACTCATTTACTCATTCAAGAAATAATGAGCACCAATTTTTTTAAGCACCAATTCTGTTTGGCATATTTGAAGATACTGGTGGACATAGTGGTGAACAAAAGGAAGTGCAATCCCTGTTGTCAGGTAGCTTTTAGTCTAGGAGAGGAGACAGATATTAATTAAGTAAACCCAAGAATCAAATAAACTGAGATAAGTGCCCTGAGGAACAAAAAACAAGTTTTGTTGGTAGGTGTATAACCAAAGAGTCTTACCTACACCAGAGGGCCAGGGCAAACTGGAAGGAAATGATAGTTGAGCTGAGATCTTAAGAATGCCAATTTAAATAAACTAAACGGTTAGTGGCATGGTGGGATCAGTATTTATTTATGTGTATTGTATTCAGAGTCATTAGACCTACAGTTTTTCCTATGTAATACTCTTGATTTATTTGTTACATATCTAGATTTTCCTTGGGCAATCCTCCTGGTATTTTCCACTAATAATGACCAGAGTCCTTTCAAATCACATTTTAAAGGAAGTTACATATAAAGGTATTGTGTGGTTTTGCTATGGATCATTTATGCAGAGTGGAGCACATACTGAGAGTTCAATTCAAAAAATAAAACAAAAAAAGCAAAGGCTTTCTTACATTAGTGCATTGTAATGTGTGAATATTGGTTTGGATGGAAGTCATTGTAGAAATCAAATATGGGCCTGGGGAAACATTACCTATTGCTCACTTAGCATTGATCGTAGTGACAGCGGGTTTAGATAAAATCTGGGATCAATGGACTGTCACAACTAAATGATCTCTCTCATTTCCAAAGGAGGAGAAGAAACCCTGACTCTTTTCTTAAAATAAATTTTTCTTTTCTTACAAAAGCAATATGTTTTCAATATAGAAAATATGGAAGACAAAAGTTTTTATTCTAGAGCCTTTTTTCTTTTTCCAGATAGATGTCAGTTAAGAGGTTCAGAACAGGGCGCCTGGGTGGGTCGGTTGGTTGTCTGCCTTCAGCTCAGTTCATGATCCTGGGGTCCTGGGATGGAGAGTCCCTTGTTCAGCTCCCTGCTAGGCGGGGAGTCTGCTTCTCCCTCTGCCCCCCACCTTGTGCTCTTGCTCTCTCTCCCTCAAATAAATAAATACAAACTTTAAAAAAGAGAGAGGTTCAGAACAAGTCTCCCCAAAATGTTCTACTTTGGCACGTGGGCTATTTTGAGCTGAAGGCAGTTGAGACCCTGCAGCCTCAAGAGAAACTTTTGCCCCTCTCTTAGCTACCTAGAAGAATTTAAATCGGGGGTCTTTCTCAGAATAAGAGTTATTACCAGAGATAATCTGAGTGACCCATCTGTATGGCAGGGCAAACATCTAATTGCCAAATATCTGCATTTCATATCACCCTGTGCATTGCTCTCCTGCCCTTTGAAGCCCCAGGCCCCTATCCCATTCTTTAGCTCAGGACGGCAGATAGATCTCATTTACCCTGTTTGTCTTTAAATCCCTCATGTATGTGGGCTTCCCATACATACGAGGTTCAATCTGATTCTTTTCCTGTTAATCTGTCTCATATCAATTTAATTCCTTAGAGTAGCTGGAAAAACCTTTGAAGAGTAGAGGAAAATCCCTGTCTCTCCCCCCCGCCCCCATTAGTGAGGCTTTTGGGTTTTCTTTTCTTTCTTTTCTTTTTTTTTTTAAAGATATACAGGGAGTGGGAAACAAACCAAAAAACTAAACAGAATCTCTCAATCCTATTTGTGACCCACAATTCTAGTTGTTTCAAAATTTTAATTCACAACTAGATTATCCTTAACACCATAATGTGACTAGATAAGAAGTAAAATAACATGCTTACGTCTGTTATTCCCCCTAATATAGAATTGATCTTTAAGGAGCTAATGTTGGTCGTATTTTTGGTAAACCTCTAATGTTCACTTTTAAGGTATTGGTGCAACTTTTCTTCCTTCCTTCCTTCCTTCCTTCCTTCCTTCCTTCCTTCCTTCCTTCCTCCCTCCCTCCCTCCCTCCCTCCCTCTCTTTCCCTCTTTCTTTCTTTCTTGTAGGTCCCAAGACCAGTATGGAGCCCACCATGGGGCTTGAACTCACGACCCTGAGATCAAGACCTGAGCTGAGATCAAGAGTCAGACGCTCAACCCACTGAGGCACCCAGGCATCCCTGGTGCTGCTCTTTTTTTTTTTTTTTTGAACTTCTTTTTTTAAAAATTTTTATTGTTATGTTAATCACCATATATTACATCATTTGTTTTTGATGTAGTGTTCCATGATTCATTGTTTGTTCATAACACCCAGTGCTCCATGCAGAATGTGCCCTCTTTAATACCCATCACCAGGCTAACCCATCCCCCTCCCCTCCTCCCCTCTAGAACCCTCAGTTTGTTTTTCAGAGTCCATCATCTCTCATGGTTCGTCTCCCCCCTGACTTACTCCCCTTCATTCTTCCTCTCCTGCTATCTTCTTCTTTTTCTTTTTTCTTAAAATATGTTGTTATTTGTTTCAGAAGTACAGATCTGTGATTCAACAGTCTTGCATAATTCACAGCGCTCACCGTAGCACATACCCTCCCCAATGTCTATCACCCAGCCACCCCATCCTTCCCACCCCCAACCACTCCGGTAACACTCAGTTTGTTCCTGAGATTAAGAATTCCTCATATCAGTGAGGTCATATGATACATGTTTTTCTCTGATTGACTTATTTCACTAAGCATAACACCCTCCAGTTCCATCCACGTCGTTGCAAATGGCAAGATCTCATTCCTTTTGATGGCTGCATAATATTCCATTGTGTATATATACCACATCTTCTTTATCCATTCATCTGTCGATGGACATCTTGGCTCTTTCCACAGTTTGGCTATTGTGGACATTGCTGCTATAAACATTGGGGTGCACGTACCCCTTCGGGTCCCTACATTTGTATCTTTGTGGTAAATACCCAGTAGTGCAATTGCTGGATCGTATGGTAGCTCTAATTTCAAGTGTTTGAGGAACCTCCATACTGTTTTCCAGAGTGGTTGCACCAGCTTGCATTCCCACCAACAGTGTAGGAGGGTTCCCCTTTCTCCACATCCCCGCCAACATCTGTCATTCCCTGACTTGTTAATTTTTGGTGCTGCTCTTTTTAAAAAATAATGTATTGTTCCTGTTTTATATTACTTATCACCTTATCTCTTTAAGTTTATTATATTTATATTCTTTTTATTGTGTTGCAATATTTCTACTTTAACTATATTGTAGAGACTGTTTTTAGGCAACAGGCTTGAACAATGGTAACCTGAGTAAGGTAAAAGGGCCCACAGTGACCACTGGGCTGAATGCAAACAGCTCAGCAGGCGACCCACCTCAAAATATCCATAGGCCCTAGCTGACAAGTGGGCCTAGGTATCGAAAAGGGAAGATTCCATAGTTCCCATACCTCACTCCCCCGCTTAATTATTGCCCCCGACCATTGCCTCCTGGCAGACAGTTTGTCCTTTGCTGTACTCCCCGCTGTTCCCTTACAGTGTATTCGATAAACTTCTATTTTGTTTGTTTTGCACTGGGTAAACCTTTTCACTGCCAGACCCACAGGCCTCCACCTAAGCCGGTCGCCCAACATGTATTATGTTGGTTGACCTCCTTAGCTATCTCAATATTCTGGCCTTTGAGCTGAAAGGGAGCAGAATATGATACCCCAAAATATGCTTTTGTGGCATAAGGATTATTTTGAGAAACTGGGGCTGGATGCTTGGTTCCTGGGACCTATTTTGAAAGCATAAAGCAGCACTATAGTTGTATTAGTTATATTCTTAACTTAGCTGCATGTTCTGTTTTGTTCCTTACTTGTGTTTTTTACGTTAATTAAGCCCTGTGCACTATTAATCATTACTTTTTGCCCTTTGGACTCTACCCCTTGGTTGCACATTGATTACAAGAATCTAATGGGAAACAGATGATAACATTTGTCTTAAAATTATTTAATGTGCCATGTCCCAGTGGCACCTTACTGTCTGGAAGAATGCATACCTCCAGATTGTGTCAAGGACCCATCCCCCACAGGCTTACAAGGTTTAAGACACTCTTCACTCTCCTCATATATTTACCTTCTTCCCCAAACAATAGGCTGTGCCTAGGCTCAACAGGGCAAGGCAGCTTTAGGAATGATCCCCTATCTCCTCATTGGGCTGCCCTTCTGATACAAAAGTTTTCCTTGCTCCAAGACCTGTGTCTCAGACACTAGCTTACTGCGCATCGGGGGCACAGAGAGTTTGAGTTTGGTAATAAAACTGCAGACAATGGAGTCTCTGAAAATAGAGAACTTACCTTTTGCGAGGGAAATTTATATTAGAAAGAGGGCCTATATGGGGAAGAGAGCCAATACCAGAGATAACACTGGTGACTACTGAGAGACTCACCGGCATGGCAGGGCAAAATTTCTTTACCACATAATTCCTCTTCTCATCTTCCTGTGACTTGCTTTCCTCCCTTTTGAAGCCCCAGATCCCTACCCCTTTCCTTAGCTCAGGATGGTATATAAGGCTCAATTGCTTGGCTGTCTTTTTGGAGTCTCATATCTTTGTGGGGTTTCCGTACATAATTAAAATGGCTTTTCTCCTGTTAACTTGACTGACTATTGTGTTTCATTGTGACTGGTTCTAACTACCTGAAGCTGATAAAGGACCATGCAGATTGGAGATGACCCCCACTGTCTCTGCCCCTCCTGCCTGTCATAACTAGACCTGGCTGAGGACTCCCTTCTGACTAATAAACAAAGGAGCTTGTTTTAACCAATTATATTGAAGGGGAGCAGAATATGCCATTCCAAAATACTCTTCTTTGACATAAGGATTATTTTGAGCTGATTATTTTTAAGAAACAGCAGACACAGGAATATTTCTGAAAACAGAGTAGAAGTTGCCTTTTTGTGAGGGAAATTTACATTTATGAGGGAAATCTCCATTTGTACAGGGTGTCTCCCTCTCTGTACCAGCAAGAGGAGGATGCTAAATTTCTAGAAACTCTTACTAATGAGAAGGCAGAGACTTAAGTCTATATACCAAACATATACTTGTTTACTGTGCTTTTCATGGTAATCTCCCATAACTGGCCTCCCCTTTCCCCCCCAACATCTTTTGTCTTTAGATAAAGAAGGTGTTAAAGGTGATGGCTCGGGCGGGCCATTACTCAGTTTTCCTGGGTATCTCCCATGAATATAGGAGGTATCCATGTGATTAAACTTCTCTTTGTTTCTCTTCTGTTAATCTTTTTTTACAGGGAGGTCTCAGCCAAGAACTCAGAAGGATAGAGTTCCCTCTACCTTTTATTATTTTTTTCCCCCTACAGTTTATAAATTCAAAGACTCTTTTCAATTCTTAATGAACTCAAACACCATAAACTGTCTTCCCTCTCTGCTTCCTAGCATTTAAAACCCCTGACTTTTCTCCCTCAGTAGCGTACTCAATGAGTTTCTTCTAAGATACGTGTTCCTTTGCCTGGCTGAGTTTGTTTGACACTTATTTCTAAACTTGCCTTTCTAAGACTCCTCTTTGCTCTCTGCTCCAGGCTGCAATCACCCTTCCCCACCTAGTTCACACCGGCCTTCCATCTGTCCTAGCATTTCTCAGGGTTTCCTCATCTTCCTCTTATTTTTACTAGTTTTCCTACCCTTGCTTCTTTAATTTTCTCCAGGGTTGATTGGTGGCTAGTTCACTTTTTTAAAGGAAATGAAAACTCTTGTTCCAGTTATCAAAGAAAATATTTCTTTTTTTCTCCTCCAAGAAAACTTTTGTAAATAAGCATCTTCTAAAGAAAATGGGCACCAGAAAAGGAAATGCCTATTTTCATAAACTCTCTCCTTTAGGACCTTGAAGCACTATCTTTTTGCCACCTGTAGTATTTAGCTCATTGTGACTGTTTACATATTCATCCATTTACTTTCCTGTAATAATTATGTGGGCTGGCTTATGAGGAGCCTTTACATCCCATGTAAAGATAATTTTGCTCAGCATCTAAAATTACTACTTCTAGAATATGATATTTATATCATTTGGGGGCTACTTGGCAAACATGTTGATTCAACTCTACTGATTTGTTTTTTTAGTTAACAAATTTTCTATTCTAGCTATATATTTAAGTTAGGTCTATCTTACTGATGCATGAACATTAGAAATCTAATGGCTAGGCTTGGCTCAGGGTCTTTTGCTGTGTCATTATACGATTCTATTTTGCCAAAACAAGTTGTAACTGAACTAACATGAGTCCACCCCTTGGTGAGTTACAGGTGGAGACTGCACCAGGTGTTGTCATACAAAGAAAACTTTATTTGCAGCAAATAAGGAGATCACTGGAAAAACTTCCAAAGCTATGACTCCTCTAGTGGGAGTGAATGGATTTCTTTTATTTAGGTTCAGGATGAATATTCAGAAAGGGCAGTTTTATCATTGCAGGCAAAGGTGGGTATAAGGTCACACAGGCATACTTAGAAAACATGCCTGAACGTGCATCCTATGTTATGTTAATGAAGCTTGTGTTCCTCCTCCAGTGGAGATTTTAACATTATAATGAGGTAGAGGTAACTGTTGGATACATCATTGTCCATCTGTGCAGGGGTATGAGTTGGTGGTGGTGGAGCTCCAACTGGGGTAGGCCACTGGAGCTCTTCCTGTTGTTTGCCTCTAAAAGGTAAGATTAACATTCCTGTGAAGAAAAAGGGGGGGCCACCGGGGGTCTTGCCGGTGACAGTTTTAACCTCATTAACCCTATGGGGTACAGTTTCAAAGTTACCAAGCTTTAAGGTATTTGAATGTTATCCTTCCTGCCCCAATACCACCAAAACAGCCTGTTAATAAAACACAGTTGACTTTATTGTAGGAAGGGAAATCACTACATTGACAGAGTCTTAGGGTCTTGAAAGGTAGAAAGAAAAGTTGAGAAGTTGTCCTACTGGGGAGAAAGAATTCCTGTCCCTTTCAAGGTCCTTCTAGCTAGACTAACAATCAAATTGACATGAGACAGATTAACAGGAGAAAATGAAATTTAATAGCCTATGTACTGGGAATCCACAAAGATGTGGATGTTCAAAGATAGGCAAAATGAGATATAAATATTATCCTGAAGGCAAGAGAGGAGGTAGGGGTCTGGGACTTCAGAGGAAAATAATACAATTTACAAGAAGATAAAAAAGATTAAATGTTTGGTAAACAAATGTTTGCTGGGCCACTCAGAAAAAATGGGACAGAGAGAGGACTTGATCAAAGTGGCCTTGCTAGGTTTCTCATTGTCTACTATACCTAGTTTATATCATAATGTTCTTAACAATGGTGATAACTCTCTTCCTGGAGCAGGTTCTCTATCTAAAGTCTTTTAAGCAGTTGAGGGGGAGGTAAAGAACTTTTCCTGAATTTTCAGGGTTTTGATTGCTTTTTAAGTCAAAATAATCTTCATGCTAAAGTGGCCCATCTTGAAGTGGTCTGCTCTTGGTCCCTATTGTCTCTAGGTACCCTTCTAGTGAGTGGCCAACATGCAAGCCAAACCTCCATCTGGCTGACTCTACAGCCCCCATCATTAACCACAAGATTACATGGTGAATTTTGTCTTAACCGTGGTGGGTAATTTCACGTAAAAAGTTGTAAAGTTAAAATTGAGAACCTCTGGTGCCACCAAGGGAGCTTCCCCTTCAAAGGATTATTTTCTCTTTGCTTGTAGGACTGAATTAGAGTCCCATCTATTTCTACATGAAATGCTTTTGTGAGAGTCTCCAAAAAAATCTTCTCCAACATCTATTGATTTTCCAGACTTCTTGGATTGCCCATGAAATTTAGGGTCCTGAAGTTATCCTCAGGGTCTTTCTATTTTACCTTTTTTTTCTCTTGTTTTTTTGCATCTGAGGTTCTCACAAATAAATAAATCAATTGTTATAGATCTGGGAGCTCTGAAGTTTATGTTCCTAAAACTATACTACTAGAGTGTTCTGTAAATTCCTCTCCATCTTGTCTAGGCTTTGGGAAGTCTTTGACAATGATTCATCACTTAAAATGGTACCAGGCCATATAGTCAACCATGAGGGATTTTCCTGTGGAAAGGTTAATTTTAAGAGGTAATTGAGCCTTGGGTGTTACTGGCTGGCCAGAAAGGAAGGGAAGTAGGTCAGAAGGAGAGAGAGAATGATATGCAGGAGCATAGAATGGGGGGAAGAACAGTAGGATAGGAATCTTTCACTTCAAGTTGAGATTTGAAGTATTTTGAAGAAAGCTAGTTTTAAGTTTTTTCAAATTTTGCTTTGCCCAAGGAATCTCTTAATTAAAGCAATTCTGGAATCTGAATTTCTTTGGCATGCTTCCTCAGACCAAGAAAAATATGCTGACCATTGGCACTTAGTATTTTGTTCCCTTTTCATTCTATGATGCCTATCAAATGAGCAATTTTGTTGATATCTAAAGCTCACCAAAGTGGCCACTGTAAATTCTATATTGGTGAAATTATATTACTTGAAAACCTAAGTAGAAGAATTTGAGATGTAGTATAAATACACATGAGAAGGAAGAGTCCAGCCCAGAGTAGATGACCTGGATTTAGAATGAGACTAATCCATGAGCATCTGGGAACATTCAAAATTGCTGCTCATGTACTTTGTGAATTTATTCACCAGCCTAAATGGCCATACCATCTCCTACTGTGATACAATAGAAAATATATATTGCTTTCTGCCCCCAGTTGCTGGCACAAAGCTCCTGAAACCTTTGTGATGCCCGAAGTGATAAGAACACTAGGAGTATCTCTTGTTCTAATATTAGTCTCTGACCTCTGTTCCTGACACAGAGCTTCTGCAACACCTGTAATTTCCTGGGGATAGGAGTGTCTTTTGTTCTAATGAGGTGACTCTGGGTGGGCTCCTGTATGGGGGTGGTCATCAGGAAGACCAACCCATAATTAGAAGCTTGGCATTTTCAGCCCCGTTCCCCCCATTCTTTAGAGAGGGGAATAGGACTGAAAATGGAATTCATGATTGATAATGCCTATGTGATGAAGCCTGCATAAATCCTAAAAGTATGGGGTTTGGGGAGTTTCCAGGTTGGTAAACACGTCCATACCTGGAGAAGGATACACCCCAAGTCCACAGGGACAGAAGCTCTTGGACTCAGGACCCTCCCAGAGCTTGCCCTGTGTATCTCTTCATCTGTATCTTTTTTCATATTCTTTAATAAACTGGTAAATATACAGTTGGGGAGCAAGAATTTCTGTCCCCTTCAATGTTCCTTCTAGCTGTACTAAGAATCAAATCAACATGAGGCAGATTAACAGGAGAAAGTCAAATTTAATAGTGTACATATGGGAAATCTATACAGACATGGAAAGACAGGCAAAATGAGGTATATACGTCATTCTGAACTAAGTGGTCTGGGACTTCGGAGGGTGATAAGAAAAGTAGATGTTTGGTTAATTAGATGTTTCCCCTGCCATATAGATGGGTCAGTCAGATAAAATATATTTCTGCTAGTAACTCTTATGCTGAAGAAGACTCCCAATTTAGGTCCTTCCGTATAGTTAAAGGAGAAGCAAACATTTTTCTTGAGCCCAAAGGGTCCCTATTGCTTTTGGCTCAGAATAATTTTCATGCCAAAGTGGCCCATCTTGGGGCTGCCTGCCTTCCACTCCTATATAGGAGGTAGGTGTTTCTCTGAGTTCTGCGAGCCACTGTAGCAAATTAATTGAACCCAAGGAGGGGGTTTTTGGAAGCTCTGATCTATAGCTGATTGGTCAAAAGCACAGGGAGAACCTGGGCTTGCAACTGGCATCTGAAGTGTGTGTGTGTTGGGTGGCGGGGGGGCGGGGACGGTCTTATGGGACTGAGCCCTTAACCTGTGAAATCTCTGTGTTGATGTCAGAATTCAGTTACATTGTAAAACACCTAGCTGGTACTGCAGTGAATTGCTTGGTGTGGGGAAAAACCTCCACACATTTGGTGACCACAAGTGTCAGAAGTGTTCTGTGTGAGTAGTAAAGGAGACACACAGGAAAGAAACACAGTAGGGAAGAACTGTTTTTTTCCTCAACACAGAAAAGTGGAAAAAGCTGTTTTTTCTTTACACCAATGGAAAACTCAACTTACTTATAGTTCTTGGTGGAAGGAAAGGTTAAGAGGAAATCTGACCCAGAACCAGAATCTCAGGGACATCTCAGGATTGAAGGAAGTTCCCATGATGTTTTGATAATTGACCAAGGGTAGAGTCTGTCCAAAGGATACCAGTCTGATAAGAAATCTTCAGAAATTCTCCATTCCCAGGGCAGCTCAATGAATGATCTTAAAATGGACCTATGCCCTTTCTCTTCCCTATTACTTTTCTTTCACAGATACACAGCAAAAAAGGAAGAATAGACAAAGATAAATAGTAATTACTGTTACTAATTAGTCAGGTTTCCACTAAGGGCAAAATGTAAATCTGATTAAATAATCAAAGAATTCCTAAAAAGGGTTTCCATATTCCAAGGGAGTCAAAATAAACTCACCATGTGGGGAAATTAAAAAGAAAGAAAGCAATTGAAGCTTAAACCCAGTGTCGACTTACATCAAAACTATCATCTAAGAGACTTTTGAAAAGAAAACACTCACCCAGCCTTTGAGGAACACTCCCTGTGGATGGTTAAGCCACTGTGGTGAACAGATTTCTACCGTATCTTGATGGGATTGTGAAGATTGTTGAAATACCATCAAAATAGCCTGTTGATAAAGCAAAGCCACATTTGTGTTTACTGCAGTATGGGAGATCACTACCTTAACAGAGTCTTAGCACAATGTCTCAGAGGGGATACTAAGAGTGGCAGATTTATGAAGTTTTATGGGTTTGATTTAAGATAGATTTTTAATGCTTCATCAGGACTGGGCAAAACTCATGATATAATAGTTTCAAATTAGTAAATACAGCCAGGTACTGTTTTCAAGGCCAATCTTTAAGAGTAAACAGTCATTTGAGGAGCTTAATTAAACTATCCATTGTCTTGAGAAGGGGATATTTATTCTAATGACAGTAAGTGGAGCAGTCTAGTGGTCAGATAAATGGAATTTTGGCAAGTTCCTGAAACAAGCTATAGTTATTGCAATTTTCATCTTCTTGGGCAAGAACTTCCTACAATAGTAAATTTATGTTAATGAACACAGTTGAATAGTAATGTCCTGTTGTAGACAGTAAGTTGTGGAGATGGTCTCATTTGTCAATACTTACCCCCCAACACACACACACACACACACACACACACACACACATACTTTTTTTTCTTGTTGAAACTTTGGAAATTTAGGTTCAGGAGCCATATGAAATGTTGCTTCAGTTTGCAAAGTTCTTTCTGTTTGCAGTGACACTTTTTCGCTTAGTTGACTTAGAATTTGCTTTATTCTGTTGTCAGTTGGGATTTATTTTGTAAAATGAAATTAAAATGCCAACAGTGAATTTAAAGCGCATAATGGCCTATAAAAATGAGAACATTTAGCCACAATCAACATAACTTTTTCCATTTTAAATCATGGTCAAATTTGGAAAGGAAAATTTAAAAGTATGATTTCTTTTTTTTTTTCTCCCAGCAGGCATTATTAAATATAGAAAGCTTAAAATTTCAGAAACAGTCTATGTTAACATGATTTAAATAAAATATTCTGTTAAGATCATTTAAAAAATAGAAATCTGGGGTAATCTTGGTGCTATATTTTCATTGTACACTTTAAAAAATGTTCTTTTGCCAAATTCAAAATCAGTTAAAAATTTGCAGAGCATACTTATTTTTTGTTTCCAGATGATTTGTTGAAAATAACATCTTTTGATTTTAAAAGCAATGAAATTTTTATTATAACATTTTAGAAAATGTAGCAAAGTACAAATGAGAAAGGAAAATTTGTAAAAAAAAAAAAAAAGGCTACTTTCTAGAGACAGCCACTGTATTAGTTTTTTATGCTGAATTGTAAATTGTCACAAAAGCAGCTTAGAACAACACATTTATTACCTCACAGTTTCTGTAGGTTCGAAGTCCTGGCACAGCATAGCTGGGTTCTCTGCTCAGGGGCTCAGCAGGCTGTAATCCAAGTGCTGGCTGGGTTGTGTTCTCATCTGGAAGTCCATCTAGAGAAAATCTGCTTCCAGGCTCATTCAGATTGTCTGCAGAATTCACTTCTTTGCAGCTGTATGACTGAAGGCCCTGGCTTCTTACTGATTGTAGGCTGGAGGCTCCCTTCAGGCCCTAGAAACTGCTTGCAGTTCCTAAAGGCTGTTCACAGTTCCTTGCCACATGGCAGCTTGAATTTTCAAAGCCAGCAGGATAATCTTTCTCTCTCCAGTCTGCTAAAATGGAGTCTTATACAATGTAACATAATCACGAGAGTGATATTGCATCCATTGCTTTGCCATATTCTATTGGTTAGAAGGAAGTCATCAGTTCTGTAAGCACTCAAGGATTAAGGGGATTATATAAGGGCAGGACTCTCTGGGGATCAATTTAGGGTGTCCACCACAGCCACTTTATTTTGGGGGGATATACTTTCTGTGCCTTTTTCTATGATTGCCTGCATTTAGTATATTACAAATATACTGTAAATTGACATTCACCTTTTGTCCATATTCTTCAAGAAACTGTTTTTTATTTAATATACATATATAAAGTACATAAATGTTCCTATGTACTATAGTATATAATAGTGCCATAATTTGTAATAAAAATACATCAGTAGTATATATCAGTTGTAAAATATGTAATATAAAAACAATGCATCAAATCTAAATGCCTGATAAGAAGAGAATGCTTACATAATTTTTACTTTTAAATCTCCTCTTATTGTATATTAAGATGATTTCTAATTTTTATATATTACAAATAATTCTTCTACAGAGATCTTTGTGTATTAAAAAAAAGCCATTAGGATAGACCAGCAGCAGGGAAATTCCTAGGTCAAATGTCAAGAACATCTTAAAGGCTTTGGATTTATAATCCCAAATTACCTACCGGAATGGCAGTACCATTTTAAACTTGTCCTATTCCTCCAATTTGATAAGCAGAAAAATAGTATCTAGTTTTAAATTTCCTTCCTTTCCCTGTAAGTGAGCAAGACATTTTCCATATGATTTATTCTCTATTTACATTTTTTCTTTTATGATTACCTGTTCATTCGCTTATATTTCAATTAGTTTGTAGTTCCTTTTTATTCTTTATGAAGAAAGGATGTTAAGGGATATGGGAAGCATTAAAAGTTTGTTTTTTGCAAGTGAAAAATACTTTTAAGATAGGCTTCAAAATATATAGATAATAATGAATACTAGCACCTTATAGCATTGCCCACTGAAACACTAAAAAGTACAAGAAGTTCACAACATATTGTAAGGAAAATTCATCAAGAATCTGCTCTGTTATCTTGGAGGTACCAGACATACCATATGCTGTGTCTAGGAGTTGCTATGGCAACTACTTTTAAAATTTAAGAACAGGGTAAATTGTTGCCTAAAATCTCCATAACTTAGTGAGTCAATTAAGATCTTGTCAGAGCACTGCATTCCTTTTACCTGGTAATGCTTTATTTCTTGTAGTTTTCTCGCATGTAAAGTCTCCGGGTCAGAGAAGAATGTGTTTATTTCTGGCTATTTAAGATCCTGGAAAAGGAGCTGTTCACTTGGGATTTTTTTCTGATTAGCCAATGAATCATTGTAAAGGAGACACAAGAAATAGCCTCACTGAAGATGGGCAGATTTGAGCATGTAAGTGTAAAATTGAGAGAAATATTTAAAGCCCTGGCTTTAAATAAGGAAACTAAAGTGAAGAGAGTTGGCCACAGTTTTTTGGATTTGGCAGAGCTGGGACTAGACCTCAGTTTCTTGCTTCCCATTGTATCACCACGCTAGACAATTGCCACAGTTTAGTGACTTTTTAGAAAATTAAATTATGTTTTTATTAAGCTAATGCATTAACCCACCTGCCAAAGCCCCCAATGTGAACTCAAAGCTTTATAAGAAAATGATCAGTTTCTGACCCTCCCCTACCTCCTGCTAATTTCGGGTTTTCAAATTTTGATATTATCTACAGATTTTTATGATGGTAATGGAGGTTTTAACTCTTTTATACTTTCCTCTGTCCCTTTCCTTCTCTTTCATACTCCCCAAATAATTATAAAATACTGTTAATTCAGTAATCAAATTTACAAAAATCATGATCTTATAAAATCATTGTTGACTACAGAAACAAGTAGAATTTTTTCTCATACAACTTTTTATTTTCCCTGGAGTTAATAATTGTCCCCTTTAAAATTTTCTATGTATTCATCACTATTTTTTTTGTCATACAGCTTTTAATATATTGAAACAATATATTGAAACACAATTCTAAACACTAGGACAGTTCAAGCTCCCACGCTGAGATATACCTCCGAAGCCATCTTTCCTCTTGTTTCCATCTTGACTAGTGGCTTTCTAGGCTGCTGCATAGTTGTCAACCTGGATTTCCCTTCATTGTCCTCATATGCTGGAGTCATTGCTTTCTGAAATCCATGTCTTCCTCTTTCTCCCATGTTGCTGAATATTCTCCACTAGCTTCCTAGAAGACAGTGTATAGGAGGAAAAATTTTAAATTCCTGAATGTTTGAATTGACTTTAATTTAATCTTACAGTTAACTGATAGATTAAGTACACAATTTTTAGTTGAAAATAATTTTCTCTGAGAATTTTGAAGGCATTGCTACACAACTATGTAGCATTCATATTGCCACTGAACAGCCATTTTTTAAACCCGGTGTTTTGAAATTCCACAATGATGAACCTTGGTTCATCATAATGAACACTCATTATGTAGACCTTTTTTTCCCTAGAGATTCATAAGCTTCAGTTCTGAGAAAGTTTCTAGTGTTATATCTTTGAGAATTTCCTCCCCTTGGTTTCTCTGTTCCCTCTGGAATATCCTCTGGGAGATTTACCCAATTTTACTTGCCTATCCTACTACTGAAATTTTAAAATGTGGGGGGGTGCCTGACTGGCTCAGTTGGTAGGACATGCAACTCTTGATCTTGGTGTCATGAGTTTGAGCCCCATGTTGGGCATTAGAGAGTACTTAAAAAAAATTAAATGGTTTTCTTTCTTTTCTTTTGTTGTATGTTGTATGCATTATCTCTATTTGCTTCAAATTCCTAAGTTTTCATTAGAAACTCCAAATATGCCTTTCGAAAATTAAAAAAAAATATAGAATTATGAGATTTTAGTTCGTTTCTAGTTTAGTTCATATTTAGTTCAATCTTTTTGGTAAAAGATTTTATTTTTTTAAGTAATCTATACACCCAATGTGTGTCTCAAACTTATAACCCTGGAAAAGAACAAACAAACACAACACTGAGATCAAGAGTTGCATGCTCTACTGACTGAGCCAGCCAGGTGTCCCTGACCTTATTCAACATTATGACAGAAAAACACTTAACTACTGAAATATGTTCAAGAAACTTCTTTATAAAGAAAGTTACTAAATAGCAGTGAGTATGCATTTTACTTTTTTAATGTCCTACAATACATACAGTAGGAAAACTTTTATACCTATGGTGTATACAGTATATATAAAATACATACTGTAAGTAAAATTTTTAAAGTGCTGATTCTGCACACTTTGGCAGGAGTCTTCAAGGAGTGGAAAAAATAGTACTCTCTACTCACCATGTAGTTTCTATTTATCTATTTATGTATTTGTAATTTTTAAAAAATATTTTATTTATTTATTTGGCACAGAGAGACACAGCAAGAGAGGGAACACAAGCAGGGGGAATGGGAGAGGGAGAAGCAGGCTTCCCTCAAAGCAGGGAGCCCGATGCGGGGCTCAATCCCAGGATCCTGGGATCCTGACCTGAGCTGAAGGCAGACACTTAACAACTGAGCCACCCAGGTGCCCTATATGTAACTTTTTAAGTAAGCTTTATGCCCAGTGTAGGCAATGTGGGTCAAATTCACGACTCCGAGATCAAGAGTTGTATGCTCTACTGCCTGAGCCAGCCAGGCGCCCCTCACTATGTAGTTTTTAAAAATTTTTATTTCTTTTTTTTCTTTCAAGGTTTTATTTAAATTCTAGTTAGTTAATATATAGGGCAGTATTAGTTTCAGGGGTAGAATTCAGTGATTCATCACTTGCATATAACACCTAGTGCTCATTACAACAAGTGCTCTCCTTAATGCTCATCACCCATTTACCTCATCCCTCCATCCACCTACCCTCCAGCAACCCTCAGTTTGTTCCCTAATGGTCATTCCCCCCCCCCGCCTCCCCCGCCCCATCTTTTTCTAAAGCTTCCTGCTCTAAGTCTGTGCTGAGAATTTATTACTGTTTCTCATTTCTAAAGGTAATTTCCTGGCCAACCTCTCTTTCTAACATATTATATAATACCTAATGAAAAGGTCAGGGCAAACCAGTTAAAATCTTTGTATAATTGAATATGAAAAAATTGTTCTTATAGAAATCATCATAATAAAACATTATTAAGGTACTCTTAAATATAAAAATACCTGCTTCCAGTAAGCTGAGGACTAAAAAGATTAATTGTGACTTACATCACAGAAAAAGGGAGAAAATATACTCTATACTACAAATTTTATTTTTGGATTAGTAAAATTTTGGCAAAAAAGTATTTTAAAATGATCTGTGCTAGGGGCGCCTGGGTGGCTCAGTCGTTAAGCGTCTGCCTTCGGCTCAGGTCATGATCCCAGGGTCCTGGGATCGAGCCCCGCTTTGGGCTCCCTGCTCAGTGGGAAGCCTGCTTCTCCCTCTCCAACTCCCCCTGCTTGTGTTCCCTCCTCTCTCTCTGTGTCTCTCTCTGTCAAAAAAAAAAAAAAGATATGTGCTATAATGGTAATCAAAGAAAGAATAGATTTAGAGTAGTGACAATAACTTTCAATTTTTTTTTTCTAGTACCTGGACTTTGTTTGAATCCCATCTTTAAAAGGATTAAAGTTAACAACAAGTATTTTGAAACTATTTAGACTTTTGATCTTCATTTTAAAACTTTCTAGATAGTAGAGATCGATTTGCCTCTTCCTTAATTTGTTGTTTTGGTAGGACTACAATTGGCTCCTTTGTAAATATGTGATGTTAAGGTGCGATATTGTAGTATAACAAGAAATATATATTTTGGTCTTCATCTCTGGCTTCTGGCCAGGCCTCCTAAAACCTGTGTAATTTCCTAAGCAGTAAAGGTGCAGAAGCATCTTTTGTTCTAATATTTGTTCTTTGACCTTGGTTCCAATACAGAAGTCTTTAATCTCCTGGAATTTCCTAGATGATAGGAACATCTTTTCTAATGAGGTGATGTGTGGTGGGCTCCTGGATAGCTCCTAGATGAGGGATGGTCACCAGAAAGACCAAGCCATGATTAGAATCTTGGAACTTTCTGCCCCACCTCCCATGCTCCAGGGAGAGGAAAGGGGCTAGGCATTGGGTTAATAATTGATGACACCTAGATGATGAAGTCTCCATAAAAGTTCCTGAAGTATGGGATTTGAGAGCTTCTGGGTTGGTGAGCACATGGAGGTGCTGAGAGGGTGGCATGCCTGGAGAGGGCATGAAAGCTCCGTCTGTGCCCCTTTCCACATACTTTGTCTTATGCATCTCTTCCATCTGGCTGTTCTTGAGTTGTATTATATTAATAAACTAATAACCTAGTGAGTAACCTGTTTTCTTAAGTTCCGTGAGCCATTCTAGCAAATTATCAAACCCAAGGAGAGTGTTGTAGAACCCCAATTTATAGCCAGCCAGTCAGAAGTACAGGTGACAAACTGGGGTTTATGATCGGTGTCTGAAGTGTGGGTAATCCTGTGGGACTGAGCCTTTAACTTGTGGGATCCGATGCTAACTCCAGAGTGATAGTGTCAAAACAAAATTGAACTGCAAGTCATCTAGTTGGTATTGGCAGAGAATTGGAGAATTGCTTGGTGTGAAAAACCAGACTTAGTGTCACATAAATGAGTAGAGTTGTAGAGGAAAACAGTGCATTTTCGTTTTGTAAGGAAAAAACAAAAACAAAATTCAACTGAGTAAATTTTTGAAGGTCTTATTGGCTTTTTGCAATGATTCATGAATAGGGCAGCAACTAGTCTGGCCGGTAGAAAGGAGTTCTGAGGAGCTGTACAAAATGAAAGACTTTCATGGGCAGAAGTGAGCAGGGACAAGAAAGTTATACTAGGTAAAAAAGCAGGTTGGTTGTTGCAAGGTTACTTTCTTTTAGGGGAAGGCAGGGGACTATCAGGCAGATGACCTAACTAGTGTTGATCAAGTGATTCTTTTTTTTTAAATCAGGTGATTCCTGATTGATTGGCTTAAGATTCCATTTCAGGGACAGCCAAACTGTAATTAAGTCTCAGTTTGGTGATGTAGGGCTTAGCATGAGAGACTCCATTTTGGGCCTGTTGTCTTATTTTTAACAGTTTGCTCATATTTTGAACTCTATTTAAAAACTGAGTCAACCAGGGGCACTTGGCTGACTCAGTCGGAAGAGCATGTGACTCTTGGTCTTGGGGTCATGAGTTCAAGCTCCATGTGGGGCTGGAGCTTACTTAAAAAAAAAAAAATAAAAGCACTGTTTAAAAAAAAAATTGAATCAAGTTAGTCATTTTATCAACACAAAAGATGCGTCTTCTCCAATTGCAGCTGATCTCTTTGGTTCACGGGAGGACTTTTCCCGGGAAGTAACTTTCTGGCTTTTCTGTTAAACATTCCCCACAGACAGTTTCAGCATCTTTTGGTCACGATGAGTAGATGAAAAGCAACAGAGGATAGAAAAATAAGAAGTGGTAAGGCTGAAACAGAAAGTGGCTGCAGCAGAGGCTAAAGATAGGTAACTGTGTATTCATTGTATACTCAGAGACACTGTGGCCCTTTGGTCCTTGGAAAATCCTGAACAGATCCTATTTACAACAGGGTCAGAAAATATTTGCTTTTCTGAGCAAGCAATCTAAGGCTATGGACTATTCATAGTGTAGTTAGTTATTTTAAGCAAATGTTTTCCCTTTCTCCATGCACTCTGCACTTGTCATTTGTCAAATGGGGGTAATGTCTACCTTAGTGCACTGTTTTGAAGATTGCAATTAGCTAATGGATTTGAAAGTACTGTAGCAAGTTAAAAATGTTCCACAAAGGCAAGGCATTTAACATATTCTTCAAGGGTCTGTGCTCTTCTAATTTGATGTTAGAAGGAGAGTCTCCTTGTCCCCCTGCTGGGCCCAGATCAGTGGCAATTTCCCAGACTCCCACATCACTCCGTGTGGCTAGCCAGGTAATATGAAATTACATATGCCTCAACCCAGGGCCTGGGACCCCTATGGCTATAGGCAAGTTTACTATTTCTGTTTTGTTTTCTCTTAATTTCAGAGTATCTGTTGATATAGTTCTTATTCTTGAAAAAAGTAGGGGAGAAAAGGGTATCATATGATTAAATAGAAAGTCAATGCTTATGAGAATGAACAGTATTAAAATATGATATCTGTTTAGAGGCAAATAAAAAAGAAATAAAATTAAAAAAAAGAAAGTCATCTTTTATTCTGAACCAACTTTTTCTATTTCTCTTCCCTTTTATCATTACCACCTTCTTTTGAAATATTTCTTCCATATAATCAAACCTATAAAAACTATCTAGTCTAGGATGGAATGCCCAGGTTCAATCATCACAAAGCATTTGTTAAGATACTTTTAGCAGGAAGTTACAAAAACTAAATAAAAAATGAAACCAAAACCAAACAACAACAAACCTCAAACAAACAAAAACAAAAACCCCTGACTCAAATGTGTTATTGTATGATGAGCAGTTTACAAATGTCATAGAGGACCCAAGTCCCTTTTATCTCCCTGCTCTGCTGTCCTCACTGTTGGCTTCCTGAGGAGACTGGTATTAAAGAAAAGCAGTGCTGGACAGCAGTAAAAGCAGATTTGAAACGGGAACTATTGCAATAGGGGAAAAGAGACCTCAGTCTAGAACTAGGCTCAATTTTGTATATAACAAGGAAAAATGAGGATTTATAGCCAAGGAGCAGGGTTGGTGGGGAGGAGTTCGTAAAAAATTACTAAGAAGTGAGAATAATTCTTTGCTAATTGATCTAATAGGATTCTTGCTGAAGGCAGGTTAAGGTGATCAGATCTTACCTGGGAGATATGAAATTTGGTCAGATATCAAGGGTGATGAGATATGGAGTATGGGGAATTCCAGATAAACCAACTTAGTAGAATTCTTGCTGAAACTGGTCTCTATAAGTATGGTGATGGAAGGCCAAGTTTGGGCCTGGTCCAAGTTGGTGACAGAATACAGGTAGAACCAGTGGGGATTTAGAAGACATAGCCAGATTTCTAGGAACTTCTGATTGTCCAGGCAGGCAGTAGCCACCCCTAGTCATTGCAGTGATCTCACAATAATGCAAAATGCATTTTACATGATTAATTTTTTTAGGTTTCACTTATTACAAGTTTTACTGCATTTGGTTTCTAGTCATCATATTGGTAGTGTGGTGTAGTGGAAAGAAAACTGCTAAAGCATAATTGTTTCCATTAACCTGGGGACATTATTGATTCTTCCTATATGTCTCAGAAATTCTGAATCGGTAAAAAAGGAAATAGTAGGGCAGAAGAAAGAGTACAAACAGCAAGGCACAAAAATACAGAGGCTATGGGACATTGCTCCAGGGAGATTATCACAGAGAAAGAAAACTTAGACATTCTTTCCAAATAATTATAATTAGTAAGGAAGAAAGCTTAATTAACCATGGCTAAAATTTAAAAAAAATTTTTTTTATTGTTATGTTAATCATCATACATTACATCATTAGTTTTTGATGTAGTGTTCCATGATTCATTGTTTGTGCATAACACCCAGTGCTCCACGCAGAACGTGCCCTCCTTAATACCCATCACCAGGCTAACCCATCCCCCCAACCCCCTCTCCTCTAGAACCCTCAGTTTGTTTTTCAGAGTCCATAGTCTCTCATGGTTCGTCTCCCCCTCCGACTTACTCCCCTTCATTCTTCCCCTCCTGCTATCTTCTTCTTTTTCTTTTTTCTTAACATATCTTGCATTATTTGTTTCAGAATTACAGATCTGTGATTCAACAGTCTTACACAATTCAAAGCGCTCACCATAGCACATACCCTACCCAATGTCTATCACCCAGCCACCCCATCCCTCCCACCCCCCATCACTCAGCAACACTCAGTTTGTTTCCTGAGATTAAGAATTCCTCATATCAGTGAGGTCATATGATACATGTATTTCTCTGATTGACTTATTTCACTCAGCATAACACCCTCCAGTTCCATCCACGTCGTTGCAAATGGCAAGATCTCATTCCTTTTGATGGCTACATAATATTCCATTGTGTACATATACCACCTCTTCTTTATCCATTCATCTGTCGATGGACATCTTGGCTCTTTCCACAGTTTGGCTATTGTGGACATTGCTGCTATAAATATCGGGGTGCACGTACCCCTTCAGATACCTACATTTGTATCTTTGTGGTAAACACCCAGTAGTGCAATTGCTGGATCGTATGGTAGCTCTATTTTCAACTGTTTGAGGAACCTCCATACTGTTTTCCAGAGTGGCTGCACCAGCTTGCATTCCCACCAACAGTGTAGGAGGGTTCCCCTTTCTCCACATCCCCGCCAACATCTGTCGTTTCCTGACTTGTTAATTTTAGCCATTCTGACGGGTGTGAGGTGGTATCTCATTGAGGTTTTGATTTGGATTTCCCTGATGCCGAGCGATGTTGAGCACTTTTGCATGTGTCTGTTGGCCATTTGGATGTCTTCTTTGGAAAAATGTCTGTTCATGTCTTCTGCCCATTTCTTGATTGGATTATTTGTTCTTTGGGTGTTGAGTTTGATAAGTTCTTTATAGATTTTGGATACTAGCCCTTTATCTGATATGTCATTTGCAAATACTTTCTCCCCTTCTGTCGGTTGTCTTTTGGTTTTGTGGACTGTTTCTTTTGCTGTGCAAAAGCTTTTTATCTTGATGAAATCCCAATAGTTCATTTTTGCCCTTGCTTCCCTTGCTTTTGGCGATGTTTCTAGGAAGGAGTTGCTGCGGCTGAGGTCGAAGAGATTGCTGCCTGTGTTCTCCTTTAGGATTTTGATGGACTCCTGTCTCACGTTTAGGTCTTTCAACCATTTGGAGTCTATTTTTGTGTGTGGTGTAAGGAAATGGTCCAGTTTCATTCTTCTGCATGTGGCTGTCCAATTTTCCCAACACCATTTGTTGAAGAGACTGTCTTTTTTTCCATTGGATATTCTTTCCTGCTTTGTCAAAGATGAGTTGACCATAGAGTTGAGGGTCCATTTCTGGGCTCTCGATTCTGTTCCATTGATATATGTGTCTGTTTTTGTGCCAGTACCATACTGTCTTGATGATGACAGCTTTGTAATAGAGCTGGAAATCTGGAATTGTGATGCCACCAGCTTTGCTTTTCTTTTTCAATATTCCTCTGGCTATTCAGGGTCCCTTCTGGTTCCATACAAATTTTAGGATTATTTGTTCCATTTCTTTGAAAATAGCGGATGGTATTTTGATGGGGATTGCATTGAATGTGTAGATTGCTCTAGGTAGCATTGACATCTTCACAATGTTGGTTCTTCCAATCCATGAGCATGGATCGTTTTTCCATTTCTTTGTGTCTTCCTCAATTTATAGTTTTCTGAGTACAGATCCCTTGCGTCTTTGGTTAAATTTATTCCTAGGTATCTTATGGTTTTGGGTGCAATTGTAAATGGGATCGACTCCTTCATTTCTCTCTCTTCTGTCTTGTTGTTGGTGTATAGGAATGCCACTGATTTCTGCGCATTGATTTTATATCCTGCTACTTTACTGAATTCCTGTATGAGTTCTAGCAGTTTTGGGGTGGAATCTTTTGGGTTTTCCACATACAGTAGCATATCATCTGCAAAGAGTGAGAGTTTGACTTCCTCTTTGCCGATTTGGATGCCTTTGATTTCTTTTTGTTGTCTGATTGCTGTGGCTAGGACTTCTAATATTATGTTGAACAGCAGTGGTGATAGTGGACATCCCTGCCGCGTTCCTGACCTTAGGGGAAAAGCTCTCAGCTTTTCCCCATTGAGAATATTGGCTGTAGGTTTTTCATAGATGGCTTTTATGATATTGAGGTATGTACCCTGTATCCCTATACTCTGAAGAGTTTTGATCAAGAAAGGATGCAGTACTTTGTCAAATGCTTTTTCTGCATCTATTGAGAGGATCATATGGTTCTTGTTCTTTCTTTTATTAATGTATTGTATCACATTGATTGATTTGCGGCTTTTGAACCAGGCTTGCAGCCCAGGGATAAATCCCACTTGGTCATGGTGAATAATCCTTTTAATGTGCTGTTGGACCCTATTGGCTAGTATTTTGGTGAGAATTTTTGCATCCATGTTCATCAAGGATATTGGTCTGTAGTTCTCCTTTTTGATGGGGTCTTTGTCTGGTTTGGGGATCAAGGTAATGGTGGCCTCCTAAAATGAGTTTGGAAGTTTTCCTTCCATTTCTATTTTTTGGAACAGTTTCAGGAGAATAGGTATTAATTCTTCTTTAAATGTCTGATAGAATTCCCCTGGGAAGCCATCTGGCCCTGGGCTTTTGTTTGTTGGGAGATTTTTGATGACTGCTTCAATTTCCTTAGTGGTTGTTATAGGTGTGTTCAGGTTTTCTATTTTTTCCTGGTTCAATTTTGGTAGTTGATACATCTCTAGGAATGCACCCATTTCTTCCAGGTTATCTAATTTGCTGGCATAGAGTTGCTCATAATATGCTCTTATAATTGTTTGTATTTCTTTGGTGTTGGTTGTGATCTCTCCTCTTTCATTCATGATTTTGTTGATTTGGGTCCTTTCTCTTTTCTTTTTGATAAGTCTGGCCAGGGGTTTATCAATCTTGTTAATTCTTTCAAAGAACCAGCTCCTAGTTTCTTTGATCTGTTCTACTGTTCTTTTGGTTTCTATTTCCTTGATTTCTGCTCTGATCTTTATTATTTCTCTTCTCCTGCTGGGTTTAGGCTTTATTTGCTGTTCTTTCTCCAGCTCCTTTAGGTGTAGGTTTAGGTTGTGTATTTGAGACCTTTCTTGTTTTCTTGAGAAAGGCTTGTATGCTATATACTTTCCTCTCAGGACTGCCTTTGCTGTATCCCAAAGATTTTGAACAGTTGTGTTTTCATTTTCATTGGTTTCCATGAATTTTTTAAATTCTTCTTTAATTTCCTGGTTGACCCATTCATTCCTTAGTAGGATGCTCTTTAGCCTCCATGGATTTGAGTTCTTTCCGACTTTCCTCTTGTGATTGAGTTCTAGTTTCAAAGCATTGTGGTCTGAAAATATGTAGGGAATAATCCCAATCTATTGGTACTCTTTGAGACCTGATTTGTGACCTAGGATGTAATCAATTCTGGAGAATGTTCCATGGACACTAGAGAAGAATGTTTATTCCGTTGCTTTGGGATGGAAAGTTCTGAATATGTCTGTGAAGTCCATTTGGTCCAGTGTGTCATTTAAAGTCTTTATTTCCTTGTTGATCTTTTGCTTAGATGATCCATCCATTTCAGTCGGGGGGGTGTTAAAGTCCCCCACTATCATTGTATTGCTGTCAATGTGTTTCTTTGCTTTTGTTATTAATTGCCTTATATAACTGGCTGCTCCCATATTCGGGGCATAAATATTTACAATTGTTAGATCTTCTTGTTGGATAGACCCTTTAAGTAGGATATAGTGTCCTTCCTCATCTCTTATTACAGTCTTTATTTTAAAATCTAATTTGTCTGATATAAGGATTGCCACCCCAGCTTTCTTTTGGTGTCCATTAACATGGTAAATGGTTTTCCACCCCCTCACTTTCAATGTGGGTGTGTCTTTGGGTCTAAAATGAGTCTCTTGCAGACAGCATATCGATGGGTCTTGTTTTTTAATCCAATCTGATATCCTGTGTCCTTTGTTTGGGGCATTGAGCCCATTTACATTCAGGGTAACTATTGAAAGGTATGAATTTAGTGCCATTGTATTGCCTGTAAGGTGACTGTTACTGTATATTGTCTCTGTTCCTTTCTGATCTGTGCTGCTTTTAGGCTCTCTCTTTGCTTAGAGGACCCCTTTCAATATTTCTTGGAGGGCTGGTTTCGTGTTTGCAAATTCCTTTAGTTTTTGTTTGTCCTGGAAGCTTTTTATCTCTCCTTCAATTTTCAATGAGAGCCTAGCTGGATATAGTATTCTTGGCTGCATGTTTTTCTCGTTTAGTGTTCTGAAGATATCATGCCAGTCCTTTCTGGCCTGCCAGGTCTCTGTGGATAGGTCTGTTGCCAATCTAATATTTCTACCATTGTAGGTTACATATCTCTTCTCCCGAGCTGCTTTCAGGATTTTCTCTTTGTCTCTGAGACTCGTAAGTTTTACTATTAGATGTCTGGGTGTTGACCTATTTTTATTGATTTTGAGAGGGGTTCTCTGTGCCTCCTGGGTTTTGATGCCTGTTTCCTTCCCCACATTAGGGAAGTTCTCTGCTATAATTTGCTCCAATATACCTCCTGCCCCTCTCTCTCTTTCTTCTTCTTCTGGGATCCCAATTTTTCTAACGTTGTTTTGTCTTATCGTATCGCTTATCTCTCGAATTCTGCCCTCGTGATCCTGTAGTTGTTTCTCTCTCTTTTTCTCAGCCTCTTTATTTTCCATCATTTGGCCTTCTATTTCGCTGATTCTCTCTTCTGCCTCATTTATCCTAGCAGTTAGTGCCCCCATTTTTGATTGCACCTCATTAATAGCCTTTTTGATTTCGACTTGGTTAGATTTTAGTTCTTTTATTTCTCCAGAAAGGGTTTCTCTAATAACTTCCACGCTCTTTTCAAGCCCAGCTAGTATCTTTAAAGTCACGATTCTGAACTCTAGGTCTGACATCATACTAATGTCTGTATTGAGTAGGTCCCTGGCTGACGGTACTATCTCTTGTTCTTTTTGCTGAGGTGATTTTTTTCATCTTGTCATTTTGTCCAGAGGAGAATAGATGAATGAGAGAACAAAATGCTAACAGGTTAACAATGTCCCCAGCAGATATACTCTATATAAATCAGAAAAGACCTGAAACCAGGGGAAAAGAAAGGGAAAGAAAGAAAAAAGAAAGAGAAAGGAAAGAAAGAAAGAAAAAACAAAAAGAAAAGGATTAAAAACAAAAACAGAACAAAGAAAAAACCGAATGTGATCACATATGATCAGGCTAGTGCATAGATCGGTGCCACACACTAGAGTTTGGGCGTATTTTGGTCTCTTAGAAAAAAGTGCCTCCTAAAATTTTAAAGGAAGAAAGATTTATATATGTACAAAATAAGGGTTGATACAATGAAGGGATGGAAGATGACTGTAAAGATGAAAATTATAAAAGATTTTATAAAAGGAATTGATACGATAAGAAGTTGTTTGAAAAAAGAAAGAAGAAGGTTTAAAAAAAAAAGGGAGAGAATGTGATCAGGCAGGAGACTAGAACAAAGCCATACACTAGTGATTTAGGGTATATTTTGATCTGTTAGAAGAAACTGTATATCAAAATTTTAAGGAGAGAACAACTTATATATATATATGCCAAAAATAAGGGTAACTACTATGCAGGGATAAAATATGACTCTAAAAATGAAAAATAAAAAATGTTTTTTTTTAAAAGGGATCGATAAGATGTTGGTTGATAAAGGGAAAAAGAGAAATTAAAGAAACAGTGAAAAAAATTAACTGAAAAACTAATGAATCATGGTAAAAAAAGCCATGAATTCTATGTGCAGTATTCCCCTAGCGCTGGAGTTCTCCCGTTCTCCTTGACCGGTAAACTTGGTTTTGGCTGGCTGTTCGTGCTGATCTTCTGGGGGAGGGGCCTGTTGCCGCGGTTCCCAAATATCTGCCGGAGGTGGAATTGCCCCGCCCTTGTCGGTCCCAGCTAAGCAAGCTGCTCAGGTTTGCTCTCAGGAGCTTTTGTTCCCTGCAAGCTTTCCGTACGGCTTTGGAGGACGACAGTGAAAATGGCAGCCTCCCAATCTCCGGCCCAGAGGAGGCAAGAACTCGGGGCTCCGCTCCTCAGTGTGCCCCCAGAAAAAAGCAGCCAGTCACTCCCGTGTCCCCGGTCTCCGGCCGCACTCCGTGCTCACCCGGCCTGTGACCGAGAGTTTCTATCTCTGGCACCCGACCCCGTGTGCAATCTCCAAATCCAACAGATCCCTGCGGTGCGCTCCCGCGCCACTCCTCCTGGGGGAGAAAGGAGAGTCTCCCCGACTCTGCCGACTGTTGGGTCCCTGCTGGAGGAGCAGTGGCCAGACTGTGCCACAGATCACGGTTTATGGCAACCTCGAGCTGAGAGCCGGCGCCTCGGCTCCCTCTCGGTAGCCGGCTTCCCCGCTCCGATACCTGGGACCTCTGCTGCACTCAGGCACCCCCGGTCTTTCTGTGACCCCGAGGGTCCTGAGACCACACTGTCCCGTGAGGGTTCCACCTCCCACTTAGCCACTGGAGCGACGTCCCTCCGCAGAGCCGACTTCTAAAAGTTCCAATTTTGTGCTCCGCGGCTCTATCACTTGCCAGAGGCGGCCGACGGAGGCTCCCTCCCCCGCTGTCTATCCTCCTGAATCTCGCCTCAGATTCACTTCTTCGCACGTCCTACCTTCCAGTAAGTGGTCGCATCTCTGTTCAGAGAGTTGTTGCTACTCTCCTCTTCGATCTCCTGTTGAGTTCGTAGGTGTTCAGAATGGTTTGATCCCTATTCAGCTGAATTCCTGAGACCAGACGAAATCCAGGTCTCCTACTCCTCCGCCATCTTGCTCCGCCCCCCCAACCATGGCTAAAATTTTAAAGCAAGAAAAATTTCAACCAAATGAGAAAAAGTTGTTTGGTATGGGCATGAATAAGTTAGCTTTTATAAGGTGTTAAATAGAAAAGAAACTTGGTAATAATGTGCCATCATTGGTTGATTTATAACCAAATGTTCTTAATTTTCTCCATATTTATTTTCAATCTTGATGAAATATATGATTTTTACACTGTTGCAGAATAAATAGAATAGAACTTATGGCACATAATTTATGTAGCTGATTTCGTGTGTGTGTGTGTTAGAGTTTTAAAAATAATTCCTTTAAAAATAACTTCATTGAGATATAACTTATGCCATAAAATTCACCCATTTAAGTGGACCATTC
Organism: Eumetopias jubatus; assembly: GCF_037043125.1. NCBI lineage: Eukaryota > Metazoa > Chordata > Mammalia > Carnivora > Otariidae > Eumetopias > Eumetopias jubatus. The sequence goes on from NW_028274813.1 coordinate 65,420,612, forward strand.
AATAATTTTTAGCAAATTTATAAAATTCAGGGTAAATTTTACTGTGACTCAGTTCTAGAACATTTTTCTTACCCACTAAAAGTTTCCTCAATGTTACTTGACTCCCTGCTGAGCAGAGTCAGTCCTTTCCCTCCTTCCCAGCTTTAGGCAGCCATTTATCTGCTTTCTGTAAATCTGCCTTTTCTGGAAATCTCATATGAATGAAACCATATAATATGTAATATTTTATGTTTGGCTTCTTTCATTTATCATACTGTTTTGGGGGTTCATCCAAGTTCTAGTATGTATCAAAAGTTTATCCTTTATTGCTCAGTATTATTTCATGGTATGAATATACCTACCACATTTGGTTTTACCATTTACCAATTAAAGAACATTTGTATCATTTCTACTGTTTGGTTTTTATGAATAATGCTGCTATGAACATTTGTGTACAAGTTTTTGGGTGGACATATGCTTTCATTTCGTTTAGGTATATTCTAGGAGTGGCATTGCTGGGTCATAGGGTAACTCTAGGCTTAACCTTTTCAGAAACTGCTAAACTGTTTTCCAAGTTGCTATATACCATTTCATATTCTTTAAACATTTTATTTTATTTATTTCTTTATTTGAGAGACAGTGAGAGAGAGAAGGAGCACAGAGGAAGATAGGGAAGCAGACTCCCTGCTGAGCAGAGACCCTCCCCCTACCCAGTGCAGGGCTCAATCCCAGGACCTTGAGATCATGACCACAGATGCTTAACTGACTGAACCACCCAGGCACCCCACCATTTCACATTCTTACCAGCAATGTATGAGAGTTCCAATTTCTCAATATCCTTGCCAACATCATCTATTGTCACTTTTTTTGCTTAAGGTCATTTTAATGTGTAGATATGGTATTTTACTATTGTTTTACTTTGTATTTCCCTAATGACTAATGACATTGAAAATGTTTTTATTTGCTTATTAGCCATTTGGGTATTTTCTTTGGTAAAATGTTTATTCAAATCTTTCGACTACTTTTAATTGGGTTATTTTACTTCTTATTAAGTTGTAAAAGTTCTTTATATATCTTAAATATCTTTCAGACATATGATCTACATATATTTTCTCCCAGTCTTTTCATTTTTCTTACTGGTAACTTTTGAAAGCCAGTTTTAATTTTGATGAAGTCCAATCTGTCATTTTTTCCTTTTATATCATGCTTTTTGATATCAGATCAAGAAATCTTTTCCTAATCCAAGTTTTCTCCTTTGTTTTCTTCTAGAAGTTTTATAACTTTAGCTCTTACAATTATGTCTAGGTTTTTTTTTTTTTTTTAAGTAACACCTATGCCCAACATAGGGCTCAAACTCATGACCCCAAGACCAAGAGTCACATGCTCCACTGACTAAGCCAGCCAGGTGCCCCTCTATGATTTGTTTTGAGTTAATTTTTGTGTAAAGGCTAAAGTAAGGATCTAAATTAATTTTGTTGCAGATGTGTACCCACTTGTCCCAGCAATATGTATGTGTTAAAAACCCATTATGTTCCCACTGAGTCAATCGACTAGAATAGTAAGGGTTTATTTCTGGACTCTGAATTCTTTTTCATTGATTTATATATCTATCTTTACACTTATCATACTGTCTTCATTATTGTTGTTTTATGGTAAGTTTTAAAATTGGATAGTATGAATTCTCCAAATTTGTGGTTTTTTAAAAAGTGTTTTGGCTATTCTATGTCCTTTGCATTTCTGTATAAATTTTAGGATCAGCCTATTTCTACAAAATGACTTGTGGGATTTTGATTGGGATTGATTGAATCTATGGACCAATTTGGGAAAAATTGCCATCTTAACAGTCCATGAACATGGAATATAACTTCATTTATTTAGATCTTTAATTTCTCTCAGTTTTTTTTTTTTAATTTAAATTTTAGGTAGTGCATATACAGTGCAATATGGTTTCTGGAGTAGAATTCAGTGATTCATCACTTACATACTACACACAGTGCTCATCACAGCAAGTACCCTCTTTAATACCCATTACCCATTTAGACCATCCCCTCTCCCTCCATCAACCCTCAGTTTTGTTTATCATCTCTTATGGTTTGTTTCCCTCTCTCCTTTTTTTTTCTTTTCCCCCTTCCCATATGCTCATCTGTTTTCTTTCTTAAATTCCACGTATAAGTGAGATCATATTGTATTTGTCTTTCTCTGACTCACTTACTTCATTTAGCATAATACACTCTAGTTCCATCCACCTTGTTGCAAATAGCAAGATTTCATTTTTTGGAATAGCTGAATAATATTCCATTGTATATATCTATATATCTATATATATAGATATATCACATCTTCTTTACCAATTCATCAGTTAATGGACATTTGGGCTCTCTCCATAGTTTGGTTATTGTTGATACTGCCTCTCAGTAATGTTTTATAGTTTTCAGAGTACAAGCCTTCCAGTTCTTTTGTTAAATTTATTCCCAAGTATTTACTTATATTGATTTTGAGAATGAAATTGTTTCTTAATTTCCTTTTTGGATTTTCTTTTTCTAAGAAAACAATCAGAATGGGTGCCTGGGTGACTCAGTCAGTTAAGCATCTGCCTTCAGCTCAGGTCATGATTCCAGGGTGCTGGGATCAAGCCCTGCATTGGGCTCCCTGCTCTGTGGGGGGCCCACTTCTCCCTCTCCCTCTGCCTGCTATTCCCCTGCTTGTGCTCACTCTCTCTGTCAAATAAATAAATAAATAAAATCTTAAAAAAACCCAAGAAATAGTTAGATTTTATATATTGATCTTATATCATGTGACCTTGTTAAACTTATATATTAGTTCTAATGGATCTTTTCTTTTCTTTTCTTTCAGATACCTTAGGATCATGTTCTCTGTGAATAAAGACAGTTTTACTTTGTTTTCTATCTGTATTCCTTTAATTGCTTTTTCTTGCCTGACTGTAGTGGATACAGCCTATTGCATAATGTTGAATTGGGGTGGTAAGAGGGAATATCTTGCTTAGTTCTTGATCTTGGGGGGAAAGCATTCACTCTTTTACCACTATGATGTTAGCTGTAAGTTTTTCATAGATGCACTTCATCAAGATGAGTAAGTTCCTTTCTATTCCTAACTTGAGAGTTTTTATTGTAAATGGGTATTGGGTTGTCAAATACTCTTCTGATACCTATTGAGATAATCATGTGTTTTATTTTATTAATATTTTATTAATATTGTATATCCATTAATTGATTTCTGGATATTCAACTGACCTTGCATTTCTGGGATAAATCCCACTTGGTCATGGTCATTGGTAGTCCAAGACAACAGAATTCAAATCCAGCATGTTGTTGGATTTGGTTTGCTAATATTTTGGTGATGACTTTCACATCAGTGTTCATGAGGGAAATTAGTCTGTAGTTTTCCTTCTTTAGATGTCAGTGAAAATCTTTTTCTTACCACTAGCCCTGCCCTGGTAGAACTACCTCACTGGCAGTGTTGGGAATGGTGGAGAAGATACAAGAAGCTTTAGGCAAGAACACCACTGTCTCCCACGGTTCTTACAAAGTTCAGTATTTTCTTTTTTCTGAATATATACTTCTCTTTTATTTGGTCAATTTCCAGAGTCTTGAAATGATTGTTTCTGACAATGTTGTCCAGTTTAATAGTTGCTCTGGGGAAGAGGATTTGTTGCCCTCTTCACTCCTTTGTAGCTGGAGTTCCATTATGTGTTTTAGATGGATTTGGCATGTTTTGAACAACGATGGATAGTGTATATGAGACTGTAATAAGGAGTTAATGAGGCAAGTGTCTCTGATTTTCTGACTTATGTTCTTGAGGAATATGTAATCAAAACAACTTCTGAAGTCTCTATTGCATTGGATAAGAGGGCTTTTATGTCTCATTCTTTTTATTTTTTTTAATAGCTGCTTCAGTTTTAAAACTTATTCCTTGAACATATTCCTGGAAACCTAAGATGGATATAAAACCCTCATGAGCACTAAAATTTTTTCACAAGGATTTAAAAAAAATCACTTTCAAGATCTTGCCTCTAAGATTAGCTAGCCTTAGGATTTATAAGTATCCTTCCCTGTGACGAAGATCAATGGATGAGATGGATACTTTGTTGGGAAGAAGACTTCTCCTTTGCCAATTTAAGTCCTCGGGTTTGGGGCCTGTGACTTAATTGACAAAAGACAGGTTAACTCAGATTAACTGGAGAAAAGTTTATTACACATGCAGAAGAGAGTAGCTCCTTGAATAGTTAGAATTAAATATTTATATGCCAGCTTAATGAGGGGAGGGGAGCTAGGGCTTCAAATATTGGAAGGTTCTGAAGATGCTTGTTTACACAATTTTTTTTTTTTTGAATGTCCTGGTGCCCAAGGTCAGCTTTGTCTCTGACTGGAGACCTCCTAGGGGTAGGGAGGTAGTTTGTGGTAGCTGACTCTTGTAAAGCTCTATGAAGCTTTTTTTTTTTTTTTTTTTTTTTTAAGTCAGAGAAGATTCTTCCCTTTGCATATGCTATAGCTCAGAAGTTATCACTTTGATACCATTTTGGTAGGTTTTCAGTTCCTTCAATCCACTTATTGGTTTTACTCAGTTGTTATTTTTAACAAATAAGAAATAGCAGGTGATAGAATCCTAACAGTGGCTAATGTGGAAAAAAAGATGAGAGAAACATATGTGTGACTTCAGAACCTACTTAATATGGGTTCTTGATATAATTTGCTATAGTTTAATTCATTTCTTTTTTTTTTTAAAGATTTTATTTATTTGACAGAGAGAGCAAGAGAGCACAAGCAGGGGGAGCAGTAGAAGGAGAGGGAGAAGCAGACTTCCCGCTGAGCAAGGAGCCCAATGCTGGGCTCGATCCCAGGACCCTGGGATCATGACCTGAGCCAAAGGCAGACGCTTAACCATCTGAGCCACCCAGGTGCCCCTAGTTTAATTCATTTCTGTTTGATTATACCTCTTTTAAATACCCTGGAAATCTTCAGAGGTTATGATGAGGAGTTTGGCTTTTATTTGATGATACTACAGAGTCAAATATTTTTATCAAAGAAGGGGCATGTTAAGAGTTATTCTTTAGAGAGGTAATTCTTAGAGTAAAAATGTGTGAGAGGGTACAGAAAAGGAAGATTGGAGATAAGAAGGCCAATTAAAAGTCATTAACAATTCAGGTCAGATGGTTCTTGAATTTTAGCACACTTCAGAACGAACTAGAGGTCTTGTTAAAAAACAGATTGCTGGCCTCACTACCAGAGTTTCAGATTAAATAGATCTGGGGTGGGGTCTGAGAATTTTTATTTGTAATAGTTTCCAGGTGATTCTGATGCTGTTGGTTCATTTTGAGGACTACTGGTCCAGGCAAAGGAAATAAACACTTGAACTTGAATGGTGGTAATAGGATGAAAAGACATCAAAATGGAAGAATTTGCATGCCCTGGTAATTAATAGGATATGGAGAATGAAATTGGTAGTCCAAGATGACAGAATTCAGATTTTGATGTTTGGTAGTCCTATTAATGGAAGTTGTTGTAGAAGGTTATTTGGAGAGGTAGGTTGATGATGAGTTTATTTTGGACATAACTGAATTTGAGATGCTAGAAAGACACTTGGATGAAGATTCTCAGTAAACATTTGGAAATATGGCTTCTTATCTGTGAGAGGTTGGGTCAGAAATGGGAGTTTTGAAGCTATCGCACTAAAAGTGAACTTGAGGCTGTGGCAGTGGTTGAGGCTACAGTGGGACTCAAAGTCTCAAGCCAAGGACAAAATTGTAGAGATTCTTACCTTCTGGAAGTGGGAGAAATAAGAAAGAGGGTTGGCCAGGAGAATACAGTGCTACAGTGTGGAAAAGAACAAGAAAGTGTCAACAACGAGCCAACAGGATCCAATTCTGCAGAAAAAGATGAGTGTCTTCCAGTGTCATTAGATTTTGTGATGAGGAGGTAGTTGATGACCTTTAAGGGAGAAATTTCAGTGAAGTGGGAGAGCAGAGGCAAGATTATAAAAGTTTAGGGAGTGAGTAAATGGTTACAAAGTGAAGATCATTAGATCTTTGTAACCAAACATGAAGTTGAAACTAATGGGACTTCAGGAAAAAAAAAAAAAGCGATCCTGAAAACTCAACAGGACTTTAAACATGCCACTCCTGGACAAAGAGAACCAACTCCATACTTTTTGGGAGTTTGAAAAGCTAATATTTGGGAGTTTGGTGAAGCCAGAGAAGAAGAGTTGTGATTAGCAGCAAGTTTAGGTCTAATGAATGGTAAGGAAGAAATGGAGCAGTGGTTTATTAAATACAAATTCCATTGAGTGCACAGAAAGAAGAATGATGGGTGAAAAAATGGAAGGGGGGGAGAAAAGGGACCAAAATGTGTCACTGGAGGATGTATTTTTAAGGATGTCGTAGCAGGGACACTATTGTTCTATCTGGGTTGCCTAATTGCCTAGTAATAACAAAGACAGTATTTTCATACTGCCAGAATTTACTCTTATATATATATCTGTTTCTTTCTTATTAACACCTGTCAACCTTAAAGAAAACAGCCAGCTATTTTCACCAACAAAATGAGTTTATTTGTGAATAGCAGAGGAATTGCAACTCAGGACATGCAAGCTATGGCAAACCAAGGCCAGTCTGGAGATTAAAGGAGAGGAAGTCTACTTTATAGAGAAAAGGAGGAAGTTGGGAAGGGCTGCTTTGAATGAAAGTCCATTGGAGGAAAGCAAGAGTTCAAGATGGTAATGGTTTCCCATTGACAGAATTGTGGTACTCTCTTATTGGCTGAGTTTATTGCTGGGCAAGGAGAAAGTCTTCCTTTCTCCTGCTGGAGTAGTAAAGTAAGCTTCTTCCTCTTGAAAACGCAAGGTAGTTTCTTCTTGTTGGGGTCTGTAATTGACTTTGAGTGGTAAGGTTGAAAGCTTCCCCTTGCTGTCCTCCCGAGTCCATTTTATTTTTATTTATTAAAAAAAATTTTTAAAGATGTATTTATTTTGAGAGAGCGAGCGCACATGAGCATGGGGGGAGGGGGCAGAGGGAGAGGGAGAGGGAGAATCTGGAGCAGACTCCTCATTGAGTGTGGAGCCCAAAGCAGGGCACGATCTCATGATCCTGAAATCATGACCTTGAGGTCATGACCTGAGCTAAAATCCAGAGTCAGATGCTTAACTGACTGAGCCACCTAGGCGGCCCCCCATTCCATTTTAAATGAGTTTGCCTTTATTAATTTTCACAGACCAAAAATTAGTAGCACTTCTCTCATCTTCAAGTGCAGTTCATAGGAGTCTAAAGCGTGCAACTGAGATATTTTAGTTTCCTAGTCCTGGAGAGTAGTAATATGATGCCCCTTTGCAAGTGCCACTGCTATTTTTATTGAAAGGGCTGTGGGTTTGGGACCAATGAGAATGGTGGGGATCACCCATATAACCCAATGAAAGAGGAGTGCAGACAGAGTACTTATAAAAATAAACAATACAGAAAAATACTTTTGCCATCATTTGCACTCCCTTCTCCTTTTTTAGGTCATTTGAATAAGTAGTTAAAAACATATGTGGTTTAGCACCAGACCTTGCGATTCTTTTCTTTTCTTTTTTTTTCAGGCACAGAGAAATTTTTTTAGCTGAACTGTTTGCTTAGTGTACATTAAAGAACTGATGTTCACAGTATAACTGATAGCTGGTGGAAATGAAATAATCTGTATTGACACATTTGGAAGTTTCACATCTTTTTCCACTTAACATGCTAACGTGATAATTGCCAGACTGATGATTTTTCCAGTGACACATCTCCCTTTGTCAATATTTAGACCTGTGTATAGAAAGCTTATCTAACACACCTGGCTAATTTTCACTTCATTTAAAAATAAATGGAACATGTTTAGCTTACAGGGTTAGAACAAAAAGAAAGAGGTTTCATAAATAATATTCTCAAAACATGTTTTTGGTCAGAAAATACATATAAAAAGTAACTTTATTAATTGTATTTGATCAGATTTAAAATCTTAACTGAAGTATGTATTAAGATCATCTTAAAGGATTTTGAGGCTTTTTTTTTTTCTTCAGAAAAAATCTTTGGGAACTCAAAAAAATCACTTGGAATATTCAGAGTAACCTCTGATTTGGATTTTGCAACTTTTAAAGGCCATTCCAGAGCCTGGTCAATTTGTTACTGTTTTGTAATGTTCCACTTGTGATCATTCACCAGTGTCCACCATGTAGAGGAATCTTGGTCTTAATTTAGTGGCTTGGAAAATTAAAACTGATTGTAGGGAACCTCTTCTAGGATTAGCTCAAGGTGACCCATCTTCTCTAAGAATTCTGGTGAGTCACTTAAGAAGAAAAAGGCATAAAAGGAACTTAACTCAGAGTACATTGTTTCCTGACTGGGTGGGTGGTCCATGTTTTACTTCATTTTTCCTTGGGTTTGGAAAGCAGGAGTTTCAGTTTAGCATATGAATCCCTTTGGTGGCAACTTCTGATATTCCCCAGGTCCCTCAGGCTGATAAAGTAGAGGGTGCTAAGGACAGGAAACGCTTATTTCAAAAAGCTGAGGTGAATGGAGATCTTAAACTGCTTTCTGATTGGTTTCTCATCGTCATGCTTTTAGGGGTTTTGATGTTCTTCTCACTCCCTCTTCTTCCCTTTTCATAAAACATAATTGCTGTTTAAAAATGTTAGTCTGGCTTTCTTTTGAAAGTAGAATTGCACTGACAGTAACTGGGTTAACTGTATTGCTAGATTTTTCTGGTTTCCAAAGAATGCTTCAAAAGTGTGGAAATAAAGCTCTTTTTCTTTTTCTTTTTTATGGCTAACAACTTCCCAGCCTTCTAATTTGCTGTCCTGTTACATTGGAGTTCATTATCTTTGTATTACAGTTTAGTCATTCTGTTTGAGTTTCCATCCTTTCATTCGCTCCTGAATTCTTGCTGAAAACGGCAATAAAAGTAACACAGCTGAGGCTTGCATACAAACTGAAGACATAATGAGAACAGTACTTTCATAGGAATTCTATCCTACATCATGGGTTTCATTTCAAACATTTAGAATGAGGAGCATGCTTAAAGTATATTGAGATCTTTTTCCCTCTCCTCTCTTACCTTCTATCCTTCCAAATTCAATTATACAATAAAGCACATAATTTTTATCTTCACTTGCCTATAGAGGAAACAAGGTCACATAAAACCTCTGAAGATTTGGAGTAATAGTTCAAGAAATCATTAAATATGATGGTTTTGTTGAGTCAAAGAGCAATACACTGTAATGCCAATATTTTAAGTTATGGAATAAAGTTGGAATTTTGAGTTAAAGCTGAGTGGCTAGACTTTGCTAGTTGTTCTGGAAAGTTAAGTAGAAAAATGATTATTAATTGATATTCTCAAGCAGATGCAATAGTAAGTAAAGGTAGCCCATAGAATGAAGACCATATAGTAAAATATCAGTAGTTGTTTGATTCAAAATATCCCATGAGAAGAGATCCTCTAAAATAGTGCCTGCCATTCTTTCTGTGACCTCAAGGCAATGAAACCAGGTAATTAAAAATAATGTACGCTTTAAAGTAATAGTTCTAATACCCCCATTAACTATGTGGGATAACATTTTTTAAGAGAAATAGAAGTCTCTGGCATTTCTAATTAATAAGACCTGGTTTTCTATTGACTATTTTAGCAAAATAAGGTTGGCAATAACAATCAGGGACTTTCTAGAGAGTTGATTTTTTAAAAAAAGATTTTATTATTTTTTTAAAGTACTCTCTGTACCCAACATGGGGCTTGAACTCACAATCCTGAGATCAAGAGTCACATGCTCCACTGACTGAGCCAGACAGGCACCCCTAGAGTTGATTTTTGATTGGAACATCACAGGTCAGGTAATTAGAGAATCAAAAGTAAAAACAAGCATTTCTGGAAATGGGTAGTGAGTAAAAAGAATGGCATAATTTGAATGGAATAAATTACATGTCAAATACAGTGTTTTTCGTACTCTCATAGAATATAATAAAGTCCTGTTTTTGTTTAGAAATTATCAATCTCCTTCTATAGGCACAACCATGTGGCAACCCAAATTATCATAACAAAGTTGTTTTGTGGGCAAAGTATCAAATAAATGGAATGAGGTTATTTAATGTTTAATGGCAGAAGGAAGACATCAGGAACCATCCTTCTTGGGGGAGGGTTAATTCTATCAGCAGGACCAGAATACCTGAAGTCTCTTGATTATTGTTCCCTCTGTACTGGAAAAAAGCTCAGAAGAGCTGCTTGGTCTTTCATTCTAGCCACCCTCCCCACCAATCCAAATGTTCATTGCTTAGACGAGTTGCATCATTTAATTGCTGTGTAGTATGGCCATTCCGTTTCCTTCAGTTCACTTTACATGTTTATATTTTGGTCCTGTTCATGCTTATTTTATAGTTCCTCTAATACTTTAAGTATTACAGTATCACCAGAGAACTTTTAAATGCACATTTCTGGATCCCAAACCCAGGGCTGGGGCTCAGGACAAGTGACTATTGCAGAAGATACCAGAATAACACTTCAAAAAATATCACTAGAGAGTATTTTCATATTTAATTTTTGAATACATAATAAATTTATATGGTTCAAAAATAATGATTCAGCTCCACATCTGCCTCATTTTACACTCCTCAAAAGCTAACTTTGGTCCACTGAGAAGCAGACACCAAAATAGGATGAGATGTGCAGGTCTGTTATCTGGAGGGAGAGAGAAGGAAAGAGAATTGGGTAGGAGGAATTTCAGACTATAGCACAGTTCCATGAAAGACAAGCAAGGCCAATGGGGGAGTTTCTTGTAAAAGGAGTCCCCTGGCTTGCTGGAATGGGCTTAGTCTTAGTACCCCAATCTTGCTTGGCCATTATTTGGGAAGTAGGCTTTGACACAGACATGGTGGTAGAGCCAGAGGGACCACAGCTAGGGCCATATGTGAATTATGCTCCCTGCAGCAACAGGTCTGAGTGACAAAGTTAATGGCTGCTACACATTGGTTATTAGTTTCTTGTGAGTGCTTTCAAAGTATTTTTTTCACGTATAATATAAGGGAAGTTCTATTTTTCCATCTTTTTACTCAGAAGTTAGGATTTTAAGCTTTTTTGTTCACTTGTTTCACTTGCTTTTTTTTCAGTTAAATCTTGGGAGATCTTTTATAGCAGTACATTCTTTTACAGTGGCCAAGTGTTCTGCTGTATGGCTGTACCATGGGTTTTAACTTATTTTTTTTAACCAGTCATCACTGACGGACATTTAAGTGTTTCTGTTCTAAATAATGTTGTTGTGATTAAACTTGTACAGACATAATTTTGCACATACGCAAATGTGTGCAAAATTGTGCAAAATGCAAAAATGAAAATTTACCTGTAGGATAAATTCCAGAAAGGAGCTGTTGGGTCAAAGGATATATAAGTAATTGTGACAGATGTTGTCGAATTTTCTCCATAGAGCATAAAGACCATAAATAGGGTTATACCTATTTACATTCCTGATGTATAGAGTGCCTTTCTCCACAGGATTGCCAATTGAATGTGTTGTCAAATGTCTGCATTTTTGCTAATATGATAAATGAAAATGGTATTTCAGGGTAGTTTTATTTTGCCTTTATCATTTTATAAAGAGTAGGTTTGAAGGGATGCCTGGGTGGCTCAGTCCAGTTGAACGTCCAACTGGTGATTTCGGCTCAGGTCATGTTCTCATGGGTTGTGAGATCCAGCCCTGACTTGGGCTCTGCGCTCAGTGGGAAGTCTGCTTGAGATTGTCTCTCTCCTTCTCCCTCTGCCCCTCCTCAGCCTTGCATGCACATATGTGCATGCATGCATATTCTCTCTCTCAAATAAATAAATCTTAAAAAAAAAGAATAGTTTTGAAGATGGATATTTGAGAATCATTTGCATTTCCTTTTCTGTGAGCTGGTTGTTCTTATACTTTGACTGTTTTTCTATTGAGTTTTATGTCTTTTTCTTATTTTCTTTTTTTATTTTTCTTATTCTTTTTCTTTTTTTAAAGATTTTATTTATTTATTTATTTGACAGAGAGAGACACAGTGAGAGAGGGAACACAAGCAGGGTGAGTGGGAGGGGGAGAAGCAGGCTCCTGGCCGAGCAGGGAGCCTGATACGGGGCTCCATTCCAGGACCCTGCGATCATGACCTGAGCTGAAGGCAGGTGCTTAACGACTGAGCCACCCAGGGGCCCCTCTTATTCTTTTTCTTTATGTGACTTAAAAATATGTAAATATGATTAGCCCATTATCTATGATATAAGATGTGAATACTTTTCCAAGTTTGTTGGTTGTAGTTCTCCTTTGTGTATATAGTGTTTTACATGTGGGAGGAAAATACATATACACATGGTATACACATATTTAAGAGTTTTAAGTTTAGCATTTATTTGGTGGAGGGGTTTCTGGATTTTTTAGTCATGGTTAGAAAGATCTTCCTTACTTCAAAGATGTAAAGGAATTCTTCCAAATTTTCATCTAGTACATATGTGATTTCATTTTTTATTTTTATTATTTTTTAAAAGATTTTATTTATTTATTTGACGCAGAGAGAGAGAGAGAGAGAGAGAGAGCACAAGCAGGGGGAGTGGCAGGCAGAGGGAGAGGGAGAGGGAGAAGCAGACTCCCAACTGAGCAGAGAGCCTGATGCAGGGCTCAATCCCAGGACCCTGGGATCATGAGCTGAGCCAAAGGCAGATGCTTAACCGACTGAGCCACCCAGGTGCCTGGTGATTTAATTTTTTACAGTGAAATCTTGAAGTCATTTGGTTTAAAGTGTGAGGTATGAATACAGCATAATATCCCCCCCAGATTTATCCCAACTCATTTAATGAGCTATCTTCTACCCACAGATTTAAGGTGTCACTCTTGCTATATTTCAAATTATGCTAAATTCCCTATGTACCTGGGTCTATTTCTCTTAGTCACATTGTTATATCTATTTATTCATGCTCTGGTATTATTTTTTAAATTATTGAGACTTGGGATGCCTGGGTGGCTCAGTCGGTTAAGCGTCTGCCTCGGCTTAGGTCATGATCCCAGAGTCCTGGGATAGAGTCCTGCATCGGGCTCCTTGCTCAGCAGGGAGCCTGCTTCTCCCTCTGCTGCTCTTCCTGCTTGTGCTCTCTCTCGTTATGTCAAATAAATACATAAAATCTTAAAAAAATTTTAAAACAAAACAAAAAAAAGAAATTATTGAGACTTTATAATATATTTTAATATTTGATGAGACTAATCCATATAAGCTCTTAACTTTTATTGGTTTCCTGACTATTCTTATTTACTTTTTCCAAATGAACTTAGAATTATTTCAGAAATCAAACAACAAATAAAAAAAGGAGAAAAAACTTGATGGTGCTTTGTTAGGATCCTGAAAAATTTATAAATTAACTTATGAAGAAGAATAAGTTATGAAGAATGACAACTTCAACACATTGAATCACTGTGTTAAAGAACATGATGTAGTTTTCTTTTATGTTCTAGCTGAAAATCTTATTTCTCTCTTTTCTGAGCTCTTGAGACATTTCATCGGAGTTCCCAAATACTAAAAAATGATAATTGATTATTGACATGTTAAGATATAATTTTCAAAAAGGCTAAATCATGATTCTCAAAGATATGTAGAATGAAAACATGTCAAAGATTTTATTATCTTGGGGTGCCTAGCTGGCTCAGTTGGTAGAGCATTTGGCTTTTGATGTTGGGGGGTGAGTTCAAGTCTCACTTTGGGTGCAGGGATTACTTAAAAAAATTTTTTTAAAAAGATGTTATTCATTTCATGAGCTAATAAGGGAACCAGTAAGATGTTACATTAGTCCAAAGGGCTTTGAGAAACTAGGTTCCTATAAGAAATTTAATTGGCTGCCAGGTTAGATACAAAATTAGTTAATGTCCAATAGGATCACGAACCTTTGTGGTCATCTGTTCCACTGGATAAAGTTATTTGCATATCTACTGAACAAAACACCTACACATTAACCTCTGCCCCTACAGAGGTAGAAAATAACCCAGGCAGTAGAGAAGGTTAAGAAAAAGTTGGATTCTGGATATTTTTTGAAGATATTACCAATATGGTTTTCTGGCAGATTGGATGTGTTGGGTGAAAAAAAGGAGTAAAGTATGATTGACGGATTTTTGGTTTGGGCTACTGGAAGGATGGAGTTGTCATCAGGTGGGATGGGGAAGGCTGTAGGTAGAACAGGTTTGGTGGAAAAAAATCAGGAGTTCAGTTTTGGGAGCTGTTGTCTTTGAGATGGCTATTAGACTTCTAAGTAGAGTTCTTAATGAGGCATTTGGATCTATGAGTAGTAAGTTTGGGAATGAGAGCTGTGTTGAAGATATAAATTTGAGAGTCATTGGACTACAGATGGGATTTAAAGCCAAGAAACTGGATGAAAAATTATAGGTAGAGAACCAAGGATTGAGTCCTAGGGTCCTCCAACATTAAGGAGGTCATTTCTTGAAATGACCAAGCAACATGTGTTTGGTAGTATCAACTGAGGTTTGATCTCAGTATCAATAGCAAAAATATAGCTGAGATTTTTAAACCACCTATTACTGACTAAAAGTTAAACTAAGCATATGTTGAATCAAATCCTTCTCTAATCTCAATAAATAAAATTGTAAATAAGCAATTAGTATAAGATTCTTTAAAAATAAACACAAAAAATATTTTGGCATTTGGTAATGGCTAAAGGAGTTAATATCTCTTACAAAGAAACATATACTCTATACTTAGTTTCATTTTACATCATATTAAACTTCTGAGGCTCATCAGAGAAATATATTGGATATGTATTATGTACCTTGAACTTTGGAACTCATTGTCTAAATGTTGCACAGGTTCACAGATGCAATTACAGCATTATATTGTCTATGATATTTGATAGGCTTTGCAAAAAGAGCTGGTAGTTAACAAAAACTCTATTATTTGTACCATATAATTATACAGAGGGTGTGAACTGTCCTTTTTTTTTTTTTTTTTTTTGGTATGTGTGGTCTATATGCAGCTCTCTGATTTGGTCAGGTTGAACAGTGTTTGAAGGAGAGCCAAGCATGTTCTGGAGATAGCAGGCAGCCCTTGAAAACAGCTTAGCAATTAACATGGGAACTTTTCTTCTTCTAGAAGGTCAGTGTTTTCTGAAGCCCATCAAGACATGGTATGGCAGCTCGGAAGGCCCTCTGCTCTCCTGTGGGTTGGCATAGGGGTTCCACACTACAGTTTTACTTACTCCTTCTGTTCAGGAACATGACTTTAAAGTCTTAAAATTGTCTTCTTTTGCTATCAGTTGAAAACTCTGCATACCTTATTTTTTAAATTTTTAAAAGTTTTAAAAAACTTTATTTTTTAGGGGCACCTGGGTGGCTCAGTCATTAAGCATCTGCCTTCGGCTCAGGTCATGATCTCAGGGTCCTGGGATCGAGCCCCGCATTGGGCTCCCTGCTCGGTGGGGAGCCTGCTTCTCCCTCTCCCCCTGCTTGTGTTCCCTTTCTGTCTCTCTCTGTCAAATAAATAAAATTAAAAAAAAAAACTTTATTTTTTAGAGGGCACAGCTACGTGATTAAGACAAACCAAAGATATTAAAATAGGGAGAAAGCGCCTGGGTGGCTCAGTCCTTAAGCGTCTGCCTTTGGCTCAGGTCATGATCTCAGGGCCCTGGGATCGAGCCCCGTATCGGGCTCCCTGCTCAGCAGGAAGCCTGCTTCTCCCTCTCCCACTCCCACTGCTTTTGTTCCCTCTCTCACCGTGTCTCTCTCTGTCAAATAAATAAATAAAATCTTTAAAAAAAATAAATAAAATGGGGAGAAAGCATTTTTACTCCATATGAGTGAAATATATTCAATTTTACTTTTGAGTCTTTATCATAAATTTTATTATATTAAAATCTACAATGATGACAGTAGTCAACTATTACACAGCCATAACTGTTCTGGGCATATACCAAATAAATTTTAGGGCTAAATTCCTCACTGGTTTGAACAATATAAGCTCAATTTCTATGGTTACTATGTATCTCTTTACTCCGTGCTATGGACTGAATTGTCTATCTCTCTGAATTCACATATTGATGCTTTCACCCCCAATATGACTATTTGAAGATAGGGCCTAGATGGAGGTAAATAAAGGTTAATTGAGGTCACAAGAATGAGGCCCTCATGCTATAGGACTGGTGCCCTCATAAGAAGAGGAAAACTCCACAGAGCTCTTTCTTTCCACGTTTGCAGAGAAGAGGCCATGGGAGGACAGAGAGAAGGTGGCCATTTACAGGACAGGAAAAGAAGCCTCACTAGACACTGAGAGCACCTTGATCTTGGACTTCTAGTCTCCAGAACTGCAAGAATATAGATTTATGTTGTTTAAGCCACCCAGTCTGTGATATATTATGGCAGCCTGAGTAGACTAATTTATTCTGCTTCATTTTTCCTTGCAACACTTATTACCACATGATTTGTGAATGATGATATATATGCTAGAATGTAAGCTAGGACTTTCTCATTTGTTACTGTGCCATTGCCTGGCATGTAGTAAGCATGCAATAAATATTCGTTGGATGAATGAATTAAATGTCTAGTGACAGGAGATCATATACAAAGAAACAAAACATTGCATTTTTTAGCATACGGTATCTGACCATGATAATTACATTTACCATAAAATCGATCTGTCTTCTCTCCCCTCCCCACCTTTTCCCTTTTCTTCCCCCCTTTCATCTCCTCTTTTTTTTGCTCCTCTCCTGCTCTCTTCTAATCTTATTTCTCCCATCATACTGTGTGCCCTTTGAAGGCAGCTACCTTGTCTTCATTTGGATTCCCCACGAGCAGATCCTGAGACAAGGAGTCCAGATTCAGAAAATATACCTGTAGAGAAATAGGGAAGTGATTCAAGGAAGCAAAGGCAGCCGATAAAGGATATGGTATTAAGCCAGCTACCACTGTAGGCAACCGGAGCTCAATCCTGTGGTGAAACTCTGGAAAGGGTAGAAGAAAACACATGTTGCAAATGATCCCATCTGAGGGGTAAGGGAGCTGGGGTAATTATTCATCAATTCCCGAGAGTCATTGGCCTGCCACCATAGGCAGCATGGCTTTCTACAGTTCCAGGAAAAAGTCTGAGGTACAGAGGTGCTGATACTGGCAGCTGGAAGTCTGCCAATGAATTGGGAGGATCCTAGGAATATGGGTGGGACCCTTATAGTGTCTGCTACAATCCTCATTCATTTGTCTGCATACCAACTGCTTAGCAGCACCCAAAAGCATATTGACAATATGAAACATCACGTCTTTCTTGCCTTTCAATTAGGGGGAATACAGTTCTCGTATTCATCTCTGGTTGCAGAAAAATAGAACTTTGTCATGAAAGAGCAATGAAAATAGACCTAAAACATTCTTATCGTCAGCTCCATTCAAAACCAGTTCATTTTATATTTTCATCCACACATGCGAAATGTATCCCAATTATCTACAAATATTTATGGAATAGATAGGGTGGGCTGATCCCCAAATTAATGGTGATGCGATCATACTTTTGGGTTGCATGGCCCTGGTTTGACCTTCCATTTTAGGCATTGTTCTTAAGCTGGGTGTTATTCAATATAAGTTTTACAAAAAAACTCCACCTCCTTTTATTTATTTTTTCTTGGATAAAGCTTTTAAAAAATGTTAATCTATAGATCCTCCTCCTCCATAATTACACTTGCCAGAGGAGTAGGAGCCAGACAATTAAATTCCCCATAGGTGTTGGGTGTAATAATTTCTTGTGAATCAGAAGATTAAGCATGGAAACAACAAATGGAACAAGATGGTCTAAGCTCTGTTTTTACTGCAGAACAGCAAATAGTTGCAAATCAAAAAACAGTTCTCCTTAATTACCACTGTATGAGCAGTGGGCTAAAAGCAGGCTCATTTGGTAATGTTTTCTGTGTGGCTACAGTGTGTATGCACAGTGTAGGCCTTTATGCACTGTCTAATAGACAATATTATATACCAGGGTATTGCTGACATTCATTTTATGTGGAGATACAACTGGTATGCCCAGGACACTGGCCTCCAAGCTGTGTGTGCCCCGAACTAAAGGAACAGTTCACTTGCTCAAGCCAGGCAAGGCTATTTATACTTAAACACTTTCTTCACCACTTATGACAGGCCCTACTAGGTGAAGAAGGTCCGGGAACAGGACAGGCTGCAGTCATAGGCTGTGATCTCAGGGAGGCCTGCAAGCTGTGGCTTGTAGCACGCTTCCCCACATTGACACATTTTCCTCTGTCTTTCCCCTTTAAGTCAATTACCGTGTGGGTCTGGAGGCCTTTGAGTACCAAACTCTTACATCACGAATTAAAGAACTGATGTAGCAGAGCTGTAGTGTTTTATCCCGTCTTTTTGCTCCCGAAATTAGACCTGCTTGTTTGCTGAAATTGGTCAAACAGTTTAATTAGCATTCCATGTTTGTTATTTCTTTCATCAAGGTTTCAAACAGAACAAGGCAACAAGCCAGGCCAGTAATGAGTCTCCTCCACCTACTCTTAAGTTAAATACTTGCTGAGATTCCCATTCATTTCCCAGGGACATCTCATCGCTGATGTACTTTCACTTATCATCAGGGTTATTGGGCACTGCTTGTAAGTGCATACTAATTGGCAGTAGGCGATGTATATATTTATGTTAATTTATAGTTATATATAGGTACCCATAAAACATGCATTTTTTTAAGTGAAAAGAGTTGAATGTTTTTCTGGTGGAATTTGTGAGATCGTGAGGGCCATCAATGAGGAGAAATGATTCACAGTATCTACTGACTCATGTTTGAAAGCCTGCAAATTAACCTTCCTACTTTTATAAAGTTCACTTAAGACATAATAAGCAAGGAGATAAAAAATAATTCCCTGAAAAAGTGCTCAAGTATCTAATTACTTGAGTTCCCATAACAAGTTGAGATGCTTAAAAGAAATGCCGAAGGTCAGGTGAGCTTGGCAAATGGATTTCATTTTATTTCATCCAAAATACTGCCCTACTTTTAGCTGCGAATGCGGATAACTTAGGCAGTGTTAAAGAAATTACGCAAATCCTAATTGCAAACAGTTTTCCTTTTAGTTTTTTTACATTTAGACTAACTGTAGTAATTCTTTGAAAACCTTTTTGAATCCCACACTTAATAAAAGGAAACTTTATGCAAACAATGAAAGAATTTCAAAGCGGTAAGTGAGGGTGATTCTGGTTTGCCTTCAGGGGCTAGTTAACAGGGGAGGAGTTTATTTCTGATCTTCCTACTTTCAGTATCACCACCTATTGAGGTCTTGGCAGCTCCACAAAGAACAGCAAAGGGAGCAAAGATTAGTTCCTGCCGAGCCACTTGAGAGAAAGGCTGTGGAGGAGGAAGGGTCAGGGACCAGTGTGTGGCTTATACGGCCGCTTCAGCTTTGGAGGTATCCTAGGCAGAACAGAATAGAGGATTATAGAAACTGGAATTGGACATCTTGCAACCATATCCCACCTCTGCATCTTGTTGGCTATGTGACCTCACCTCTCTGAGCCTCACTGTCTTCAACTGTATGAGGACAATACTAGAACCTGTGTCTTGTGATTGTTGGGAGGACTCAGTGTGTTAATGCATACAAAACAAAGCCCTTGTAATGGTGCCTGGCACAAACCAAGGGCTAAATGCCCATTATTATTATTACATGGGCTGTGACTTCTAAAATGTGAACTAATCAAAGTACCTAACCGTGCCCCTCGTTGGAGCTACTTTCTGGGAGTGAGTAGTGTCTATGGCTAGGGAAATGATCTGTTAGAAGGCATGGTGGGACTTGGGAGGGGTGGTAGTGTGTGGTTTCTGAATCAAGTGGATCTGGGCTTGGAGATGTGCTCTGCTAGTCACGGGCTGTGTGACATTGGGACAAGTTACTTAAACTCTGTAAGCCTCTATTGTCTTCATGTATAAAATGAAGAATATAATAAAGTCCATTTCAGAGGTTCTTGCGAAGATTAAGTGAAATTAGGCCTAAAAAGAGCATTTGGCATTAGTACCTGGCACATTTTAAGTGCCAGATAACGGAGACATTGTTTCTCAAACTCAATACTATTGACATTTTGAGTCAGAAAATTCTTTGTTGTGGAGCCTATAGAATGTTTAGTAATATCCCTAGCCTCTATCCACTAGATGCTGGTAGCCTTCCCTGCTAATTGTCACAACCCAAAATACCTCTAGACATTGCCAAATATTTCCTGGAGGGCAGGGGATAATTTGTCTGTGGTTGAAGGTGAGGAAGTGTATTAAGAAACAGGAATACCCACATACGATTTTCCTCTTTGACAAAGCCAGCCTGCTGTCAGTAAGAGAGGAAGGGGGAGGGGTGAAGTCAAAGGAAGCAATTATTGTATCCAGTTTGTCCCAAGGTCCTGGGGGCTCTCAAGAGTTCTGTAGGCAAGGATGCTTCATAGCTCAGATCCTCCCACTGACTTCCTTACCAATTGACGGGGCCTCCTGGGTCCCTTTCGCTTGGTCCTAGAGAACATCCCCCACTAGGGGAAGGCCTGCTGAATAAACCTGTGTTTTTCATCTCAACTAACAAAGCAAATTGCAGGAGTGAAGTCATGAACTTCAGTGTTAAATCCTTCTTGGAAGCAGGTAAGGAAATCGAGGCCATACCTTACATTTTCAGGCTAATTTTATTCGGATTTATTTGCCCTCATTAATGCTGCTTTAGTTGAGGTACTAATTTATAGCCTGATAGGCTCTGCTGGTTTTTCTAATTTAAACAAAGATGTAAAGATTTAAGGATTAAAATGGCAGAAAATAGAGTTAAATGGCTTTATTCATATATTCAACAAATATTCATCAAGAGTTGACCATGGGCCAGGCATTGTTCAGGTTTGGGATACATCAGGGATCAAAACAGGCAAAGTGCCCCACCCTTCTGGATATTAGCTAATCAACCTTTTAGGGCAGTAACAGCCCCAATGAACAAGGAAGTATCTACAGGCTAAAATACCTCAAACCTAATTGATTCCCTTTCATTCTTCCACTTCCATTCTGCTCTCAATTTTCTTTCTCCTCCAGGCTTTCTGCCCTTAATTTTCCATACCATGGAACAGAAATGCAATAGGTGAATTGGATATGACTTTTTGTATGTAACTCCCGATCTTCTTTCTATCAGTTGTAGGCTCTCAAGGTGAAAAAGAATCATCTTATCTTGATCGAAAGAGATGTTTGCTCCGGGGTTAAGAACCTGGTCATTATGCTATAGGCTTCAGGGTGCTTGAATCTCTGTGATTCTGAGTTACAGTTTCAAGGATTATAAATACTGGTGAACCCTCCCCCTTTCCCACCTGCCTTACCCAGCCTATATAGGTGAGCCAGCCCTTGGGCTGTTTCCCACCCAAACTCCTTCTGCTCTAGCTGCTCTATGGCTATATAAAAAAATTTTGACAGAGCAAAACATCTCAGTAAACAGGCCAAACTCTGGGGATAAGATTCTAGCCTTCTTGGCACATTAGTCTCTAAGATATAAGAATATTCTTGTGGAGAATTGTCCATTATCTTGGATCAAAAGCTTGTCCACCTGCCTGCAGGCTGGGTATTAAATGTAATGAGAATTGGATTAACAAAGAAAAAGATAATTATGAAACAGGTCTTAGACTAGACTTCCTGTTTGTGAGAACAAGGCCTATGAATTCATCATTGGTTGGTCAAGCAATAATGAGCAGCATTTCAAAAGAAACTTAACAGGAGAAATATTTGAACCCTAGATTTAAGTGTGGGAAGAAATGAGAGACGAAATAGGTGTTTGATTTTATCTTAATTCCCAGTTTCTTTGGCATCTAATTTTATGATAATATTTACCTAGCATAGTCTGTAACGTACTAGGGGTAGAAACTGTCCTTTTAAAACTCATCTAGAACACTGGATTAAAAGGTACTAATGAAGTTTTTCATTCCACATTGCCCCCGACATACTAGGCACAATTCCCCCATCGAAAGGGCTATTAGCTGACTTGGAAAGATTTGTGAATAATACTGAGAACAGAGATTTCTCAGAATCATGTCCTCTGGGACATCTTCATCTTTTTCATAGTTCTATAAGTCCGTTTAAAAGTATTATTTGGTCCTATAGTCAGCTTCTAGTAATTAGCCACATGTCGCTATTCAAATAGTCATTGAACTTGGACCATGATTGTGCCATACTTGGGATTATTTTCTTCACACTCTGATTAAGGGAAAACAAGTTTAGATCGTCTTATAGGAGGGAAATGTGTATCTTGAATTTCTTTTTTAGCTTTTTTCTTTCTGTGACTCATCTCCTCTTCCTTCTCTTAAATCCTTAAGAAGTCAGGCTTTACTTAGCTCTTTGCAGCAAAGTGAAGTTGTCTAGGCAGAGTTTATACAAAGATGATAGGCCGTTGTGAGCAGAGAGAGGGTATAAAGGGTTGTGCCCCCTACAGGGAGGGGGCAAGTCAGATTTTCAAGTTAAACAGAAATTTGCTGCAGTAATTACCCTTTATCATTAATGACAGGCAATTGCCATAGCAACCGGCTGCCACCTGTCTCTCACATACCAGTTCTGTGTGCTCTGAAACAAAATAAGAGCACACCACAAAGTCATTTGTGGAGCCACTAGTCTGAAGAAGGAATGAAACTCTATGTTGATATTCAGAATTTAGCTAGTGGCATGCAGGGTTCATTGTATTCATGAAAGCATTAGATAACAACAAGATTTAAGAGAATTTGATTTTTTTTAAAGATTTTATTTATTTATTTGACAGAGAGAGACACAGTGAAAGAGGGAACACAAGCAGGGAGAGTGGGAGAGGGAGAAGCAGGCTTCCCATGGAGCAGGGAGCCCGGATGCGGGGCTCGATCCCAGGACCCTGGGATTAAGACCGGAGCCAAAGGCAGACGCCCAATGACTGAGTCACCGAGGTGCCCCAAGAATTTGATTAAAAAAATGAATGAACAGTGCTGACCTAGGACAGTGTAATGGTTAAGGGCACAGCTCTGGAGTTGGAGGGGGGTTTGAATCTGAGCTTCTCCATTTACTGGCTGAGTGACCTTGGGCAAATGGCTTAACCTCCCTAAGCATCGTGGGATTAAACTCCTAGGTTGTTGAAAGGATTAAACGAGATAATGTTCGTAAAGCACTTAGCCCAAGGTGAGCACTCCATCAGTAGTAGCTGAAAAAGTCTACTGCCTGGCAGCAGGTGACTCTAGCACATAATAAGTACATGCTAGTGGCTCCTGTCTACTTAGTGAATTCAATTGCTAGTGGACCACTGCTCAGGGAATCCAGGTCTTCAAGTTACATCCTCTACAAGCTCTCCCACCACTTTGTATGTGTGGAGGCATATGCACAGAAACCTGGAGGAATGGCCTTTGAATAATATAATTTTGATCTTCTCTACATTTTAGAAATGTCTTCTCAATACCAAAGAGTTCAGCAGGTCATTTACTCTTTCTAATGACACTGCATGTAGACATATCTCTGTGACAGCTGAAATCGGTTTTTCTTTTGAATCTCCTTGATTATTTCTCTAAACCTCTTTAGCACTCCTCCCATCCTGAGTCTTGGCTCTGTGCTGAGGCCAATTAGAGACATTAACCACTCCTCGCCCACAGTGGAGGCATTTATTTATTTAATCACTGGGGTGGTGAGGACATGCCAAATTTTCTTTTTCTTTGACCTCTAGGTCAAAACCAGGACCAGCCTGATAAGGTGTGCATACAGACCTCTTTCCCTGCTATCTATCATATGATCGTAAGATAAATTAGGATTTGTCCAATCTTATACTATGTTGCAGTGTGCAATCTAAAAATCATATACATTTCCTCCATAACTAGTAATTGTCTGAATGCTGTTCTAGATATTAGTTACCTAAAGCAGGACTCAGGGTCATTCTTATCACCTATGTGCCCATCACCCAACATATTTAAATTCCACAATTTGTCCCCTCTTAAAGAGCCCTACACTCTGTTTTCTATCTAAACTCCCAGCTTTTTCTCTGTGCAGGCCTCACCATCTCCTTCCTGAGTTGCTGTGGCAGTCTATTGGCTGGTCCCCTCCTCTCCTATTCATCTTCCACACTGCAGTCAGCATGATTTTATAAAATGCTAATGTAATCATGTTGCTGTCCTTAAAAAAGAACTTTTAGTGGGTTTTCATAACCTCCACGATAAAGATTCTTAGCCGTCTGCCATCACCTCTCTAGTCACATCTTCCATTGTTACGACTTTCCTCCAGGGACACCAACCTACACCAAGCCATTCCATGCTTCTTGCCTTTGCTAACACTCTTTATCCTTCTTCATTCATCAAAGGCCTGCACAGCTGTCATCTCTTCTTGGAGGATTTCTCCATTTCCTTTCCCCCTAAAGATCATAACTTCCTCCTTTGTTATAGTTCTATATCTTGGTTACAGTACTATTATTTAAAACATACTTAATTCTTCCTTATTAGACTACTTGTGTTTCACAGGTAAGGTATGCATTTTATTCATTTTCAATACCCCTAGGGTCTGGTGATGTCCTTAATAAAGTTTTGTTGATGTAAAACGCACATTTAACATTTCTATGGATCGCATGCTCTTTTTTTTATTTTTTATTTTAAAAGATTTTATTTATTCATTTGCGAGAGAGACAGAGAACAAGCAGGGGGAGAGGCAGAGGGAGAGGGAGAAGCAGACTCCCTGCTGAGCAAGGAGCCCGATGCGGGACTCGATCCCAGGACTCTGGGATCATGACCCGAGCCGAAGGCAGACGCCCAACCATCTGAGCCACCCAGGCGCCTGGATCGCATGCTCTTTTATTTATTTATTTTAAAAAATCATTCTTTTTTTTTTTAAGATTTTATTTATTTATTTGAGAGACAGAGTGGGAGCATGAGTGGGGGTGGGGTGGGGTGGGAGGAGGGTCAGAGGGAGAGGGAGAAGCAGACTCCCTGCTGAGTGGGGTGCTAGATGCAGGGCTCAATCCCAGGACCTTGGGATCATGAGCTGAGCTAAAGGCAGATGCTTAACTGACTGAGCTTTTAAAAAACAGTGTTAATGAGGGGCGCCTGGGTGGCTCAGTCAGTTGGGCGAGGGACTCTTGATTTTAGGTCAGGTCATGATCTCGGGGTCCTGGGATTGAGCCCCATGTTGGGCTCCCCAGTTAGCGGGAAGTCTGCTTGTCTCCCTCTCCCTCCACCCCTCCCCCTGATCATGCGCGCTCTCTCTCTCTCTCAAATGAAAGAACTTTATTGGAATCATGTTTTTACATCATTCCTGGATCCTCATATAGAATTCATAAAATTATAGGCTTGTAATGTCCTACTCTGAAAATAAGTAATATTAATGTTCTCTGCTCATAATTAAAATTATTTTTATATCTGGTAACATGCAAAAAATGCTCACAGAATGTTAAAAAATTAGGATATAAAATTGTATATTCAGAATATCCAAATTTAGTAAAAAAAAAAAATCAACAAAAATATATAAGCCTGGAAAAGAAGGCACATAATTTTAATGAGTGTTTATTGGGGGGGATGTGTGTGGAAGGATTAGAGATAATTTTTGTTTTCCTGTTTTTTTTTTTTTTAAGATTTTATTTATTTGTCAGAGAGAGAGAGAGTACAAGCGGGGCGGGGGGGGCGGTGGCAGGCAGAGGGAGAAGCAGACTTCTGAGCAAGGAGCCCCATTTGGGATTTGATCCCAGGACTCCGGGATCATGACCTGAGCCGAAGGCAGCCGCTTAACCGACTGAGCCACCGAGGTGTCCCTTCTTGTATGTTTACATTCCAAATTTTTTACCAAGACCATGTATTTTCTGATCAGAACATTTTTTTTTAATGTAGTTGTCACGGATGTCAAGTTACTTTTCCTCAGGAGGATTACCTAAACGTGCTTACTCTAGCTACCTGGGACAGAAGGTAGGAAAATGTCTCTGATTGTGTATCCATGTTCTTGGTCCCAAACAACTCCCTTTTGCTATGGGATTTGAACTTTACTGTAGGCTACAAATCACTATTTCCACTAGATGTCACCAAACTACTGACAAAAGTAGCTCATATGCTCTGCATATTCATACAGCTTTTAAAAACATTAAAAATCCCATTATTCAGTATTCCTTGGTATCACACAAAGCATTCAAAATTTGAAGAATTAGTAAGAAAATGCATATTACATAAGGTTCTGGCCCTTTACATAACAAGTGAGGGCTTAAATGGATCCTTTGGCTTTATTTAATCTATATGTTATTAGTTTCTTAATATAAATGTGAAGAGAAAATTGATATCAGGGGCCCTGCTTAAATTTTTTTTTATTATTTCCAGATGATTTCAAGCACTCTTTTTATATAATACACAGAGCAAAAGAAGGTCAGAATCCTGAAACTCCTTTCTGAACTATGTTTTTTAACCTAACGCAGCTTTTATCATTCAGAATGACTAGCTCCTTGGTTAATGAGTAGAAATATCTCTCAGTATTAGGATTCTTTTCAGAACATTTTAATTTATTGTAAAGCTGTTTACAGTTCACTTTATGTTTCAGAAAGCAAAACAAATAACTTTTCCTTGAGGAATGAAATAAAGCATATCTTCTCTAATCTAACAAAGGGCAGTTAGAGAGCCATGTTTCTTTAAATGTATGAACCTATTTACTCTGTAGGTTCAAAACTGGTCTTTTTTAGGATTGGCTCAGTTAACAACTAAAGTGGGGGTTGGAGGAAGCTTGTTTCCAATCATTTCTGCTTGGGAATGAAAATGATTGGCCAATCAAAAGACATTTAAATTAGGCAGTGAGCTCTTAGAAAGAAATCCATGCGCTGTCTCCTACATTATTGCTATCTTTTAAAGATGTGATACATTATTTTTCTTATGCTTCACCATGGAATGACAAGGAATAACAACAGTTTGTAAACAAAAAATCTGACTAAATTTCTCAGGTTCTTTCTTTCTCTAAAATATTTTTTTTTCAATTGTTACTCTTTTAAAATAGCACATGCTAATGTTTTAGTCTTAAGGATTTTTAACTATTGTCTATTTTAAATCTCCTCTGTTCCTTTTAATGGCTATTGTACCATATTCTCAGTGTTAATTCAAAAATAACAGAGCATTACTGATGATAGCCATGAGTTTGTCTATAGGAAAATAGTCACTCTTAATTTCAAAAGGATAGAAACCAAACCAAACCAAATCATCATCCACATATCTCAGATAATTTTGGAAACATTTTTAAAGAAATAAAAGATAAATGACATCAGTCATCCTATTTCAAATATTATCAATCCAAAGTAAATAAATGTGCACTTCCTTATCAGGGATCTTGACTTTCACTAACTGAGGAATATTAGGATTAGTATAACAAATTATTATCTCATTTTGTTTTGTGTAAAAATTATGATTTAGAAACACTATGAATATAAATATGGTGGGGAGAATAACCTCAGTATTACGGGATTCTAGTTTCTGCAATCATTCATCAGTTACAACCTGAAACTGGTATGGTTTGCACCCTGAACACTGTTTCGCTGATGACACGTGTACAGATTCATCACAGAATAAAGTCAGATCTGTGTTAGATCCTGTTGCAATACTGTAGTATGTACTCGCAATTTAGTTCTGCTGCCCTAGGCATCTCCTTCAAAATTCTCTACTTGAACCTTTCACATGAAATATTCATCTGAGTCCCTCTGATATGGTGGCAAGCCTCATCTGTAAAGTGGAGAAGCTTTTTTTGAATGTCCTTCTCCAGATATCTGGATTTGCTTTTCTATAGTACTTGAAAAATGAGTAGCTTCCATCAGCTATATATAAGACCTGATAAGCTTATGCACTTAACATGTTTTAAAATGTTATTATTCCTTTCCTGTGGCCACCAAACCTTCTCTATTTTAGCTCCAAGGAATGCTGCATTTACTCTAATTACATTATTTTCATATTCACTGCCTCCTTGCTACAACTGATTACTGAAATGTAGGTAGAGACAGGATTTTATTGGTGGGCCCTCATCCATGTAATTACTGAGATTACTCTGATTCCTCAGAGTCTAAGACTGCAACTCCACATCTTTGGAAATAAAAGTTCATTTTAGGGTGGGTTAATATCTTTAAAAGTATTTGTGGTAATTTGCTGCAGTTCTTTAACTTCCCGTATTTTAATGAATGTTCCAGGGCAGACTTGCTGTGAGGGAGTCTGTTTTTAAAAATTAAAGGTATTGGTATCCACACAATTTGATGAAAAAGAAGTCCGGCACTAAATTTTATATCATTGTTTGCTTTGGGAGTCAGCCATAAAAATTTGCTCAGCTCATTGCTAAAGGATATTGAAACACATTTCTTGCCGACATGGCGTCATCTGTGGTGTGGATAGAACCTTCATGCTGACAAATACTGCATAAATGGTTGTTAGAGCCAGTAGGCACTCCTGATGATTAACTATAAAAATGTTTTTGACTCTGGTTGCTGACAAGAATGACAATGCTTTGGCCAGACTGGCCTCCTTCTGGACACCAAAGGATGTTCCAGTCTTGGTTTTACCATCTGGTTTCAATACAAGCCAGGAACGATGAAGAGAAGAGAGAAGAGAGTCTTTTAAAGAGGCAGCAATAGACCAATTCTTCTGGCTGTATAGTCTTTCTTTGGTAAATGAAAAAATTCACTAGGCTTGGAGAAAAAAAGCAACAATTTCTGAAATTTTATTTTCTAGGATAGACAGAGGTGTTTTGAATATCCTCATAAGGCAAAGGAATCAGACTGTGTGAGTCACAAATAAGCTTTATGCAGAAAAGACAGTTAAACGCTTATACCAGAGAGCTGAAGTTTAGTATGCCTGAAGGGAGACAGCATATATTTTATAGGAATCATTTCCTTCGAAGCAATCTTAAATTTTTTCATTTGATGTAACAATACTTAGTTCTGCAAATGGTAATAAAAGCAGCAACAACAATAATATTTCTATAATGCTTTTGAATTTCCAAAGGCATTCAACTAGATTATTTCCTTTAATCCTCACAAAAATCCTCTACTACGGGTATTATTTTTATACCTTCAATTTACATACAAGGAAACAAACTCAGACTAAATTATTTATCCATGGTCACACAGCAAGTGAGCAAATGGGTGGGGGGAATGGAGGAATTCTAATTCTGGTGACCTGTCACAAAGCCAGTATACTTTCTACTGCTTCACACTGCATCATTTCTTCCTGGCAACATTCCCATGGCTCGAGGAAAGTCAGGTTAATTCCATGACTATCACTCGAAGAATAAAATATTCTTATTCCTCATGTAACTTGCCATAATTTTGCATAAAGTGCTTTTTAGACTTGAGAGTCTAATGCCATGGTCTATTTTATCAATAAATGATGAGAACTTGAATTTGTGTAGGAAATATGGCTTAGACTATAATTGACTTGGGTGGGAAAGTATAGATAAAGCCTGGTATGTTGGGGCTCAGAAGGGCTTATTTGTAGAGTGGTGTTGCTTGAATAATGCATGAAACAAATTCCTACATTTCTCTTGTCTCAGAATTGCTTCTTTTCCCATTCTTGTCTTGTATACCTTACATCTGCAATGTCCTTGTCTCTCTGCAAACTGAATGGTACTTTCATAAAGAGGAAGAGAGTAATGATAAAGATAAAAGATAAACCTATCTCTGTTTGGTATAATAACTGACACAGAGTAAATAACATGTAAGTGTTTTTATTTCAGAGCCAAGATTAAACTCTGACTTATTCCTTGACTCTTTCTCTGGAAATTCAGACCCATAGATTTCTCCTTTCTTTGAATTGCTATTGTACTTATGTATGACCCAGCAGATAATTTTTAATAAATTAAATAATAAATTGAATTACTTAATAAATAAAATTTAATAAAATTTTCTTTGTTCCCCAGTTGTTACATGCATGTTAGTTTTCTCTTTCCTATCAGATTATACATTTGTTGAGGTTATAAATCATAATTCCTATTTTTATTGTAAACTCCATAATAAATATGTTCATATGTAACGATGTTTTGAACAAATTCTTATTGGTTATTTAAAAAGTAAGACATAGAAACATGTGTGCTAACAGTCCTATTCAGACACGGAAAGATAGAAATTGGGAGTAAGGATGGGTGAGGGTAGAGAGGAAAAGAGAAAGAAAATGACTGACCACCTGTATTATGTAACAGGCATTCTGCTAAGTCATCAAATGTAATCCTCCTAACAACCCTATCCTTATTTTATATAAGAAGAGAAAAGTGATGTATGATAGCATTTGTTTTCTCATCTGAGGCTCGGGGTAGCTGGGTAATTGGGAACCATTCTGAGAAGAGCTGGATATAGATGTACCAGGAACTACACAAGCCCAAACTACATGAAATCAAGCTTAAGAGTGGCTCTTTACTAGTATCATTTGTCTTTTCACTTTGAATGCTCCTTTCCCAGGAGCATTGGCTTCTAGGTCTCAGTTGTTAAATTTGCCAGTGACTCTTGACATTTCCCTGCTGATCTTGAAGAACCTTCTGAGGGCCACCTTCTTCAAACTTTCACCTGGGTCTGTTGGTTTTGGGCTGCCCACTAAGGACAGCCAGAGATATGGAGTCTGTTTAGCTCTGCCTTCACGGGCTTTGACATTGGCACACTTTTTGGAGGCTACTCCCAGCCTGCCTGTGGGCATTCAGATCAAAGAGAATGAGACAGAGTGATAACATAATGTTTACTTTTGGTCAAAATCAAGCAGACCAACTCGGTTCCTACCATGCTGGGAATAGGTACCAGAATGGAATTTGGCGTGTATGGGTAGGTACCAGGATAAATGTTTCATTCTTGTTTCATCGCTTCTTCCCCCAAATCAGCAGAAAGCCTGGCTAGCTTAGCAACAATGCATCTTCTACTAATTAGCAAATATTATGGATAAATTATAGGGCTCCGAGTTTGTTTTGATTGGTTATATCTTTTAAAAAAACATTATTGAGTCACAGGACTGGAAAGAACCTAAAGAGTTCTGGTATTAATGAAGCAAAGACTCCAGAGACCAGTGGCTATCAGGATGGCACACACACACTACCTGTGTCAGGAATGGTAGTGGTTGGAAGGTGGTAAATAAAAATTAGATTCCTGGGCCCTGATCAGAACTTCCTGAATCAGAATCTCTGCAAGTGGAACACAGAAATCTGCATTTTAAAATAAGCTCCCCAGGTGAGAACCACTGCCATTGACTGTGAAGCCCTCTTAATTCTATCTGCCTGCAGTGGTGACCTCCAGAATTGATGAGAAGCAGAGCCATAGTTGAAATTCAGAAAAGGTGGTGCTGTTTAAAAAAATAGATGTGCTTATTTATGTCAGAAGGAAAGACATAGATATTCACTAAACAAACATTGATTGAGCATGTATTCTGTATCTGTCCCTGTGGTAGTCACCCAGAAAACAAAGATGAAATGAGACCTCGAACTCCTCTTGAGGACTTCACAGGTTAATTCTAGATACAAACCAGTGCATACCTTATTACAGTATAATGTAATATTGCTCTTGGGAATTGTATACTTTGAAGGCAATTAGGCAACATGTATCAAGAACCTTAAAAATGTCCATGAGGGGTGCCTGTGTGGCTCAGTCGATTAAGCATCCAACTCTTGATTTCGGCTCAGGTGATGATCTCACAGTTGAGATTCTCTCTCTCCCTCTGCCGCCCCCCAAATAAACAAATGAAATCTTTTTTTAAAAGATTTTATTTATTTATTTGAGAGAGAGAGAATGAGAGAGAGCACGAGAGGAAAGAGGGTCAGAGGGAGAAGCAGACTCCCCGCTGAGCAGGGAGCCCGATGTGGGACTCGATCCTGGGACTCCAGGATCATGACCTGAGCCGAAGGCAGTCGCTTAACCAACTGAGCCACCCAGGCACCCCAAATGAAATCTTTTTAAAAAGTACATGAATAAAATAATTCCATGTCTATAAATTCATCTTAAGGAAATAAGTATAACTAGTACATTAAAAGAAAATTAACATTTATGTATTATGAATTGACATGAACTTCCTCACTGGATCCTCTTAAAAGCCCTAGGAATTGGGTGAAATTATCTTCCTTTTAGAGATGAAAGAGCTAAAACTTTGAGATGTTAAGATATTTATCCAAGATTACACCATTAGAAAATGACAGGACCCAAACCTCAGTCTGCTGGGCACCAAAGATTAAGCTCTTAACCATTGAGATTTATCCTTTTGAGAGTACAACTGCATGGATAGTCATGGCAGAGCTACTTATAAATGTCAAAATGGAAATATTCTAATGCCTAGCATTGGGGGATTGGTTAAATAAATTATGTTATAGCAACATAATGGGATATTATATTCAGATACTAAAAACTGCCCTAGAGATAGTGTGTCTTAGGCAGAATTTAAGCCAAAACATGAGATATTTTCAAATGGTCCATTATATTTTATGTCTGTTTCAATGCAGTCATATTAAGATAGAATTACAAAATTGGAAAGCTGATAATTTAGCCAGAATTAACCAAATCATCCTGGTCTGCCACAATGGACAACCTCTTGATGACTTGAATTCTAACTGTCGTCATTGGAGGGCCTAAATACCATGGTGGTACAGAAAGGTAATCATAAATAAAGAATTGGGTTCTTGTCAGTCTAACCTAATTGGATTCCTAATATTCTCCAAGGGCCTCACCTAGTAGAATGACTCTGACTCTGAACCCTATTTGGCTGAATGAAAGATGATGGAGGAGGGTATGCCCAAAGCCTAGATCATCATCAGTGGTCACCTTGACTACCAAAGTGTGAGCTGTTTCTGATTACCAGAGCCAAGAGCTGATTGCCTAATGGGTTGTCAGGTCAGTATACACCTGGCCTGGCTATCTTACTCTGTACATGATTTTTTTTTTTAAAGATTTTATTTATTTATTCATGACAGGCAGAGAGAGAGAGAGAGAGAGAGAGAGAGAGAGAGAGACAGAGGGAGAAGCAGGCTCCCAAGGAGCAGGGAGCCCGATGCGGGACTCGATCCCAGGACCCTGGGATCATGACCTGAGCCGAAGGCAGACGCTTAACCATCTGAGCCACCCAGGCGCCCTACTCTGTACATGATTTTGACATAAATGCTGGGAGTATGCTTTATTAAGCTCTCCAGTAGACCAGGAAGACATTAACATTTAAAAACACAAAATACTGGGGCGCCTGGGTGGCTCAGATGATCAAGTGTCTGCCTTTGGCTCAGGTCATGATCCCAGGGTTATGGGATCGAGTCCTACATCGGGCTCCCAGCTTCTCCCTCTCCCTCTGCTGCTCTCCCTGCTTGTACTCTCTCACTCTCTCTGTCAAATAAATAAATAAATAAATAAATAAATAAATAAATAAAATCTTAAAAAAAACCCCACAAAATACTGTACTTGTAAAACAAAATTAGGTGCAAAGCTGGGATACTTATGGTATATTCTCAATTTGATGGTGTTTACTTAGAGCCCTCTATTAACTGGTGTGTGTGTGTGTGTGTGTGTGTGTGTGTGTGTGTGTGTGTACCCACAGGCATCTCACCAATATTATGAGAAAGAAGTGATTGATAATCAGTAAACTTGTGTCAGGACTATAATTTTTTTTAATATCAAGACAAAGATATATTCCAGGTTCAGTTCATCTTTACCAGGGATGGAAATTGTTCTATAAATTTAGCTGAATTATTCATATTTTTAATTTCATGGGTTAAAGGAGAAAGTATGTACTGGTTAATGCTGAATTAATCAGACTATTAAATTAACTAGGACATTTCAATTCCATAATCATTCTAGATAATGGAAGGTTTTTTTTTAACAACTAAAAAAATACTTTACTGCAGAAAAGTGCTACCCATCATCTGAGTTTTTATTTATTTTTATTTTTATTTATTTATTTTTTGCTTCAAGTTTTTATTTAAATTCTAGTTAGTTAACATATAGTGTAATATTGGTTTCAGGAGTAGAATTTAGTGATTCATCACTTAAATATAACACCCAGTGTTCAAAACTGGGCAGCAACATGTAGAAGAATGAAACTGGGCCACTTTCTTACACCATACAAAAACATAAATTCAGAATGGATGGAAGTTTTATTATCTAAGCCAAATTCATTGTTTCTTACCTACATCTTTTTTTTTTAAAGATTTTATTTATTTACTTGACAGAGAGAGACACAGCAAGAGAGGGAACACAAGCAGGGGAAGAGGGAGAAGCAGGCTTCCTGCTGCCCAGAGAGCCCGATGTGGGGCTCAATCCCAGGACCCCAGGATCATGACCTGAGCCAAAAGCAGACGCTTAACAACTGAGCCACCCAGGGGCCCCCCTGTCTGTTTTTAAGAAATAACAGGGCATATGAGGAATTTATGTCTCAGGTATTATCAACAACCTCTAATTCTACCAGATAATGCCTCAGTATTTTATTTTCTTCTGTGAAGACTCTATGTATGTGTATACATAAATACATGCATCTCCTTGTTTTCAAGAGATAAACATATTTAAATAAGGACATACAGAGTTTTCCCTGTAACTGTAAACTGCAACAGCACTGAACTTTCCGTGACTTAAGATGAAGCACTTCATTATCCAAGTCACATTATCATCTGGAAAGAGTTGGCTGTGTTTAAACTGTGCTTAACTGTATTTAAAATGAAATACAACATATTTACATGTTCTCCCCTAGTTTATTATAAAGTTTACACTTTAAAATTTTTAAAAAGAAAATGTTTCCCAGAGCTAAGATTTGTATGTGTTCCTTTGACTTAGCTGCAAGAATCAATCAGATCATGTTAAGGTGCACAATAAGGCTCTTTTTGAAGCCTGTTATTAAATATACATAAGAATAGACACTTTTTTTGTGTGTTCAGAAATAAAGAGAAAGAAAGTGCTCTATGTTTTTAAAGATTGAAATCCTTCAAAGCTCTTTCGTTTGCAAGAAAACAAAAGGCTATTGTAAACTGAAGCTCTGAAACAGCG
The DNA here is from genome assembly GCF_037043125.1 of Eumetopias jubatus. Taxonomy (NCBI): domain Eukaryota; kingdom Metazoa; phylum Chordata; class Mammalia; order Carnivora; family Otariidae; genus Eumetopias; species Eumetopias jubatus. Next base: position 65,455,498 of record NW_028274813.1, read on the forward strand.
ACAGCAGCTAAGTAATTAATTGCTCATTCATGAAAGAAAAAGTATAAGTGAGAGGCAAAAGTTAACCCCTCAAAATGAAGTGTGCAGCTAACAAAACAGCTATCAACTTCTGTTTTTATACATGATGGTCCTCTTTGTGCTGCTGGTTGCTCTGTTTTGAGGACTAGTGGCAATGGTTGATGTCACCACACCTATCTTGGAAAAGAAGACACAAACATGCATCTAAAGATTTAATTTTTTTCTCAGAGGGAGAGCTTGCTGCTTATGGTAACATATTGTGAAATCCAAGCTAAGGAATATTCTGTAACTAGTGTCTAACATTTTTAATACAGTATATTGATGAGCATTTCCATGATTAGATTATCTAATTAAAATATGCATGAATATATATACACACACATGTATGGTAGAAATGATTATTAAGTTTCCAGGAAGCTGTGAACAAATGCTAGACATTGAAGACCATGTAGGATTTTCTCTAAAACAGTCAAATTAAGTGATCAATCCTATTTAGAAAGGTTTTTCAATATATTTCATGCCCCAGGGAATCTTGCTCCAACCAAGAGCTGTGGCTGGTAGCTACTCTGTCTACATCTGCAACAGCTTGAGCTATGCCATGTCACAGGGTTTAGGGAAATTGCTGCCAGCATAAAGCAAATAATTCCCTCCGTTTGGTCCTCAAGAATGGCAGGAAACTATAATTTCTCATTATCAAACCTTCTGCTCTATACCATCCTGCTCTAACTTCGAACTGTGAGCCTTATTCACAATCACCTTTTTGTCTTAAGCACAGGTGTATATGTATTTTGATGTGACAAAATCACACCTAGTTGTCAGCAGTATAACATCTTCCTAAGGTGATGGAGAGAAATCTAAAGCAGAAAGAAGGGCAGCTAAAAAGTTCTCATCATTTTAATATTAAAACCTTGAATGATTTCACTTACAAAGGTTCACACATTTAAGTTAGTTGGAAAATCAAGTATCCATTTGGGTTTCACCCAAAATATTTGTTCACTTTATCCAAAAGAGCCTAAGGCACAGTTTCCCGAATTTCATCACTAAAAGTTAATTTAACGGGAGCGATCTTTTTTCGGATTGCATTGATTCAGTCTCTTGAGTTGATAGCAAGAAAACATAGACTAGAGTTCAGGATTTATAATAATAAAAATAAAAATAACACCATTCTATTCAAGGGTAAATGAAATTCCCAATAGATGCATATCTTGTTCTACAATTAATTTCATTGTAAATTCATGTTTAAAACTCTGAAGCGATTTTCCCATGAAAATATTGTAATAAATGGTTATTGAGTCTCTTGGTTGACACGTGAAATATATTTGAAATGTGGAAGGTAATTATTATTTTAAATAATATTTCTATAGGAAAATGCCCTAGAATGTGAGCGCAGGTCATTCTTCCCATCCCAGGTAGGAGCAGGAACACTCCCTCCCCAATCTGTGACCAGTGGTGGCTCCTATGGCCAGAGAAGAATTTTTAGCGGGACAGGGGGTTGAATGAGCATGGCTGAAGGACTGGAATGGGAGGCAGGGAACTGAGATGCCCAGAGTGAGAGGGATGAAAGGAGAGGGCTGGGGGGAAATGATAATCCCCAAGAGCCTGAAGTTTTGACCTCACCTTGACCAATTCCCTGACCATGGCAGGAAGAGGGGGTGAAGTAGCAGTGGTTTTCTCCCTCTGGGGTAATAAGAACTTTGTGGTGGCAGTAACAGCAGAGGGAAGGGGAGTTCCTATTTTAGTCCAGATGGGGTCCTATTTGTATGTGTAGGATATAAGTAAATCTGTGATAATTATTTTTTTCTTTTAATCTTCTGAATTCTGGCTGCAAGTTATCAGTGATACTTAAGAGAAGTTCATGTTAAAAAAAAGATCATGTGAACATCTGTTCATTGAACAAATAGTTATTGAAGGCTTACTTTGTATAAAGCACTAGCTATCTTAAATTCCTTTAGGAACTACCACAAAGCAATGTAGTAGAAATATTAAATTGCAAAGTATATCTAGTGGTTATGTTTCTTAACTTCAGGAGCTTCCCATAGTGGGAAAGTTAGTATTTTCTACCTTATCTTATGGGGATTCTTGTAACCGTGAGGATGTATATGTAACATGGTAAGCCTTTAGAGGATGGAGAGATCACTTCTAGGTAGAGAAGTTGGAGAAGGCACTATGGAGATAGTGGTGTTTGAACCAGCTATTGAAGGATGGGGATGACACATGGATATAGGGTAAGATATTCCAGTCAAGGTGTAGTGAATACTTGGATTAGGTTGTTTTTAGTGGGAATGAAGAATAGGCATAAAAGTGAGTGATATGAATGTAGAATCAATAGGTCTTAGCAACTGTTTGGATAAAAAGAGTGAGGAAATATTACGTTTCGAGCTCGAGTAATTGTGAAGATATTAAGATCATTACAGATAGAAAAAAATAGGAGAAAGTTTGTGTGTTTAGTTTAGGTCATATCGAGACTGAGCAACCTTTTCAGGCTATTTAGGTGGACAGGTGCAGCCAGCAGTAAAAAATGAGGGACTAGAGCTGTGGAGAGATGTTGAGGCAGAGTTTCAAGTTCTACAGAAATCATGGGTTTGATAAGATCACCAAGGGCTCCAGAAGATAAAAGGGTCAAAAACATATCTTTGAGGGGGATATCTTGCCTTAGGGAGCAGCAGGAGGAAAAAGGGTGTTCAGAGAGGTGAGGAGCAGGGAAAAGGTGGTTATCATTATCACAAAATAAAAAGATTTATTTTCTTGAGCACAAATAAACATCTACCTACTAGCTTGGTAGCAAGGAACTTTTTGGTAACTTTAAGAAAGGAATCTTAAAAATGTGATGAAACTGGGTGCCAGATGGCAAGGGTCAGGAAAAAAGACTAGGTCAGGAAGTGGAGGCTGCATAGAAAAGGAAAGAAAGTTTCACTGTGAGAAATGCTGTTGCAGGTCAAGGGACAAGATAAGGTAGAGAGAGACAGATCAAAATGCAAAGGTGAACAGGTTACCCTTCTATGGAAAAATATTCTGTAGCTGCTTAAGGTTTAAAAGATAAAATCCCTTATTTTTTCTTATTGTAGATTTTCTTTCTTACTGAGGTAATTCATGTACCATAAAGTCTCCATTTTAAAATGTACATTTCAGTAGTTTTTAGTATATTCTCAGAGTTGTACAACCATTACCACTAACTGATTTCAGGATATTTTCATCATCTTCCCTCAAAACCCTCTTCCCATCTCCTAGCAACCACTAATCTACCTTCCATCTCTATGGATTTACCTATCCTGAACATTTTGTATGTAAATGGAATATTATGATGTATGTCTTTTGTAAAGTATGCTTCTTTCACTTAGCATAATATTTACATGTTGTAGCATTTATCAGTACTTCATTCCTTTTTATGGATAAATAATATTCCATTGCATGAATATACCACATTTTATATATTCTTTATTTGGTGGATATTTAGGTTGTTCCTACCTTTTGGCAATTATTAATGCTGTTATGAACTTTTGTGTACAAGCTTTTGTGTGAACATATTTTTATTTCTCTTGGGTGTATACTAAGGTGTGGTACTGCTGGGTCATATGGCACCATAAACATATTGTTTAGCTTTTAGAGTAGCTGTCAAACTGTTTTCCATAGTGGGCGTTTCATTTTACATTTCCACCAACAGAGTATGATGGTTCTGATTTCTTCACATCCTTGCTAACACTTGTTATTATTTATCTTTTGGGTTCTAGCCATCCTAGTGGGTGTGAAGTAGAATCTCATTGTGGTTTTGACTTGCATTTCTCTAATGATTAATGATACTGATCATCTTTTCATGTGCTTATTGGCCACTTGTATATCTTACTTGGAGAAATATCTATTCCAATACTTTCCCTACTTTTTAAATGGTCTATTTGTCTTTTTATTGTTGAGTTGTAAGAGTTCTTTATATATTTGTGATTTTAGACTCTTAACAGATGAATGATTTACAAATATTTTCTCCCATTATGTGGGTTATCTTTTCACTTTCTGGATAGTATCCTTTGAAGTTGCCATTGATGGGCCATCTAAAGACCTACAGATCTGTTCCCAATCTATCTTCCAGTCTTTTTTGAACTCTCATTCTACCCATTCTAATGAGATACATTCACTTTCTACTTTTTAAAAACAACTAAGTATGCTCACCATGCTAATGCTACTCTCCTTACCCCCATTTCCTCTACAACGGTCTCAATTCTTCCTATCCTATGGAGTCCACCTCAAATTCTGCCTTCTTTTTGGAACCTTCACTGACAGTCTTAGCTTGGAGTGCTCCCTTCTTTAAATTCCTGCAGTCAATACTTTCTGTTGTTGCTACCAAACATTTGGCACTTAGCATGGGATATACTTTGTCTTATTCTTAACAATTTTTTCAGCATACATTTTCACCCAAATGAAAGTGGATCTTTTGCTTTGCATATTTATGTTTGAGTGTTTGTCTAAAGAGAGAGAGAAAGAGGTAGGTTTTAATTTAAATTTGTTTTGGGAAAAGCTCTCTAATTTACCTTTAAAACAATGACACATGATTGGTACTAAATCAATTCTCTCTCTCACAAATTCATATTTATTCCTGATATTAAATATATTTAACAAACTACCTTTCCTCAATAAAAATAAACATTTGCAGTTTAAGTTCTGAATGTGATTCTTCAAAAAGAATACTGGTAGAAAAACTGATTCCACTAATTTTAATACTCAAAATGAGTGTACTGCAATTTATTATTATTATTATTTTATTTATATTTTTATTGCATGAAAGACAATTAGAGAAACATCTGAAAACACAGTTATTTCCAGTATTATGATGAGGCTGTCTTTGTAAAAGGAATATTATAGAAACCAACCATTAATGTGGATATTGGAAAAACTATCTGAATATGTGATGGCTCCCAGCAGGAATACTGAGAAAGGAGTGAAGATTAAAACTAGGCCATAGTTCTGGAGGAGCAGGTTACAGAGGGTTACAGTCTTGCCTGACATTGTCTAAAATGGAGGGAGATGTCACTAATAAATGATACTTAATTCATGGACAAATATTGAGAAAGGAATAGAGAATAAAACCTGAAGTGATCAAGAATCATGCCATCTCCTCAGGCAGACTCCCACGGCAGAGGAACTAAGCCTTCTGACATACGTGGCAATCTGAGCAATGAAGATGCATGTCTTATCTTCTGGGAAGTGTCTCAGAAAATGACAAGGCCTAGAGTTCCTTATACCCCTGACATGATATAGCAGCAACAGAGTGCCTATGATGACAGGATTCTGTCTGACCTGAAAAGAGTGTGAGATAATCCAACAAAATTTGTACTTCCCAGATAAGAGTAACATGCTGGAATTGCCATGTTTTCCTGTTCTCTGAGAGAGGTGTGCAGAAGTTAGTCAAGGAAGAGTAGATCAACTTAAAGGCAACTCACAATAGTGACAGAGGGACTCTATAGTGGAAGGCATACTGGACCACACAGTTCAGGAGTGGTGGTATATCATGGTGGTTGTCACCATGGAATGAGATGTTAACTGAGGACAAGATGGTACCATATGAACAGCTGATGATTAGAGCTCTTCTCCAGATACATAGATGATACAGAAGCACCTTAGATTGTAAACGTTCCTCTAGGAAAAGAGGAGGAAGGGAAAGTTTATCCATAATTGCCTAGGATTAGGTTTCTGTCATAGGGGAGAGTAGTACTATGCTGGTAAATGTTTAACAGCTGATTCTCCTGCAACAAAATGAAACAAAACAAAACCCAAATTTGTAATATTTGATGATTTCCATGGTGTAAATACTCCTACCAGAGGCAATTTTAAACTACGAACCTGATGTCACTTATTATGAGCCTGGGAAGAGATGAAAATAATCTAGCTTTTGAGCTGGTACAAGCCCATTTTATCATACCACCGGAGGAGTGTATCTGAACATAAAGTGGGGTATTATAGAAAATATTAATAAAGTTATAATTTTTACACATCCAAATACAGGGCTTGAAAATTTGTATCTGTTTTAAGTGACTGGATTTAACTCAGTTTTCATCATTGCTTTCTTGGTCACTAGTTTTACATGATGCTTTTTAAAATTCAATAGCATTTGGGTTAATTTTTCCAGATTATTTGTAAAGGGAGAGCAAAGGGAGGTATTCATCCTTGCTTGTTTTCCCTTCCTAATGCTTGATTGTACAATGTGATTATTGCTTCTTTAACCATTCTTACCATCTTCAAAGGAAACTACAGTTTCTAAATATTTCTGAGGCTAAGAATGGATCACAGCAAATCTTGGTGGAAAGGAATAGAGAGGAGATAAGATGGGAGTGTTCAATTAGAAAAAGACAGAACATTACTTTTTTGAGGGACTATGGGGCTGCCATGTATTGCCAGTTTATGATATTCTAGCCTAGGAAAAAGGCGCCACCTATGTTCCAGGAGTTCCTTTTTGTTGAAGAGCCATATGACTCCTCATATATTTAACAGCATGTTTC